>NC_041390.1:625509006-625569927 GCF_002162155.2 Triticum dicoccoides | reverse complement strand
CCCCCATTTGATGATATTTTCAAATAACAAATTTGATGATATTTTTTCATATTCATAAAAAAATTATTACTGTTTTTATAAAAAAATTATTACTGTTTTTATAAAAAAATATTTAAAAATAGCAACAAAAAATAATAATAATAAAAACATACTAATGGCGCACCGCTCGGTAGTGCGTCATTGCTATCTAAAAACACTTTAGAAAAAAAAGATTTCTAATCGCCCGACCCCTTCGTCCCTCCCTCTTGCCAGATCCACTTCCCCCGCGCGCTGCCCCGACCCACGACGCCGCTGCCCCTACGTGCACCGCCGCCCCCGCGCCCCCACCACTGCAGCTCCGCCATCGCCGACGCCTCCGTGACCTCGCCATCGCCGACAGCCTCCCCGCGTCGGCCCCTGCCCTGCGCCGCCTCTACCTTAGTCCGGGCACGGGGCGCAGGACGATGACCGCCGCCGACCCGCGAAGCACGTGGCCGCCGGCCTCCCCACGACCAACCGAGGTGCCCAGGAGGACCGCTTTCGTCTTCCTCTTTGACTACGAGGACCCGGACGAGCTCGGACGCCCTCGAGCCATCCCTTCGACGCCGCCGCCGCCACCGACCCCGACCCCAACCCCTCCAGCGACCGGCCGCGCCCGCCCAGGTACCTCTCCTCATTCCTCCTTCCTCCCTCTCCACCCTTCCTCCCCATTCCATCCCTCCCTCCCCTCGACCGTGGTATAGGTCGTCGGCGTACTGGCCGGCGTGTAGCTGAATGTTGTAGGTTAAGTCAGTTTCCCCTCTCTACAACTTTGTCTGCCTCCAGAAAATTGAAAACCGAACACAAAATTCAGTGATAGTTTCAGACCATCCGGAGTCACAAATCATAAAATAGACTTTGTTGGAATTCGTTGGTTGCATGAGAACTGAATGTATGTTAATTAGTCAGAAGTCATAGCATTATGCAAAGAAACTTTGCCGAAATTGGAGCAGCTCTCTTATGAAGTTCTGATGAAGGGCAGCAAAAACTCTGCATTCAGTTAAAATTCAGTCATAGGAAAACAAAGTTATCCACAAAGTGTTTTTCTGTTTAACATGTAGCTCCGACAGCTCATTTGACCATGGCTTACCCAAACTTTGTTCAATCAGTGTAAACCTTGAGCTTTTTCCATTTAAATTTTGATGGAAATAAGCTTGACATTACGAATGTCAAAATTTCAACATTTTGATGGAGTGCAATTGTTACAGTACAGTCAGAATTGTGTATGATTGTGCCTAAAGTAGATAATCTAAAGATACAGACAAAATAATTAGGGGAGCATGTGTGAATCTCTGACAGCAATCCAAACTAAGATTCAATTAAGACTAATTAACTGCATTTCATGTCACTATATTCTCTGAATAACTTCAGTTATGATCTGTACTGGAAAACTTCAGTTAACACTCATTTTTCAGTTAACTCCTTACAGTTCAGATCATATTTTGATTGTCAATGATAGTGGACTTTTAAGGCTTTCTTAGAGCCAATACTAGTGGATTTTAGACTTTTTACAGGTAATAATAGTGGAATTTTAGGCTTTTTTTGGAGGAGTGTGTTTCATGCTGGCCTACAGTGATGAATTAGTCAGAGGATTGTGCCTTAGGATTGTGCCAAAGTTATCCAATGTATCTATTTGCTTGTCCTTCAAATAGGGCCAAGACTGTTACAGAAAAATTACTTGCAAGCATATTGTAAGCATATTGTGACTTAGTTACAGAAAAATTACTTGCAAGCATATTGTAACTATTTTCACTCTGTCTTGAAGGTTTTTGACTACAGAATCTGTGGTACCCACACTCTGTTGGTTCACACTCATTGAGTTCGCTCGTGAAGGTATTATATGTTCACATGGTACATTTATGTTTTTAGCAGTTAATTGATGGTTTGATACATGATACATTTCATGCACAGGGTGCTAGAGCTGCACTTAACTTGCTAAAATCACCCCCTTGTTCTTACTAGTTGTAGAAATTCATTGCTTGTCCTATGTTTTCGGTCAGGGTATTGTTCAGGAAGCTTGCTTGAGTTTGTGTCCTTTAATTTGTAAATCTGCAGTTCTAGCCACATTTAGGATAAGTTGTTGTATATACTGTCATAAAGTTCAGCAAGAACAGGGCATCAACAGTGCTACTCTAGTATCTAGTTGGGGAGGGACAAATGGACAGGGCATCACTGTAGCTGTACTGAACAACAAACTATTAGTCTTAGGATTAACACTCCTCATATGAGATGAGAGGATTTTTTTAAATGGCTTCTTGCAGTTTTGAAAATTCACTTTATTCAGTTACTGAAAATTGAGTTAATTCAGTTAGGCACACAAATTTCAGAACTTTTGTGTGCCCTAGTACTTGGTGTTTGTAGAAAACCAGGAGTGTCAATGTGACTCTGAAATTCTAGTCTAGTGCAGGGTGTTGCTTTATTCTGTCATCATTTGTAACTACAAATAAATTGTTCCTTCTTCTGTATTTGACAAGTAATGACTGTTGATAAGCTGAGGCATGGATTAAGTTGTTTCTTTGCTATAACATATTGTATATCACTCCACAATGAAATACAGTACATATTGATGTGCTTTGTAAAACTTGTTCATGTACTGAACTACTAATGCCTTGTGATGCTCTGAATTACTTGTGATGCCACTAGGGTGCCTCAGCGTAGACAAACCCTAAATGATAAAAGCTTAGCTTTTAGGATGCCTCGGTGTCGACAAACCCTAAATGATGAGACCATGATCTTGTTCCTTGACAATAACCAACTTTTTGACCAAACTTTTTTCCTATTTAGAGCGAAACATGGCCCACAACGATGAGGCCGGCGGTTCGGGCAAGGCATTCTGGGAGCTGTCCCAGGTGATGGAGGAAGAACCTCACCGTTATGAGGACGCCGCGGAAGACACCTATCCCGACTACACAACCCCTAGTGGCGTCGGGGATGACACCACTGATGGTGCTGCCGAGGATGCCACCACTGATGACGGCGGCAAACGCACAGATGGCAGCCAACCGAAGAGGCAAAGGAAGGACCGGCGCTCGAACGTGCTCGGCACCGTCAATGAGGAATTTACTGAAGTGTCCTCCGAGGGGAATCCAACGGCACCCAAACAAATACTCAAGGGGTACGCGGTTCAGCTCGGGTGCATTCTCCGGAGCACCGTCTCGATCAACACCGAGAACCTAAGGCATCGTGGCCGAGGGAATTTGCGCAACCTCCTCTTCACGAAGCTGCACGAATGACACAAGTTCCCCAGTGACTTCGCAAACACACGCCTCTCAGGGAATAAAGTGAACAGTGCCGCCCTCACGAAGATGAGCACGGCCCTGGCTACTTGGAGAGCCGCGGTGAAGAAAATGGTTGAGAAAGGTGATAGTTATGAGGAGATCAAGGAGAAAAATCCTTCGATCAGCGAAGATGACTACCGGGAGTTCAAGATCAAGTGCGAGAGTAACGCATCCTCGGAATCAAGTCAGTGGGGGAAAGAGATGCGGGACTTGAACTTAGGGGTCCACAAACTCGGTCCCGGCGGTTACAGGGTGGCGGAACCTATATGGGACAAGGAGGACGTGGAGCGTGCCAAGCAAGGCCTACCGCCCCTCTTCGAGAAATACCGTGACAAGCAGACCAGGAACTATGTCAGGGCCCGGTACAAGATTGACCCGGTAACCAAGGAGCTTACCACGGATCTGAAGACCAAGGCGCTTGAGCTTGTTCTGGTAAGGAATCGCCCCACCCCCCCGCGTAATTAGCTCCATATGGTTGCATTCTAATTAATGAAGCCAAATTTCTAAATGGTTCATGTTCCTTCCGGAGAACACTGAAAGCAGTAGCGCGGGGTCATCTCAGAGCTCCCCTTTCGACACCCCTTTAAATAGGGCATTGAACGTGATGAAAAACAAGGATAAGCTCAGTAAGCCGTCGTCAGCTGGTCGTGTGGCCGGCAAAGGCTTGTCCACGAAATGGTCAGAGTACTATACCGCTGGGAGAAAGGAGAGAAAGACCAGCTCGGAAAGCCAGGAGCGCGAGGTTCAAGAACTCAAGGCACAAGTGGCGCAGATTCCGAAGATGGTCGAAGAGCAAGTGCGAGACCAACTGGGAGCGACGATCACTGCCATTGTGCCTACCTTGATCTCGGGGCTGCAAGCGTGGATTGCGAGTGGCCAACAGGGGCCGCCCCCGATTCCCAGCTTCACGGGCAGCAACTCGCGCAACGCGCCGGCGTCGCCATTGGTGTCTCCGGCGGAGGCGGCATTGGTGGTGTCTCCCGCGGCGGCGCCGACATTGCAACTTAATGCATCCGGGCGTGGGAATAATACGCCGGCCGGCACCTCGGCAGCAAGCGGCCCCTCCGTCACTTGCACGCCTGCCGTTGGCGGTGCCTCGGCATTAGCCGAGCTCGACGCCATCACGGTAACTAATTAAGCCTCTCGGTCGATGACTTCATCTCCTTGACTTTGACTGGGCACATCCCTGACGCCCTACATGTTTTCGCAGGGCATCGCCGACGTTCCATGCACTCTCCTGCACTTCGTGAACGGCGAGTTGGTCGATGTCGCCAAGGGCAGAATCATTCAACCAGGCAGTCGCATGTTCCAGGGTAATCAGATGCCACTCACCGTTTATAGGGTTGAACTGGTTCGGGTGCTGCCGGGCTTCGACGACATGTTACCTCCTTATCGACCCCATGGGGCCGACGAAGATGATGTGATGACCCTCAGCACCTGCATAGGCTGGCCCATGCTTTGGCTGAAGAGCCAGATTCGTTTGGGGGCGGGGGACACCACCCCACAGACAACACCGCCAGTCGTGCCGGTGCTAAGCCATGGCAAGACCCCCACAATGCTACCGGACATGCCGGACATGCATATGGTACAGGATCCGGACACGTATATGGCACAGGATCTGGACGACGATGACGGTACATTTATCAACGTCGATAAGTACTTCAACGAACATGGCGGGTACGGTGACGAATTCTTGGGGCCTCCTTCTCAAGAATCCAACCCTGCAAAAGACGATCGCGATCTAGCTGGTACCGTGGAGAAATCCAATTGAAACAGGCGTCGTCTGGCATTCAGTTCTCAGGAGACGCCTCCAGCTGCCGCCTTCACCAAGCCTCAGATAGACGAGGTGCGAAATATTATCAGCCCCAACACACTCAAGAAGGTGGTCTCTGAGAAGAACTCGATCCCATTACAGCAGAAGAAGAAGGGACGGAAAAGAAAGACCAACAAGGGTGCGAGCCAGCTGGCACCAAGTACGATCCGTGCTCAGGACGGACCACCTTCACCTAAGGATATCTCAAGGAGGGTGCATGTGGCGGGTAGGCCGATGCTACCGACTAATCTGCTCAATGCTGCAACCGGTGCTATGCGGAGTCTGCATGACAGTGTTCTTTCTTTGGTGAAGCTGCATCTCCGAGAGAATGATGTGGCATACCCCCGGTTTTCATGGCCAAGGTGCCAGAGGGCAAGGGCTTTGTCGATAGCACCATCGGGGGTACGATCGTCCTGCGGTTTGATGACATCTTTGCTATGTTTAACCTTCATCCGCTGCACTACACCTTCGTTTGGCTATTTTCGCTGAGTATGGAGATGCGGATCATTAGAGACAAGGCCCCGGACATCGTGATAGTCGACCCCTTCTACATGCGGGCCAAGATCTTGGGCAGCGCTGGGGACCGGCAAGTCGCGAGTTCATACCTCGAAGGCGTCATTCTGGCAAACCCGAACAAGGATAACTTCCTCGTGCCTTACTTTCCCGAGTAAGTCATCCCCTCACCGCCCCGTAACATATGATTTCTTAGATTTCGATCGTTCTTTTTTTTCTGACATTCCGTGTTTTATGCAGTGACACACATTGCACACTCATCCTCTTAAGCCCGAAATATTCCACGGCCACGTATTTCGACTCGGACCGTCAGTCGAAGAAAGACTACACAAATATGAAGAACGTTCTTGATGATGTTCTCCCCGGCTACGCCAGATCTGGAGGCACCTTCAGCAGGCCAGTTTGTAGGTACGGCAAGCACGTGTTCACCCACAATACGACATTCCCCTGCGTCAAGCAACCGCCTGGCGGTCAGAAGGATGTCTACTACGCCCTCCATCACATGCGGGCGGTTGTACAGGACCGTAATCACCTTCTGCTGCCAAATAGTCTCAAAGATTGGGCCGCACGCTTGTCGGAAATCCAGGACGCGGACCTCAGACAAGAATTCTTTCGCATCCAGTCGGAGTTTGCGGAAATCATCCATCAAGATGTCCTTTGTACCTCGGGGCAGTTCTACCTCAGATATCAACCGTCCAACAGTGATATAGACACAACGCTACAAATGCAGGCTGACAACGCCCGCGATTTCATGACCATCACGAGAGACGGCGGCTTCATCCATGCTCTGGTCCCTGAGTCGAGTCGAAAGTAGTGATGCTATGTGTAGTTCTGAAATATCGATTCGCTCATGTTGTAATTAAACTTTAATGAACTTGTATGTCTCTTTGGTTTGGACAGTCGTTCAACTTAGATGTAATCGATGCTATTCATGTGTTGCTTTTCTCTTCCGATCCTTTTGTTGCATACTTATATATTGCTTATGTATTGTCTGTGAATTATTACTCATGTTTTGTTTGGCTACTGCATAGAGATGCCGTCGTATGTCGTGTACAAGGGTAAGGTTCCCGGAGTCTACGACGACTGGGAGGAGTGTCGGAGACAGGTTCACTGTTTCAGCGGTAACAATTACAAAGGGTACACCACTAGGGCGGAGGCGGAAGTTAGATACGCGCGCTATCTAGCGGGAGAGAGGAGGGAGCGTTGGAGGAACCAGATGAAGACCAGTTTCATCGCGATTATGCTCATCGTGATGACCGCAGCTCTCTTCTATGTGATGGTAGTTTAGATGATCGATATCGACTTGTAATGTGAAGACAAAGTCGCTACTCGCGGTTTCGAGACTTGTAATGTTCGAACTTTGTTCGGTATTTTAAATTCGGAGACTAATATGATGAATTGTATTCGGAGACTAATCTTATATTGTATTTGATAAATCTGCGGTTTATATGTTGTGCTCTTTATATTATGTGCAGTAATATGTTTTCTAACCTGTGCAAATATCAGAAAAGAAAAAATCCCTTATATTCATACTAGTGGCGCACCACTAAGCACACTAGTGGCGCACTGCAAAAAAGCCTACTAGTGGCGCATCATCCAAAGTGTGCCACTAGTATGCCAAAGCCTACTAGTGGCGCATCATCCACCAGTGCGCCACTAGTATGCCAAAGCCTACTAGTGGCGCATCATCCACCAGTGCGCCACTAGTATGCCAAAGCCTACTAGTGGCGCATCGTACACTAGTGCGCCACTAGTATGTGAAAGGACATGGGTAAATATGGCCCCTGGGAGGCATACTAGTGGCGCATCCTGGGCTATACTAGTGGCGCACCACGCGGTGCGCCACTAGTATACCAGATAGTAATGGCGCACCAATGGTGCGCCACTAGTAAAAAATTCTAATGGCGTGGTACTAGTGGCGCACCAGTACTGCGCCACTAGTAGTCAAAACTGGTGCGCCACTAGTAAGCCTTTTTCTAGTAGTGTGTGCCTAATGATAAGAATGAGCTTATTCCTCATAGAGTAGTTACTGGCTATAGGATGGTGATTGATTATAGGAAGTTGAATAAGGCCACTAGGAAAAATCATTATCCTTTGCCTTTTATTGACCAAATGCTAGAAAGGTTATCGAAGCACACACACTTATGCTTTTTAGATGGCTATTCTGGGTTTTCTCAAATACCTGTGTCACAACCTGATCACGAGAAAACCACTTTTACTTGTCCTTTTGGTACCTATGCTTATAGACGTATGCCTTTTGGTTTATGTAATGCACCCGCTACTTTCCAATGATGCATGACTGCTATATTTTCTGATTTGTGTGAAAAGATTGTTGAGGTTTTCATGGATGATTTTTCTGTTTACGGAACTTCTTTTGATGATTGCTTGAGCAACCTTGATCGAGTTTTGCAGAGATGTGAGCAGACTAACCTTGTCTTGAATTGGGAGAAGTGCCACTTTATGGTTAATGAAGGCATCGTTTTGGGTCATAAAATTTCTGAGCGTGGTATTGAAGTGGACCAAGCGAAGGTTGATGCAATTGAGAAGATGCCATGTCCTAGTGACATCAAAGGTATTCGTAGTTTTCTAGGTCATGCTGGTTTTTATAGGAGATTTATTAAGGACTTCTCTAAGATTTCTAGGCCCCTTACAAATCTTTTGCAAAACGATATTCCCTTTGTTTCTGATGATGATTGTGTAGAAGCCTTTGATACACTTAAGAGAGCCTTAGTTTATGCACCTACGTTCAGCCACCTGATTGGAATTTACCCTTTGAGATTATTTGTGATGCTAGTGATTATGCTGTTGGGGCTGTTCTTGGGCAAAGAGTAGATAAGAAATTGAATGTCATTCATTATGCTAGCAAAACCTTAGATAGTGCCCAGAGGAACTATGCCACCACTGAGAAAGAATTCTTAGCAGTCGTGTTTGCTTGTGACAAGTTTAGATCCTACATAGTTGATTCCAAAGTGATTGTTCACACCGATCACGCTGCGATGAAGTACCTTATGGAGAAGAAAGATGCTAAGCCTAGACTCATTAGATGGGTTCTCTTGCTTCAGGAGTTTGACTTGCACATTGTTGATAGGATGGGAGCTGAGAATCCCGTAGCTGACAACTTGTCTAGGCTAGAGAACGTTCTTGATGACCCGCTACATATTAATGATAGTTTTCCCGATGAGCAATTAGCGGTTGTCAACGTTTCTCGTAGCACTCCATGGTATGCCGATTATGCTAATTTCATCGTTGCTAAGTATTTGCCTCCTAATTTCACTTACCAGCAGAAGAAGAAATTCTTCTATGATTTGAGGCATTACTTTTGGGATGACCTCATCTCTATAAAGAAGGAGTAGATGGTATTATTAGACGTTGTGTACCTAAGCATGAGGAAGAAAAAATCTTGTGGAAGTGTCATTCCGAAGCTTACGGAGGCCACCATGCTGGAGATAGAACCGCTCATAAGGTGCTATAGTCTGGGTTTTATTGGCCTACTCTCTTCAAGGATGCCCGTAAGTTTGTTTCATCTTGCGATGAATGTTAGCGTGTAGGTAATATTGGTAAGCGTCAGGAAATGCCGATGAATTATTCTCTTGCAGTAGAACCTCTCGATGTTTGGGGTTTCGATTATATGGGACCTTTTCCTTTTTCCAATGGGTACACACACATTTTGGTAGTTGTTGATTATGTTACTAAGTGGGTGGAAGCTATTCCAACCAGTAGTGCTGATCATAACACGTCCATTAAGATGCTTATGGAAGTTATCTTCGCGAGGTTTGGAGTCCCTAGATACCTTATGAATGACAGTGGTTCACACTTCATTCATGGAGCTTTCCGCAAGATGCTTGCTAAGTACGATGTTAACCATAGAATTGCGTCACCTTATCACCCTCAGTCTAGTGGTCAAGTAGAGCTTAGCAATAGGGAAATAAAGTTGATCCTTCAGAAAACCGTCAATATGTCTCATAAGAATTGGTCTAAGAAATTAGACGATGCACTTTGGGCCTATATGACCGCTTACAAAAATCCCATGGGTATGTCCCCATACAAAATGGTTTATGGCAAAGCATGTCATTTGCCTCTTGAGTTAGAACACAAAGCATATTGGGCAATTAAAGAGCTCAATTATGACTTTAAGCTAGCCGGAGAGAAGAGGTTATTTGATATTAGCTCGTTAGATGAGTGGAGAACCCAGGCGTATGAAAATGCCAAGCTCTTTAAAGAGAAAGTCAAGAGATGGCATGATAAGAAAATCCAAAAGCGGGAGTTCAAGGTAGGCAAATATGTGTTATTGTACAACTCTCGTTTCAGATTTTTTGTAGGTAAGTTTCTCTCTAAATGGGAAGGACCTTATGTTATCGAGGAGGTTTATCGTTCTGGAGCAATAAAAATTAATAATCCCGAGGGAACTAACCCGAAGGTGGTCAATGGTCAAAGGATTAAGCATTATATCTTAGGTACGCAAATTAATGTTGAAAGCAATGTTATCCAAACCGTGACACCTGAAGAACACATAAGGGAGTCCTTCCGGAACACTCCAGAATAGCTGAAATAAAGGAGGTACGTGATACGGTAAGTAAACGGACTCCGAAAAATTTACAATTTTACTTTTTGTCGGTTTTGGAATTTTTAGAAAATTAGGAAAATAATAAATAGCCAGGTGGGCGCCCGAGGGGCCCACCACCCACCAGGGTGCACCAGGCACCCCTGGCGCGGCCTGGTGGGTGGTGGCCACCTCGGGCACCTTCCTGACTCCGTTTTCTTCTCGCTTTGCTTGTTCGGCAAGAAAAATATTCTTTATATACTCTTCTAACCTGTTAACCTCCGTATCGCGGAGAAATCTTCCGTTCTTCTTTCTTGTTGTTTTCCTGACAGATCTAGGTTGCCATGGCTGCACCAAGCTCCTCCAAGGACGAGTTCTTCGAGAAGGTCGTCAACCCCTATCTCCCGGGGGTGATGAAGCACCCTCAAGCCATCGAGATGCGTGATGGGTTGCTTCACATCCGGGATGTTCAAGGACCTAAGAAGACCGGAAGCGTGGAATCCAGGCTTGAGGCGGTGGAGCAGGAGGTGTTCCTTTGCAAAGAGATGGTGGAGCGCGGACTTGACTCCAACCACCTCATGATCAAGGAGTTCACTTACAACCACAAGCTAGACGCCAAGAACTTTGGAGAAGCCATCTTCAAGCTTCATGAGCGATTCGAGCATCTCCAAGCCCAGATCTATGACTTGCAAAACCAAAACTGTGATTATGAATACAGATTTAAGAAGATGAGTTTGGCTGCAGATTTGAGGATCCCGGAGACTCGTTCATCCTTCTATGATGGTGAACCTATGCCTTGGAAGATGGAGGATAGGATCACAGCAACTACACCACCAACAACACCTTCCTCACCGAAGGAGGCTTGATCATATGGTATGGGCACTTCCCTTGGCCAAGGCCAAGCTTGGGGGAGCTGCCCCGGTATCGTATCACCCACACTATCCTTGCTTTTATTTTTCCTAGTTCGATCTTGAGTTTGCTTTTGCTTAGTTGAATAAAAGTTTAGTTCGATCTTTTTGCTTCGAGTGCTTGCTTAGTGATCTATCTATGTAATCGAGTTCGTGATATATAATAAAGATTAGTTTGAGTTTGCTTTGTTTCCTTTGCTTTAGTGTTGTTTGGAGAAGTAAGAAATTAGTTGTGTGAAAAAGATCGTATGCTAATCTTATGGTGAGTAATGACACCACATAGAGAAAAGTACAAGTGGTAAAATTTGTTGGAGATTGACAAACATAGCATTGGTCAACGATGCAATTCATGAATAAGTAATAAGGGAAGAGAAGATTTGCATGCAAATACACTATCACGAACACCTTTTATGATTGTGAGCTCCCATTAAAATTTTGTGTCAAAATAGTTGACGATGGACAAGGAAGACAACTTGATGCTTTATGTTTGTCCATATTCACATAGAAGTTATATTGTCATGGATCCTTTAACATGTGGTGCTTGCCCAATACCTTTTCTAGCCAAAATTCCACACCAAGTAGAGATACTACTTGTGCATCCAAAAACCCTCAACCCAAATCCTATTTTTGACAGTCCACCATACCTACCTATGGATTGAGTACGATCCTTCAAGTAAGTTGTCATCGGTGCATAAGGCAATAAAAATTGCTTCTAAAAGTGTTGGATCATTTAGAGTAAGAGAAAATTGGACGTTGTACTAACTTGTGATGACAAAGATAAAAGCGACGGACTGCATAATAAGGTTGTCATCATAAGGGGCAATACAACGTGACGTTCTTTTGCACTAAAGGGTTTGGCATATAAACAAATAAGCGCATGACAACCTCTGCTTCCCTCTGCGAAGGGCCTATCTTTTACTTTTATGCATTTACTTTTATGTTGAGTCAAAGTATTCCTACCTTTCCTCTATCTTGGCAAGCACCATGGGGTGAAGAAAGATCTAGGCACATATGTCCAGCTGAATATGAATGAGCATGAATCATTATTGTTGACCTCACCCTTGAGGTGAATATGTTGGGTGGCAAATATAAGCCCCTATCTTTCTCTGTGTTCGGTTGAAGCTTTTTGTTCATGGGAAAGCCATGAGTGTTAGCAATCATGAAAGATGGAATGGTGGTTGAGTATGTAGACTTGCTTAAGAGCTCAAACATATGACTCTTCCTGAATTATGATGAATTGTAGTTGCAAAGTTGACTGAGAACATAGTTTGTCGGTTTTCAACAAGGGTTATGCTTCGTACTTCTTTGTTGTGATGAATTGTTACTCGTTCATGAGAAGTATATGATGCAAGAGTTATGAAAAAGAGTATTTTGTTTTAGCTCCTTGCTGTTATAATAATGAGCATGATGCTTCTATGTCTGTATCTTGCTTTTATCGACTCCTCTTTCTCTCAAAGCATGTGGGCATGTTTGTTCGATTTCGGTTTTCGCTTGAGGACAAGCGAGGTCTAAGCTTGGGGGAGCTGATACATCCATTTTGCATCATGTTTACCTACTGTTATTTACAATGTTTTATTGCATAATAATGGTTTTTGGAGTAATTCTAATGCCTTTTCCCTCATAATTTACAAGGTATGCACAAGGAGGGGGAAATCCGGCAGCTAGAAATCTAGACCTAAAAAAGCACCGTCAGGATACCTATTTTGTACAACTCCAAAAGACCTGAAATTTTACGGAGATTATTTTTGGAATAAATAAGAATTATTGGAAGGAAAAACTACCGAAGGAGGGCCAGCATGGGCCCACCACCCACCAGGGTGCGCCAGGCCCCCTGGGCGCGCCCTAGTGGGTGGTGGCCACCCTGGCCCATCTCCGGTGCCCTCCTTCTGGTATATGGATGCCTATGCCCTGGAAAAAAAATCAGAGGAGGACTTTCGGGACAAAGCGTCGTCGTCTCGAGGTGGAACTTGGGCAGGAGCACTTTTGCCCTCCGGCGGGCAGATTCCACAGGAGGAACTTCCCTCCCGGAGGGGGAAACCATCGTCATCATCATCACCAACCACTCTCCCATCTTGGGGGAGTCATCTCCATCAACCTCTTCATCAGCACCATCTCATCTAAAACCCTAGTTCATCTCTTGTATCCGATCTTGATCTCAAACCTCAGATTGGTACCTGTGGGTTGCTAGTAGTGTTGATTACATCTTGTAGTTGATCACTATATGGTTTATTTGGTGGAAGAGATTATGTTCAGATCCATTATCATATTCATTACCTCTCTGATCTTGAACATGTTTGCCATGTGTGAGTAGTTCACTTTATTCTTGAGGTCACGGGAGAAATCACGTTGCAAGTAATCATGTGAAATTGACATGTGTTCGGTATTTTGATATTATGTATGTTGTGATTCCCTTAGTGGTGTCATGTGAACGTCGACTACATGATACTTTACCACTCTTGGGCCTAAGGGAATGCATTGTGGAGTAGTTATAGCTTAAACCCTAGTTCATGCGTTACTTCGTAAGGGGCTGATTTGGGCACCTAGAGCTTAATGCTATGGTTAGATGTTTATCTTAATTCTTTCTCGTAGTTGCGGATGTTTGCGAGGGGGTTAATCATAAGTAGGTTATTTGTTCAAGTAAGAATAGTACCTAAGCACCGGTCCACCCACATACCAAACTATCAAAGTAGCGAACACTGAACAACTACACATGATGAACGTGACTAGATGGATTCCCGTGTACCCTCAAGAACACTTTGCTCTCTATTAGAAACCGTTCCGGCCTGTCCTTTGCCACAAAAGGATTGGGCTACCTTGCTGCATACTTGTCACTGTCACCGTTACTTGCTCGTTACAAAACTCTTTGCTACTAAACACTTGTTACCACTATTTCAGTGCCTACAGAAATTACCTTGCTGAAATCCGCTTGTCATTTCCTTCTGCTCCTCATTGGGATTGACATTCTTACTTATCAAAAGGACTACAATTGAACCCCATGTGCTTGCGGGTCATCACTGCCAGGGTCCGCATTGAAGGCTGATGGGAGGACACCAGGTTTTCCTTCTGAAGATCGAAGGGCTGGCCTACAATGACGCCTATCCGACCCAGGATATCCTTGTCGTTCCTAAAGTCAATAATAAAAAAATTGACTCTTTTGTCCTTGAGGAAATTCTTAAAATTCTGACACATAACGTCGGCATGGCATATGTGGTAGACCAAGCACACGTTATGTACGCAAATCTGGATCATGGCGGGCGTTGCTGTCTGGACAACGAAAACATGATGGCAAAGCCAAAATTGTTGTCGTCGGCTACATGACTAAAATGACGGCAAAACAAGTCGGGGGTGGGGATTTTCATTTTTTTATTTTCTAATTACTTTGCCGTCTATCACAGCGAAGGCCAGACAGTAAACCAAAGAATTTTGCCGTTTTCCAGGAAAGGTGACGGCAAACCCACATCGCCATTACCCGCCGTTGGGCTAGCCACTTGTCCACTCTTAGCTATCATCTAGGTTAACAACTGACGGCAAAGAAGTGTTTTGCCGTCAGCCATTGGCACAACAGACGGCAAAGCCGTGTTTTCCGTCAGCCATTTCTTTGCCGTATGTTAGTGATGGCAAACCATTTCTTTGTCGTCTGCCCGATGAAAAACTGACGGCAAAGCGAGCCACCGATGACAAATTAGATGTTTTATGTAGTGTCCTTCAGGTTCTGCAATCACCCTCTTCCTTTTGGATGTTTTATACACAAGAACAACATTTGAATGGGAAAACAAGGTATGATGAGAAATGGAATGCGTATTGATAATGGGTGTTCATGGCATCTTCACATATATGACACTACAGGAATTAGCTGCTTTGCCGTCTGCCATAGCAGATGGCAAAGGCATGAATGCCGGACGGCAAAACCTTTGCCATCTACCAGCAGATGGCCAACAGTCAGGCTGAACAGTGGTCGGCAAAGACCCTGGACGATAGACAAAAGGTGCCAGCCCCGTTAGGGGGCTAAAGGTGCTCTTTGCCGTCTGCTGGCAAACAGCAAAGACCTTTGCTTCTTTGTCGTCTGCCAGCAGATGGCAAAGAGCTGCAGCTGATGTCAGGCGTCAGCTGGGCCAACGCAGGCTCTTTGCCGTCTGCCAGCAGACGGCAAAGAAGAAATCTCTTTGCCGTCTGCTGGCAGACAGCAAATAGGCCAAATAGGCCAGCCCAGGTTGCACAGGCTACTGCCACGTGGCCACTTTGCCGTCTGCTGGCAGACGACAAACCTCTTTGCCATCTGCTAGTAGACGGCAAAGTGGCTATATAGCCCCTGTTTTCTGTTTTCTCTTATATCAATTCATTTTCACAGAAATTCACATACACACACACACACACACATATATATATATATATTCAGAATCACATAATAAGGCAAACATTATGTCTTATCCACCACATAATATTTCTCATCCACCACATAATAAACAACACATATGCAAATAATATGCAAGCCATATGGATATGATCATCCAACACATACCAAATCAAAACATATGCAAGTCTCATCCATACATATGCAAGTTTCATTCATCTATAGATACATATGCCAGTGGCACATTGTTGGTCCTACAAAATCAAAACAAAATGGAAGGACAAGGACTCCATGAATGCAAGCTTCCGTGAAGTGAATCAAATATGCAAAATGGGAAAGAAGGAAGTTAGAAGAAGAAGAAGAAAAAGAAGAAGAAGAAGAAGAATGTTTCTTCTCTTTCTTTTCCTTCTTCTTATTGCTTACTTGTGTCATTTTAGAGCTAACCTAGTTAAATAGGCCATTTTTGACCTAAATATGCTATGTCATAATGAACTAAATAAGCTAAGTATAGGTCATTTTAGAGCTAACCTAGGTAATTATGCCATTTTTGAGCTAATTAAGCATATTAAGTCATTTTGGAGCTAAATAGGTCATTTCTTAAGCATATTATGTCAATTTTTAAGCTAGCTAAGCATATTGAGTCATTTTGGAGAAATAAATGCTAAGTATGGGTCATTTTAGAGCTATCCTAGGTTAAATAGGTCATTTTTGAGCTAATTAAGGTTATTATGTCATTTTTGAGCTAGCTAAGCATATAAATTCATTTTGGAGAAATAAA
This sequence comes from Triticum dicoccoides, assembly GCF_002162155.2. Classification (NCBI taxonomy): domain Eukaryota; kingdom Viridiplantae; phylum Streptophyta; class Magnoliopsida; order Poales; family Poaceae; genus Triticum; species Triticum dicoccoides. The sequence continues at coordinate 625,553,728 of NC_041390.1, read as the reverse complement.
TGCTAAGTATAGGTCATTTTAGAGCTATCCTAGGTTAAATATGTCATTTTTGGGCTAATTAAGGTTATTACGTCATTTTTGAGCTAGCTAAGCATATAAATTCATTTTGGAGGAATAAATGCTAAGTATAGGTCATTTTAGAGCTATCCTAGGTTAAATAGGTCCTTCTGGAGCTAATTAAGGTTGTTATGTCATTTTTAGCTAGCTAAGCATATTAAGTCATTTTGGAGGAATAAATGCTAAGTATAGGTCACTTTAGAGCTATCCTAGGTTAATGTAACACCCCTATGTAATTGCCACTGTGATCAACTGCTAATAACGTCAAGTCAAATCATTTGTAGTGCTTAAACATAGTGGTTAATCAAAGCAATTCAAATTCAATTCTGCAAATCAACTCAAATTCAAAAGTGAAATATGAAGTTGATCAAACACTGTTGAGAAAATGTTCATTAAATGGCAAATAATCCAGGAACATTTTTAAAACCATCATCAAAAAAGTTGGAGTTAGACAAATGACACAAACAAGATGAAACAGCCCCAAAACAGAATATTTAAATCCATTTAAAATCGTCTTACTTACAAATGGTTTCCAAATCTATCCAAACCACTTTTTGGTGAGAGCTAAAATTGCACTGTAATATTTGGACTAAGTTCCATATTTTACAAAAGTGCAATAGTGGTCTAATCTTTTTGAAACAGAAAAAGGATAAAAGAAAAAGGAGAAGCTAAAACAGAAAAATAAAAGCGAGGCACTGTGCACTTGGCCTTAGTGCACAGTGCCCCGGCCACCACCGCAGACCAGGCCCAGCCCACCTGGGTCGTCCTCCTCCTCCCCGTGTCAGCGTGCGTGCACGCCAGAGCCAGCGATGGGTAACTGTCGCCCATCCCCCGGCGCCGCTGCCGCCGCGGCACGGATAAGAGCGACCCCGCGGCCCCAGGGCGGAACTCTAGCCGCCACTCTTTCCCTTCCCCTCGCTCTCCATAGCTAGATCCCGTCGACGCCCGACGCGGTCGCCGACAAGCATCGTCCGTCCTCGCGGCCACCGGCGCCCTTCTGCTCCTTCGCCGTGTCCAATCTGAGCGTCGGCCTTCGCCTCTTCCTCCTCGACCAAAAACCGGGGCCAGGGAGCCCTGCTGCAGACGGATTCGTCGTCGTCTCCGTCTCCAGCCGCCGCATCCGCTCCGTCGACCCCCTACGCTACTAAGCTCCCACATGTATTACGTGACCGCTCGGTGAGCCTCACCTTCCCTCCCCTAGCTCCTCTGTCCTTCTACGTAGCCGTAGCCTCCGCGCCATGGACGACCGAACGGAGCTCCGCCGGGGTTGGCTTTGCCATCGAAACGGCCGCTGTTGAGCTCGTTTGAGCTCACGGTCGTGCTCGCCCTCGCGTTGAGAGTAAGACGAGCTACCTGCTGCTGCCTGCCATGCTCGGAGTCGCCGTCCCCGTATTCCTCCGAACGCCGCCGCCGCAGATCTCGTCGCCGTTCCCCATTCCGGCGACCGTAGGGTCCGGCGCCGCCACCAACGGACGCGGCATTAAGTGCCCGTTCGAACGCAAGTGGCTGCGCTCGAAACGGGCCACCGTAGCATGAATCCGGCCACTTCTCGAGTGCGCCGCCGCGTGATTTGGTCGCCGGCCGCGCTGAGCTGGCATGCCTGGGACCACCCAGGTGACACTGCCAGTGGGTCCCGCTGGGCCCGTTGACAGGTTGGCCAGTCAACGCGCTGATGTGGCCGTCCCATGCCACTGACGCAAGGGCCCCACCGCCCTGTTTAATTAACTAAATGTTTTGCAATTAAAAATAATCTAATTATACTAATTAGCCCATGACATGAGGGGCCAGCTGCTAAATAACCCTCTGGATTAGTTTAAATCAATTCTGTTTTAGCCTCAGTCACCGACATGTGGGCCCCGCATGTCATGTTTGACCTGGTGAGCCGAATGTTGACTGCTGATGTCGGCAATACATCATGCCGACGTCATAATTATTCCCCCTCTTCTCTCGCCGACGTTGACGTAGCTCCCGAGGCAGACGCAGCTCCGGAGTACGACTACGTCCCCGACGACACTACTGACGACCTTGCCCTTGCCCCCGAGCAAACAAGCAAGCACCCCCATTTTGAGCATGCCTATATCGCCTATTCTCTTCTCTCTTATGCGTGCATTAGAACTGCTACTACTACTATTTTCCTATATCTGCTGCATAGTCTGTTTATTGTAACCTGCCTTCCTACCTTTCTGGTTATCCTAGACTGCTTAGTATAGGCTAGGTAGAGACCCGACAGAGACCCCCACTTGATCCCGACTGCCTTGCTAGATATCAGAAGACCCGATCAATGGGATTGAAGACCAGACCCTGGCACCGCACATCACTTCCCCCTTAGTTGCCGACACTGCTGGGTTACCGTCGAGTGTCGAGGGTGATACCTCGTTAGCACTTCTGATGTTAACCTTGTAGGTTAGTTACTCGGTCATGGTAAGCGAGGGTGATTCCTCCTACACCACCCCCGATAACGACATCGTCGCGCAACACTTCAAGCGTGGACCTCGAGGGTGATTCCTCCTTCGTTCACCTTGATGGTAACATCAGTGGGAATTCCATCGAGGGTGATTCCATCTTCGTTCACCTTGATGGTAACATCAGTGGGAATTCCATCGAGGGTGATTCCTCAGGGTTCCCTTGGTGTTAGATACACAGATATTGTTGTTATTATGACTTACATGATCCATGTTACTAAAGACGGGTCGGCCCTGAGGGGTACCATCGCGAGCTTAATGCGAAGTGATGTGGAGTCGGGTTGACCTGGATGGTGCCCGCGAGATAAACGAGGCGTGGCCGGGCATTCCTAGCCCTTGCCGCAAGTCCTCGAGACGGGGCGACGGGGTCACATCGATCGTGAGTCTCTGCTCGTTACCGCGCGATCCTAAACCACTAAACAGTTTGGATATTTGATCTGAGGGGCCTCTGGCCCGATAGCACTAACCATCATGTGGGCATAGTATGGGCATTCGGCGTCGTATACTTCAGCCAGAGCTTATTAGACGTCAGCAATTGAGCGGTGCACGCTGAATTGGACTGGGCACGCAACCGCACTTGTATAAGGGGTTGCTAGGTCTGCTTTCAGCCGCCCACGCAACGTGCAGGAGTTCCCGGGGCGAAGGCCCAAGACCCCTGGGCGCATAGGTTTAGTCTGGCGTGTTGACCTCTCTTTTAAGTATTCGGTCGGGTTGCGGCGTGTTGCTTGGCCGAGGCCGGGCATGACCCAGTAAAGTGTGTCCGGCCGAAGTTAAGCAAGTGTGGTGGGTAACTTGGTGCGCCCCTGCAGGGAAGAAACTTCTATCGATAGCCTGTCCTACGGTAACGGACACTCGGAGTTGTATCCCGATCGGTACAACTAGAACTTGAGATGATAACTGGATAGTACGGCTCTGGGATTTCTTTCTCGCAGGGAGTCGAGGTTGATGATACTACAACTACTTTACATTATGTCCATCTGCTCTCTTCTAATGCTGCAAGACTGTCGAAGATTGTTGAAGATGCTAGTCTGTAATAGGACTAGGCTTTCCCCCTCTATTCTGGCATTTCTGCAGCCTAGTCCACATATACAGCTGTTGGGGAACGTAGTAATTTCAAAAAATTTCCTACGCACACACAAGATCATGGTGATGCATAGCAACGAGGGGAGAGTGTGATCTACGTACCTTGTAGACCGACAACGGAAGCGTTTGCTTGATGTAGTCGTACGTCTCCACAGCCCGACCGATCAAGCACCGAAACTACGGCACCTCCGAGTTCTAGCACACGTTTGGCTCGATGACGATCCCCGGACTCCGATCCAGCAAAGTGTCGGGGAAGAGTTCCGTTAGCACGAAGGCGTGGTGACGATCTTGATGTACTACTGCCGCAGGGCTTCGCGTAAGCACCGCTACAATATTATCGAGGACTATGGTGGCTGGGGGCGCCGCACACGGCTAAGAATAAATCACGTGGATCAACTTGTGTGTCTCTGGGGTGCCCCTGCCTTTGTATATAAAGGACTAAAGGGGGGTGCGGCCGGCCTAGGAGAGGCGCGCCAGGAGAGTCCTACTCCCTCTGGGAGTAGGATCCCCCCCCCCCCAATCCTAGTTGGAATAGGATTCGCGGAGGGGGGGAAAGAGAGAGGGGGGCGGCCCCCTCTCCTTGTCCTATTCGGACCAAGGGAGGGGAGGGGCGCGCGGCCCATCTTGAGCTGCCCCTTCTCTTTACCACTAAGGCCCACTAAGGCCCATATAGCTCCCGGGGGGTTCCGGTAACCTCCCGGTACTCCGGTAAAATCCCGATTTCACCCGGAACACTTCCGATATCCAAACATAGGCTTCCAATATATCAATCTTTATGTCTCGACCATTTCAAGACTCCTTGTCATGTCTGTGATCACATCCGGGACTCCGAACAAACTTCGGTACATCAAAATGCATAAACTCATCGGTATGTTACTTGCCCGAGATTCGATCGTCGGTATTCCAATACCCAGTTCAATCTCGTTACCGGCAAGTCTCTTTACTCGTTCTGTAATACATCATCCCCCAACTAACTCATTAGTTGCAATGCTTGCAAGGCTTAAGTGATGTGCATTACCGAGAGGGCCCAGAGATACCTCTCCGACAATCAGAGTGACAAATCCTAATCTCGAAATACGCCAACCCAACATGTAACTTTGGAGACACCTGTAGAGCTCCTTTATAATCACCCAGTTACGTTGTGACGTTTGGTAGCACACAAAGTGTTCCTCTGGCAAACGGGAGTTGCATAATCTCATAGTCATAGGAACATGTATAAGTCATGAAGAAAGCAATAGCAACATACTAAACAATCGGGTGCTAAGCTAATGGAATGGGTCATGTCAATCAGATCATTCACTTAATGATGTGATCCCGTTAATCAAATAACAACTCTTTCTTCATGGTTAGGAAACATAACCATCTTTGATTATCGAGCTAGTCAAGTAGAGGCATACTAGTGACACTTTGTTTGTCTATGTATTCACACATGTATTATGTTTCTGGTTAATACAATTCTAGCATGAATAATAAACATTTATCATGATATAAGGAAATAAATAATAACTTTATTATTGCCTCTAGCGCATATTTCCTTCAGTCTCCCACTTGCACTAGAGTCAATAATCTAGATTACACAGTAATGATTCTAACACCCATGGAGCCTTGGTGCTGATCATGTTTTGCTCGTGGAAGAGGCTTAGTCAACGAGTCTGCAACATTCAGATCCGTATGTATCTTGCAAATCTCTATGTCTCCCAACTGGACTAGATCCCGGATGGAATTGAAGTGTCTCTTGGTGTGCTTGGTTCTCTTGTGAAATCTGGATTCCTTTGCCAAGGCAATTGCACCAGTATTGTCACAAAAGATTTTCATTGGACCCGATGCACTAGGTATGACACCTAGATCGGATATGAACTCCTTCATCCAGACTCCTTCATTTGCTGCTTCCGAAGCAGCTATGTACTCCGCTTCACATGTAGATCCCGCTACAACGCTTTGTTTAGAACTGCACCAACTGACAGCTCCACCGTTTAATGTAAACACGTATCCGGTTTGCGATTTAGAATCGTCCGGATCAGTGTCAAAGCTTGCATCAACGTAACCTTTTACGATGAGCTCTTTGTCACCTCCATATATGAGAAACATATCCTTAGTCCTTTTCAGGTATTTCAACATGTTCTTGACCGCTGTCTAGTGATCCACTCCTGGATTACTTTGGTACCTCCCTGCTAGACTTATAGCAAGGCACACATCAGGTCTGGTACACAGCATTGCATACATGATAGATCCTATGGCTGAAGCATAGGGAACGTCTTTCATTTTCTCTCTATCTTCTGTAGTGGTCGGGCATTGAGTCTTACTCAACTTCACACCTTGTAACACAGGAAAGAACCCTTTCTTTGCTTGATCCATTTTGAACTTCTTCAAAACTTTGTCAAGGTATGTGCTTTGTGAAAGTCCAATTAAGCGTCTTGATCTATCTCTATAGATCTTAATGCCTAATATGTAAGCAGCTTCACCGAGGTCTTTCATTGAAAAACTCTTATTCAAGTATCCTTTTATGCTATCCAGAAATTGTATATCATTTCCAATTAGTAATATGTCATCTACATATAATATCAGAAATGCTATAGAGCTCCCACTCACTTTCTTGTAAATACAGGCTTCTCCAGAAGTCTGTATAAAACCAAATGCTTTGATCACACTATCAAAGCGTTTATTCCAACTCCGCGAGGCTTGCACCAGTCCATAAATGGATCGCTGGAGCTTGCACACTTTGTTAGCTCCCTTTGGATCGACAAAACCTTCTGGTTGCATCATATACAACTCTTCTTCCAGAAATCCATTCAGGAATGCAGTTTTGACATCCATCTGCCAAATTTCATAATCATAAAATGCAGCAATTGCTAACATGATTCGGACAGACTTAAGCATCGCTACGGGTGAGAAGGTCTCATCGTAGTCAATCCCTTGAACTTGCCGAAACCCTTTTGCGACAAGTTGAGCTTTGTAGACAGTAATATTACCATCAGAGTCAGTCTTCTTCTTGAAGATCCATTTGTTCTCAATTGCTTGCCGATCATCGGGCAAGTCAACCAAAGTCCATACTTTGTTCTCATACATGGATCCCATCTCAGATTTCATGGCTTCAAGCCACTTTGCGGAATCTGGGCTCACCATTGCTTCTTCATAGTTCGTAGGTTCATCATGATCTAGTAGCATGACTTCCAGAACGGGATTACCATACCACTTTGGCGCAGATCTTACTCTGGTTGATCTACGAGGTTCAGTAGTATCTTGTTCTGAAGTTTCATGATCATCATTATTAGCTTCCTCACTAACTGGTGTAGGTGTCACATAAACAGTTTTCTGTGATGTACTACTTTCCAATAAGGGAGCAGGTACAGATACCTCGTCAAGTTCTACTTTCCTCCCACTCACTTCTTTCGAGAGAAACTCCTTCTCCAGATAGTTTCCGAATTTAGCAAAAAAAGTCTTGCCTTCGGATCTGTGATAGAAGGTGTATCCAATAGTCTCCTTTGGATATCCTATGAAGACACATTTCTCCGATTTGGGTTCGAGCTTATCGGGTTGAAGCTTTTTCACATAAGCATCGCAGCCCCAAACTTTCAGAAACGACAACTTTGGTTTCTTGCCAAACCATAGTTCATAATGCGTCGTCTCAACGGATTTTGATGGTGCCCTATTTAACGTGAATGTGGCCGTCTCTAGAGCGTATCCCCAAAATGATAGCGGTAAATCAGTAAGAGACATCATAGATCGCACCATATCCAGTAAAGTACGATTATGACGTTTGGACACACCATTACGCTGAGGTGTTCCGGGTGGCGTGAGTTGCGAAACTATTCCACAATTTTTCAAATGTACACCAAACTCGTAACTCAAATATTCTCCTCCACGATCAGATCGTAGAAACTTTATTTTCTTGTTACGATGATTTTCAACTTCACTCTGAAATTCTTTGAACTTTTCAAATGTTTCAGACTTATGTTTCATTAAGTAGATATACCCATATCTGCTTAAATCATCTGTGAAGGTGAGAAAATAACGATATCCGCCACGAGCCTCAATATTCATCGGACCACATACATCTGTATGTATGATTTCCAACAAATCCGTTGCTCTCTACATAGTACCGGAGAACGGCGTTTTGATCATCTTGCCCATGAGGCACGGTTCGCAAGTACCAAGTGATTCATAATAAAGTGGTTCCAAAAGTCCATCAGAATGGAGTTTCTTCATGCGCTTTACACCAATATGACCTAAACGGCAGTGCCACAAATAAGTTGCACTTTCATTATCAACTCTGCATCTTTTGGCTTCAACATTATGAATATGTGTGTTACTACTATCGAGATTCAACAAGAATAGACCACTCTTCAAGGGTGCATGACCATAAAAGATATTACTCATATAAATAGAACAACCATTATTCTCTGATTTAAATGAATAACCGTCTCGCGTCAAACAAGATCCAGATATAATGTTCATGCTTAACGCTGGCACCAAATAACAATTATTTAGGTCTAATACTAATCCCGAAGGTAGATGTAGAGGTAGCGTGCCGACTGCGATCACCTCGACTTTGGAACCGTTTCCCACGCGCATCGTCACCTCGTCCTTAACCAATCTTCACTTGATCCATAGTCCCTGTTTCGAGTTGCAAATATTAGCAACAGAACCAGTATCAAATACCCAGGTGCTACTGCGAGCATTAATAAGGTACACATCAATAACATGTATATCACATATACCTTTGTTCACCTTGCCATCCTTCTTATCCGCCAAATACTTGGGGCAGTTCCGCTTCCAGTGACCAGTCTGCTTGCAATAGAAGCACTCAGTTTCAGGCTTAGGTCCAGGTTTGGGTTTCTTCTCTTGAGCAGCAACTTGCTTGCCGTTCTTTTTGAAGTTCCCCTTCTTCTTCCTTTTGCCTTTTTTCTTGAAACTAGTGGTCTTGTTGACCATCAACACTTCATGCTCCTTCTTGATTTCTACCTCCGCAGCTTTCAGCATCGCGAAGAGCTCGGGAATAGTCTTGTTCATCCCTTGCATATTATAGTTCATCACGAAGCTCTTGTAGCTTGGTGGCAGTGATTGAAGAATTTTGTTAATGACGCAATCATCTGGAAGATTAACTCCCAATTGAATCAAGTGATTATTATACCCAGACATTTTGAGTATATGCTCACTGACAGAACTGTTCTCTTCCATCTTGCAGCTATAGAACTTATTGGAGACTTCATATCTCTCAATCCGGGCATTTGCTTGAAATATTAACTTCAACTCCTGGAACATCTCATATGCTCCATGACGTTCAAAACGTCGTTGAAGTCCCGATTCTAAGCCGTAAAGCATGGCACACTGAACTATTGAGTAGTCATCAGCTTTGCTCTGCCAGACGTTCATAACATCCGGCGTTGCTCCTGCAGGAGGCCTGGCACCCAGCGGTGCTTCCAGGACGTAATTCTTCTGTGCAGCAATGAGGATAATCCTCAAGTTACGGACCCAGTCCGTGTAATTGCTACTGTCATCTTTCAACTTTGCTTTCTCTAGGAACGCATTAAAATTCAATGGAACAACAGCACGAGCCATCTATCTACAATCAAACATAAACAAGCAAGATACTTATCAGGTACTAAGTTTCATGATAAATTTAAGTTCAGTTAATTTACTTAAAGAACTCCCACTTAGATAGACATCCCTCTAATCCTCTAAGTGATTACGTGATCCAAATCAACTAAACCATGTCCGATCATCACGTGAGATGGAGTAGTTTCATTGGTGAACATCACTATGTTGATCATATCTACTATATGATTCACGCTCGACCTTTCGGTCTCCGTGTTCCGAGGCCATATTTGTATATGCTTGGCTCGTCAAGTATAACCTGAGTATTCCGCGCGTGCAACTGTTTTGCACCCGTTGTATTTGAACGTAGAGCCTATCACACCTGATCATCACGTGGTGTCTCAGCACGAAGAACTTTCGCCACGGTGCATACTCAGGGAGAACACTTCTTGATAATTAGTGAGAGATCATCTTATAATGCTACTGTCAATCAAAGCAAGATAAGATGCATAAAAGATAAACATCACATGCAATCAATATAAGTGATATGATATGGCCATCATCATCTTGTGCTTGTGATCTCCATCTCCGAAGCACCGTCACAATCACCATCGTCACCGGCACGACACCTTGATCTCCATTGTAGCATCATTGTCGTCTCGCCAATCTTATGCTTCCACGACTATCGCTACCGTTTAGTGATAAAGTAAAGCATTACAGCGCGATTGCATTGCATACAATAAAGCGACAACCATATGGCTCCTGCCAGTTGCCGATAACTCGGTTACAAAACATGATCATCTCATATAATAAAATTTAGCATCATGTCTTGACCATATCACATCACAACATGCCCTGCAAAAACAAGTTAGACGTCCTCTAATTTGTTGTTGCAAGTTTTACGTGGCTGCTACGGTCGTAAGCAAGAACCAATCTTACCTACGCATCAAAACCACAACGATAGTTTGTCAAGTTGGTGCTGTTTTAACCTTCGCAAGGACCGGGCGTAGCCACACTCGATTCAACTAAAGTTGGAGAAACTGTCACCCGCAAGCCACCTATGTGCAAAGCACGTCGGGAGAACCGGTCTCGCATAAGCGTACGCGTAATGTCGGTCCGGGCCGCTTCGTCCAACAATACCGCCGAACCAAAGTATGACATGCTGGTAAGCAGTATGACTTATATCGCCCACAACTCACTTGTGTTCTACTCGTGCATATAACATCAACATATAAAACCTAGGCTCGGATGCCACTGTTGGGGAACATAGTAATTTCAAAAAATTTCCTACGCACACGCAAGATCATGGTGATGCATAGCAACGAGGGGAGAGTGTGATCTACGTACCTTGTAGACTGACAACGGAAGCGTTTGGTTGATGTAGTCGTACGTCTCCACGGCCCGACCGATCAAGCACCGAAACTACGGCACCTCCGAGTTCTAGCACACGTTCGGCTCAATGATGATCCCCGGACTCCGATCCAGCAAAGTGTCGGGGAAGAGTTCCGTAAGCACGACGGCGTGGTGATGATCTTGATGTACTACTGCCGCAGGGCTTCGCCTAAACACCGCTACAATATTAACGAGGACTATGGTGGCTGGGGGCGCCGCACACGGCTAAGAATAAATCACGTGGATCAACTTGTGTGTCTCTGGGGTGCCCCTGCCTTCGTATATAAAGGACTGAAGGGGGGTGCGGCCGGCCTAGGAGAGGCGCGACAGGAGAGTCCTACTCCCTCTGGGAGTAGGATTCCCCCCCCCCCAATCCTAGTTGGAATAGGATTCGCGGAGGGGGGAAAAGAGAGAGGGGGGCCGGCCCCCTCTCCTTGTCGTATTCGGACCAAGGGAGGGGAGGGGCGCGTGGCCCATCTTGGGCTGCCCCTTCTCTTTTCCACTAAGGCCCACTAAGGCCCATATAGCTCCCTGGGGGTTCCGGTAACCTCCCGGTACTCCGGTAAAATCCCAATTTCACCCGGAACACTTCCGATATCCAAACATAGGCTTCCAATATATCAATATTTATGTCTCGACCATTTCGAGACTCCTCGTCATGTCCGTGATCACATCCGGGACTCCGAACAAACTTCGGTACATCAAAATGCATAAACTCATAATATAACTGTCATCGTAACCTTAAGCGTGCGGACCCTACGGGTTCGAGAACAATGTAGACATGACCAAGACATGTCTCCGGTCAATAACCAATAGCGGAACCTGGATGCTCATATTGGCTCCTACATATTCTACGAAGATCTTTATCGGTCAGACCGCATAACAACATACGTTGTTCCCTTTGTCATCGGTATGTTACTTGCCCGAGATTCGATCGTCGGTAATCCAATACCCAGTTCAATCTCGTTACCGGCAAGTCTCTTTACTCGTTCTATAATACATCATCCCGCAACTAACTCATTAGTTGCAAGGCTTGCAAGGCTTAAGTGATGTGCATTACCGAGAGGGCCCAGAGATACCTCTCCGACAATCAGAGTGACAAATCCTAATCTCGAAATACGCCAACCCAACATGTACCTTTGGAGACACCTGTAGAGCTCCTTTATAATCACCCAGTTACGTTGTGACGTTTGGTAGCACACAAAGTGTTCCTCTGGCAAACGGGAGTTGCATAATCTCATAGTCATAGGAACATGTATAAGTCATGAAGAAAGCAATAGCAACATACTAAACGATCGGGTGCTAAGCTAATGGAATGGGTCATGTCCATCAGATCATTCACTTAATGACGTGATCCCGTTAATCAAATAACAACTCTTTGTTCATGGTTAGGAAACATAACCATCTTTGATTAACGAGCTAGTCAAGTAGAGGCATACTAGTGACACTTTGTTTGTCTATGTATTCACACATGTATTATGTTTCCGGTTAATACAATTCTAGCATGAATAATAAACATTTATCATGATATAAGGAAATAAATAATAACTTTATTACTGCCTCTAGGGCATATTTCCTTCAACAACCCCCTTTTGAAAATGTTGCATATGTAGTGTAAATCCTTGCTTGCTGAGTACTTCGGATGAGTACTCACATTTGCTTTTCTTTCTTTTTCCCCCATATCCACTTGATGCCACCAGACGGTGGAGCCCATGAGCCAAATGCCCTAGTCGACGACCAGTACTACTACTCGCCTGGCGATTACTACTACTACGAGGAGCCGACGGACGACCAGGAGTAGGGTCGGAGGGTCCAGGGCAGGAGGCCTACGCCTTTCGATCGTAGCTTTTATTTTACCCCGCCTCTGCGAAGGCCTGTCTTCTCTCTATAATATATCTGTACTCAGATATCTGATGCTTCCGCTGATGCTTTTATGCCATCAAGCTATGTATTCGAGCCCTCGAGGCCCTGGCTTGTAATATAAAGCTTGTATGACTTTATTTATGTTTTAGAGTTGTGTTGTGATATCTTCAAGTGAGTCCTTAGGCTTGATCGTGCGCATTTGCGTGTATGATTAGCGCACGATTAAGCCGGGGTCGTCACAGTTAAATAGGTCATTTGAGAGCTAATTAAAGTTATTATGTCATTTTTTAGCTAGCTAACCATATAAATTCATTTTTGGAGGAATAAATGCTAAGTATAGGTCATTTTAGAGCTATCGTAGGTTAAATAGGTCCTTTTGGAGCTAATTAAAGCTGTTATGTCATTTTTAGCTAGCTAAGCATATTAAGTCATTTTGGAGGAATAAATTCTAAGTATAGGTCACTTTAGAGCTATGCTAGGTTAAATAGGTCATTTGAGAGCTAATTAAGGTTATTGTGATTTGATCACTGGGATGCGGGAACACGGAAATGAGAAAAGAGAACAAAACCGGTAATGAGGTAACTTGCATGGTGGACAAATTGTTGATCCACGGGGATGAAATAAATCTCACCTCGGGTGTTTGTAACATATCGTGAAGCAACAGGAATAGCACACGGCAACTGGAGGTTCACTCGAATATTCATTCGTGTGGGTATAGGGGTCAATATGGGTGTCCACGGCTCCAATGTTGATCATTGATCGGAAGGGGTTCCGGGTCATGTCTATACTTCACCAAACCTAAAGGGTCACACGCTTAAGGGTCATCTATCTATTGAATACAAGATAGGGAGTCTGAGAGAAAGTCTCTGGAAAAAAGTTTCAGAGACAGCGGAGAAGTTCCAAAGAGAGAGGTCACCCGATGAGTTTCGGTGAAACGGAAAAGTTGTTTTAGGGGATGCCATTAAGTCAAATTGGTTTTGGCACACCCGTGATAATTCTTGGAGGGTACCAGAATCATTCTCAAAACTTCTGGGAATTTTCCGAGAGAAAAACCAAAAATGTTCCGGAGCTGCCCGAACCGATTTGGTTGCTTTTCGCAGATGAAAATCACTAATCCAAAATTGTTTCGGAACACGTCCAAAATCATTTGTATGGGTACTGGAATTATTCTAAGACCCACAGAAATATTTTTGGATTTAACGCTCGCGGAAAATTGGTTTCATGAATATTGAAAATAACTTTATGGATATTTTTTTGGAAAGCCACTTTTTAGGGCTTTTACAAAAAGGCTTCTAGAAGGGTTTGGGGGGCATGGGAGCCCCTCATGGGGGGCCCCTAGAGGTGGCCGGCCAAGGGTGGAGCTCCACATGGCACCCCTTTTTCCCCTTATGCCCTTTATGTGTGACATAAAGTGGGGGTACTTTGGTATTTTGAATACCCATCCTACCCCTTTGTTTTCCTATAAATAGGAGGTGAGGGGGCTGCCCAGACTTCATTCTTGCTCTCATACACATGCCATAGACTTGTCTGGCTTCTCTCTCCCTCCCAGCAAAATAGTTTTGTAGAGCCAAAAGGTTGTCTGGGTTCCGGCAGGAACTAGTTCTAGACGGCGAAGCCCTGCCGGATAGCTGACACCGTTTGTGTGCAACCCTATAGAGAGGTCATAGTATCGATCTGTTGCCCGAGGGGCTGTTCGAGTGTCCTCCCGAAGGGCTATCTAAGTTTCCGTTCGAGTTTTGAGGGGCCTCCCGAAGGGCTATTCGTGATATCATCCGAGGGAATGTTTGATCGCCTCCCGAAGGGATGTCCGACGAGGGAGTACATCCTTGTGGTTGGGAGGTTGTAAATCCTAGCTGCAGGGATCTGCACTGATGATCTCCACCGACTCTTCTTCCGCTGCACTTCGAGTCGGTACGGATCTGATCAAACCTTGTATGCAGTCTCCATAGTGGTCGTGGGCATGTTCGCTGTACCAATTTTTTTTGTTTTTGTCACGTTCCCCTATAGTGGCATCAAGAGCTGTGCTATGCATAGATGCAGGTTACGATGTAGAATACATAGAGATTTATGGGTATTGCATAATATAATTTTGGAGTAGATGAGATCTATTGCTGAAAATTATTTATGCCGGTGGCAGATGAAATCTGTTACCCGTTGTTCTTGTTGCTTCCCTAGAATTTGCATATTTCTGATCCTGAAATGGCATGGTGGAATTTTACAAAGTTCTGGCAATCCACGATCATGATTGATCAATGAAGTGCTATCAATTCTTTGGGTTCCACCATAGTTAAAGGAAATATGAAATTTCACAGATGAAAGGGCAATGCAGATATGATCTGCACGGGGGTCATGTGTATGACGAAGCTTAGTATGGGGCTCAAGATTCTATTATCTCATGTTTCATACACCCTGGAAAGTTAATCTAGCGACTTGATGATACACGTTGGTAGCTGCGGTTTGAGTCAAAACCTTAGAAGCCACGTAAAATAAAATTTTGCATAAACCGATTAGAGGCGTCTAACTTGGTTTTGCAGGATGGTTTGCATGTGATGTGGTATAGCAAGTCTCATATTAATTCGATTATGTATGAGATGACTATATGATGTAATTAACATGACATGCGTGTCATGATTCGGCATGATGGCTGGAGCCATATGATTGTCACTTTAATGACCTGCGTGTCAACCTTAAGTAATGCACTTATTTTATTAGCTACAGAGATAGCAATATTACCCGGTGCATCGACAAGGTGGTGGCAATCTTCGTGAAGGTGAACACTGACGCAAATGCCGAAGACGAAGAAATGAAAGACTTCTCCGTCAGAAAGGGCTATACCATATCATGCTATTATTAATTGCCTGAGATGTTTATCCCTTATGTTGCACCCTTTTTGATTGCAGGGTAGTCGCTTTTTATTAGGGTGATATCTCACTGAAAATATCAAGTAGTTAGTGTTCTCCCAAGTGTAGCACCATCACGGCACCTATCTCTTCGAGGCATCACATGATCTCCATGGGTGCGAATGATTAGAGAAGTGTGAGGCGGGTGAGTTGAGACCTCGCAGCGAGATCACTTGGTTGTCTTGACGTTCAGGCAGGATAGTCCTGAGCTCAGAACACACGCATCAAAATATGAACAAGAATCACATACAGATGTGATCGGCAAGTTTGCCTACCAGTTGAAGTTCACGCCATTTGAGTTCATCTCAAACCATGATGATGAATGGAAATATGGGTCTTGAATCACTCACAATCAATTTTGATAGATATTGATTTGAGTGGGAGTGCACTTTAAAATAAAATTGTTAATTCACTAGTGCAAATATGATTATGAACAAAGTCTAAGTGAAACTTGTGTTTTTTTGTTGTAGATCAAATGGCTCGCAATAATGCGTTCAACTTCTGCGACTGGGAATAACAATGCGGACTGGGTCCGCAATCTGAGGATTGTCCTCAGGAGCGCTAAGAAATTGTATGTGCTTGAAACTGATCTTCCGGCTAAACCAGCGGCAGGGGCCCCGGAAGATTAACAAAATGTCTAGGCCACTAAGGATGATGATCATAACTTAGTGCAGTGCCTCATGCTAGCTTGCATGAGTCCAGAGCTTCAAAAACATTTTGAATTCCACAAAACCCGTGATATGATCCGGGAATTGGATGCTCTATACAAGGAAACCGCAATGTTTGAACGATTTGATATCATGAAGACTTTGATGGAATGCAAGATGGCTGAGGGTAGTTTAGTTGGCGAACACGTGGTCATAATGATTGGTTATGCTGAAAGGCTTAAAACCCTGGAATTTCCACTTCCATCAGGCCGTATGATGGACATGTTGCTTTCTTCACTCCCACCGTCTTATGACGGTTTTGTCATGAACTACAACATGACAGGGATGGAGAAGACACCGGAAGAGGTGCTCGCCATGCTGAAAAATACAGAAGAAGGACTGTGGAAAAATCACAAGCAAGTGTTGCTTGTGAATAAAACCACCAGTTTCAAAAATAAAGGCAAGCCAAAGAAGGGCAAGGGCTCCGGTAAGACCGGCTCCCAAAGCAACTCTAAGGGCGGAGCCAAGAATGAAACTGACTGCTTCTACTGCAAGGGCACAGGACACTGGAAGAGAAACTGCAAGAAGTATCTAGAAGATAAGAAGTCCGGGAAAACCGGAAAAGGTATAATTGTTATACAAGTTAATGTCATTGACGTTTTGCTTGCTAGCGAAAATTCTATGTCTTGGGTATTTGATACCAGATCGGTTGCTCACATTTGCAACTCGATACAGGGGCTTCAGAAGGTGCGCAAGCTGGCAAAGAATGAAGTCCTGATGCGCGTCAAGAACGGCGCTGGGATCACCGCTCAAGCCGTCAGCATTATGCCTCTACGTCACCCTTCAGGATTTATCTTAGAACTAAGTAACTGTTATTTTGTTTCGCTGTTGTGTATAAACATTATCTCCGGATCGTGTTT
This sequence comes from Triticum dicoccoides, assembly GCF_002162155.2. Classification (NCBI taxonomy): domain Eukaryota; kingdom Viridiplantae; phylum Streptophyta; class Magnoliopsida; order Poales; family Poaceae; genus Triticum; species Triticum dicoccoides. The sequence continues at coordinate 625,536,869 of NC_041390.1, read as the reverse complement.
AGTACACGATGGGTATTTGTACAAGTCTGAGAACAATGGCTGTTCACATTATTGAAATGATATGTTTTATGGATTTGTACCCATCTTTGGGGGCCTTTTCATACTAAATCTTGAATGTGGAAATGATGTCTTTAACATGAATGCTAAACGCCTTAAGAAGGCTGATACCACCACCACTATCATGTGGCACTGTCAGCTTGGCCACATCAGAAAGAAATGGATGCAAAGACTACATTAAGATGGAGTTTTACCATCCTTTGATTTTGAATCATTTGACACATGTGAAGCTTGCTTGATGGGGAAAATGACCAAGACGCCCGAGGGAGTCCTGGACTAAGGGGTCCTCGGACGTCCGGCCTATTATCCATTGGGCCGGACTTCTAGGCCATGAAGACATGAAGGCCGAATACTATACCAGTGTCCGGATTGGACTCTCCTTGGCGTGGAAGGCAAGCTAGGCGGCCGACTATGAAGATTCCTTCTTATGTAACCGACTCCATGTAACCCTAGATCTCTCCGGTGTCTAGATAAACCGGAGAGTGTGGTCCAGATAGAGACAAATTCATTACCTTATTCTCATAGGCTAGACTTCTAGGGTTTAGCCATTACGATCTCGTGGTAGATCAACTCTTGTAACACATATATTCATCAAGATCAATCAAGCATAGGATATTACCTCCATAGAGAGGGTCCGAACCTGGGTAAACATTGTGTCCCCGTCTCCTGTTACCATCGATCCTAGACGCATAGTTCAGGACCCCCTACCCGAGATCCGCCGGTTTTGACACCGACATTGGTGCTTTCATTGAGAGTTCCACTGTGCCGTCGGCAAAGGACTCGATGGCTACTTCGATCGTCAGTAATGACGCTGCCCAGGAAGAAACCTTTCTCCCCAGACAGATCTTCGTATTTGGCGGCTTCGTACTACGGGCCAACTCGCTTGGCCATCTGGAGCAGATCGACAGCTACGCCCCTGGCCACCAGGTCAGATTCGGAAACCTAAACTACGTTGCGGACGTCCGTGGAGACTTGATCTTCGATGGATTCGAGACCGCGGCAATCGCTCCCCTTCACCTCGACAAACATGGCTTAAACCTGTCATCGAGCCGCATCCAGGAGATAGCTCCTGCAGCTGCTCTGGCCTTAGATCCAGAGCAGATTGAGTCGCCCACACATGGGAAGATCAACCCCATCATGGGGGCTACCGATCCTGCGGCGTTGGAGCCGCCCGCAGATTCTACCCCAAACGGTGTCCGCACCAACGGAACCCTGGACTCTTCTCCAGTGTCGAGTTCCGAACCCTGCGAGCCCGTGGATACCGAACTCGATCGGTTATCGATCTTTAAGTTCACCGCCGTGGATGTCTTCCAGCACTCGCCCATGGGCGACATACTAAACTCATTAAAAAACCTGTCCCTGGCAGGTGACTCATCGTCGAACTATGTTCGGTTCGAGTTTACGGCGGATGATGGAGAATTTTGCTCCCCACCCGCCACCCACTTCATAGCCACTATCGAGGACCCAACCAACACGCTGGACCCCCGCTCTGAAAACATCGACGGCATGGACGACGATGAGGGGCATGGCTAGAACTTGCTACCTATCGGTTGCGGGACGACCACTTCTTGGTACGACGTGTGTATGGCAGACACACTCAACGACGCTCTCAACGACAACAAGAAGGACCCAGTTGAGGATACACCTCCTGGCACACAATCCGAACACCCGCGCCCCTGGCGCCACCCTCAGTCTTGTCGCTCAAAAGAAAACAATACTTGTGCCGGAGAGGATAGCGCTCCGGACAATGAAGACTCTGTTCAGGAAGGATCCGAACAGGAAGAACAAGAAAGCGGGCAAAACAGCCCCGATGAACAGGCCACATACGGAGATCCGGAAGACAGTAATTATCTACCACTCTCCGAGGACGAGGAGATCCTCGACAACGAAGATTTCATCGTGCCTGAGGAACCCCTCGAGCAGGAGCGCTTTAAATGCCGGCTAATAGCCACTGCAATGAGCCTAAAGAAGAAGAAGCTGCAGCTACAAGCGAGCCAAGACTTGCTCAATGATAGATGGACCGAGGTCCCGGCCGCCGAAGAACACGGTCTTAGCGGCCCAGACGGAAGCCACCCAAATTATAGGTGGCTACCTCAATACAATGGCGAGGCGTTGGAGCCCGCACCATCATCGCATAATGCGAAAGGTTGACCACAGATCGGTCCGGATAAAGCAGCAGCCCAAGCAAGATATCATACAACCCAACCTGGCCGTCAAGGTAAGAGCAAAACAGTTCGGGGAAACAATCGCGTCGTCCAACAAGACCCGGAGGGTAGAGTAGGACACACAAGATCAGAATACAAATCGCGGGGATATACCCCGTCGGGCAATAATGGTTACCTATTCGGACATTGCAGATCCGAACACGCTCGGTCCGAACACCGCAAACGGAATCCACCTGAGGTGCTTCACAGTGTGGCCCAGCATAGGGGAGCCACACACCCTCTCTGCTTCACGAACGAGGTCTTGAAGCATGAATTTCCAGATGGGTTCAAACCCATTAACATCGAATCATACGATGGAACAACGGACCCCATGGTATGTATTGAGGACTACCTCGTCCATATTCACCTGGCTCGCGGAGACGATCTTCATGCCATTAAATACCTACCTCTCAAGCTCAAAGGGCCAGCACGGTACTGGCTAAACAGTTTGCCAGAAAATTCTATTGGTAGCTGGGAAGATTTGGAAGACGCCTTTCGAGACAACTTTCAAGGAACATATGTCCGGCCACAAGATGCTAACGACTTAAGTCATGTTGTCCAGCAGCCCGGTGAGTCAGCCAGGGAGCTCTGGACTAGGTTCTTAGCCAAAAAGAACGAAATTGTCAACTGTCCAGATGCGGACGCCCTGGCGGCCTTCAAACACAGTGTCCAAGACGAATGGCTAGCAAGCCACCTCGGCCAGGAAGGACCTAAATCCATGACATCCCTTACCGCTCTGATGACTCGCTTCCGTGCGGGAGAAGACAACTGGCTTGCTCATAAAAGCAACAACGCCAGCAACCCAGGCACCTCCGAAATCCGAGACGGGAACACCAAGCCACGACGAACCGAATATAACAATCGCAATCACAATAAAGGATTATGCGACACAGCTGTCAAGGACGGATTTTACAATCCACAACCCGGTCACCGGAAGAAGCCTGTGAAGGTACGACAGGACGGTCCATCCACCCTCGATAGGATATTGGACCGACCTTGTCAGACTCACGGCCACCCTGACAGGTTAGCTAATCATACCAACAGAAACTGTTGGGTCCTCAAGCAGGCAGGCAAGCTCAACGCCGAACACAAGGGGAGGCCACCAAGCGATAGAGACAACGGAGTGGCTCATCAGCCAGACACCAGGGGACAGAAATAATTTCCCTCCGGAGTTCGACCACTCCCAGAGCAGAAATAGCAGTCCGGCTTCCACCACCCACCCACTATGCAGGAAAGATTTACACCACGCGCACATCACTATGCGCTCAAGATACCACGTGCATCGGCGGAAGCACACTATGGACAACCCTGCAAGCATTCTCGTAACGTCTTTTATTTGTTTCGCATTTTATTTCTTTATTTATAACTTCAAAACAGGTGACCAGCAAGACATCATCTACAAGGGACTCTATCGGAGTTCGGATCCACGCATTCACCTAAGGGGCTCCTCCAGTTAAGGATTCCCCTCCCCGAGGATGGGCGGCGCAGACGTGCAACAGGAGGTCCAAAACAGCTTTTTGTTGACCGCACTCTTTATTTCGAGCCTGTACTATGCCTTTTTCCTCCATGCCCGACCCTGGGCATGTCAAATAGCAGGGTTGTGTTTTTTTCTTTTTTATATATGAATTTATCATTGGCTTATTACTCCACTCCCAATAAGCTTCATCTAAACTAACCTTTCATACTCTTTCTACAATGAGTACGACCGTCGCGGCTGTGTTACAAGACGACCTCGGCATAACCTGCTAGGGGCTCGGTATGGGAACAAATGAGTCGCCAATAAAAGTCCGAAAAACTCTATAGCGTACTTCGGCGTCGCAAGTTTGGCCTTATATGCATCAGCTCCGAATCATTGTCTTTGGTCAATAGTTGGGTTGCCCGGCTCCTGTGCTTGCTACCCTACGTTTCGCTCTATCGGCTAGGGTAGTAAAGGGAGAACTACTGCGATTGTGCCCTGTCTTTGACCGGATGAGCACCTCAGTAGAGAAAGCCGAAAAATGACTGTCATGATGCGGCGAGAGCTGGTCAACCACTTGATGACTTATTCGAATCCTTAGCGATTCTCCGTGTAAAACGAAGGGTCTTTTCTTCAGGCCAAAACATGTAAGGCAACATACTATAATACGACGCATACATACCAGGGGCTATGTCGTAGCCCCACCATAAAACTCCTATGGCTAAGTGAAAGTGTTAACGCCTTATAGTCCGATTGCCTGGTTCGCCACATTATCACCTCCTTTATGGACCAAGACATTGGATAAATAGTGATTCAATGCTTTTCCGACCACCCCCGTACTTTCTACGAGGGGGCTGAAGCCGACGACTGGAAAACTTTCATATTATACTAAAACGGACGCACAGGAGGAATTCAAGCTTTTGAGCAAAATATAATTTACCATAAAGTTGTTTGTTACAACCCGTATCCACATTACTCGAACATTATGTTTTTCGAGCACTGGCCCTCTATCAAGCGGGTGGCTTCTAAGACGTCTTCAAAATAATGCTTCGGTTCCGGACGGTCCTTGCCTTTGGGTGGACCCTTCGTCGCAACATCGATGGCCTTCATCTTCGCCCAGAATATCTTGACTCGGGCAAAGGCCATCCGTGCACCTTCAATGCACGCCGACCGCTTCACAGCGTCAATACGCGGCACCGCATCAGCAAGCCGCTACACCAGGCCAAAGTAACTACTCGGCACAGGCTCAGTCGGCCACAGCCGGACTATGACGTTCTTCATGGCGTCGCCGGATATCCTATGCAGCTCGGTCCACTGGGACATCTGTTCATTGAGCAACAGAGGGCGCGTTGACGCGCCAAATTGCGACCAGAAAAGCTTCTCCTTTGCACACCCCTCTTGCGCATGGTAAAATTGCGCCGCATCAGATGAACTCTTCGGCAAATCTAAATATTTGTCTGGAGAACTCCATACTTGGTTAAGCTGGGCATAGATCGGATCGCCGAACTTGGCCTGTAGCAAAAAGGGCCTGCCAGCCGCAATTTCCCCAGCCTGCCGGATTTCCTCATGGGCCGCTCTGGATTCAGACCGCGCTTCTCTCGCCTCTCGTAAGGCCTTGTCAAGTTCAGCCGTTTTGGCTTCATTTTGCTTCTCAAGAAGTCTATAGCGGCTAGCCGCATTCTCCAACTCATGCACCATGACGGATATTTGCTCCTTGTCTTGGCGCCGCGCGGCTTGTTCGGCTTGCAACTCAGCCGATGCCTTTTCGGCAGCCGCATTACTAAACCGGGCCTGCTCCTTGGCCCGGGCTAGCTCCGCCCAAAGGGCTTCCACGGCGGAAGCACCATCTACATTTATGCACATTTCATATAAAACTCTTTTCAGAGTCATGCTTAAATTATAAGCACATCGATGCTCGAAATATATACCTTGTGAGTCATCAAGACTCCTGTTGATCACTGCAATGTCATCCTCCGCGGTATCCAGCTTTCGCTGCAGTTCGGCCACTTCCGTATTCCGGGTGGTTGCAGGAGGAGTGGCAGCCTGTATTTCAAGTTAAATCAAGGTTAATACCTGAGCATATCTTTGTGATCCTCCGATCGCTTCCTTCGGTAGGCGATCCGAGTCTCAGGGGCTACTGCATTTACAACAAGTGCATTTTGTTAATACTATTCAAATGACAACATCACATCACGAACCTCGAAACCTCTTAGAAGGCTCGCAAAGGCTTCGTTCAAACCTCTCTTCGCAAATAGAATCCTTTCGACCACCGTGACCATCAATGCACGGTGCTCCTCTGAAACGGACGCTTTCTGTAGCATTTTTGTCAGTATCTCCGGCGTCTTTGGGTCTTCGGAAACCGCCACCGGAATACGACATTCCTTTAAAGGAATCCGCTCACCCGCCTCCAGAACTGTCTCCGGTGGTAAACCGGATAGTTTGGGGTCGTTATTCTTGACTCCCAAACCTCGAACGACAGAGGCACCACCCTCGGGTAGCTCCTTCCTTGATTCTTGCACCACTTGTTCATCAGGAGGAGCCCTCCGGGACGACACCTCAGAATCATCCGCCCTGTTGGGCGAAGAGGCCGGAGGAGGCGTTTCGCTCTCCATCATCTCCGGAAGAAGGTCTCCCGTAGAGGAAGACGATTGAGAAACACCATGCTTTGACCTGTGAGAATGCACATATGTCGGAGGATTACTTCATTAATTGGAGAAGAATGAGGTACGTTTAAAAGCGCCCCAGCTCCACTTACAGTTCGGCTGAAGATTTGCCCTCGTCAGGAGTCACTGCGGCAATGTTGCTTGCCCGGCTCAAGTTGCCCGATGACGGCATTGTTCCTCTCTTGGAAGGCTTCCCTTCCTGATCTTCAGGAGAGGCCCTCTTCTTGCCATGAAGAACTTCCTCCATGCCTTTGCCCTTCTGTAAGAGGGCCTCGGTTTCCCCGAATACAACATCTGCTATGTCCTCAAGACGGGGATCGCCTCCGGTCCCCCTGTTCTCGCCTCCCTCTGCGGACGCCCGGTGCGGTGTCAACATTTTCGTCAGCAGGGCAGCCGCAGGACCTTCGGGAAGGGGCGCCGGACACTGAATCAACACCGCTCTCTTTATCCATCCCTGTATAGGGATGGGTTGTTCAGTATCTTGTCAAAAGGTGCTCGAATAAAAGGTGTTCGGGGATTGAATATTTACCGAAGAGGCCAGACGATTGCAGTCGAGGACAATATCTTTGGTGGTGTCCGGCCATTGCGCTCGTTCCCCGAAATATAACTTCCACATTCCTTCGTGCATAATGCCGAAGAAGTGCTGAAGAGTCCGTCGCCCTTCTGGGTTAAATTCCCACATACAGAGAGGCCGCCGCTGACATGGCAGAGCTCAGCGGACTAGCATTATTTGTACGACATTCACAAGATGGATGCCCCTCTCGGTAAAGCTTTGGATACGACCTTGCAGAGTCTGCACATCTCTAGCGGGTCCCCAGTCCAATCCCTTGTTGATCCATGAGGTAAGCTGAATCGGAGGGCCGGGCCGGAACACAGGTGCTTCCACCCACTTGAAGCTACGCAGCTCATTGATATAAAACCATCCCTGCTGCCATGGATCGGAGGACTCGGAGAAAGACCCTTCAAACCAAACCGCATCGGGAAGCTTGTCTATTATGACACTGTCGCACTCTGCCTGCTCCTCCTTTGCCACCTGAGGCCTCAAGTTGAAAGTCTTGAGCCACAAACCGAAGTGCGGAGGAGTCCGGAGTAAGGCCTCACACGTGATGATGAAAGCCGAGATGAGAAGAATTATGTCCGGGCTCAGGTCGTGGAAATCCAGCCCGTAGTAGAACATGAGCCCCCGGACGAAGGGGTCCAGCGTGAACCCTACCCCATGGACGAAGTGGGACACAAATACCACTCTTTCGCCAGATTTGGGGGTGGGAATAACCTGCCCCGACGCAGGAAGCCGATGAAGGATTTCTGGGGTCAGATACCTTGCCACGCGAAGCCTCGCAATATCCTCCTCCGTAACAGAAGAAGCCACCCACCGGCCTGAACGGCTGGACCCGGACATGATTGGGGCTGGTGGTGATTGGAACCCGAGGGCTGAAGCTGGAGACGACTGGAGTCGAGGAAAAGGCAAGCACAAAAAGAAAAAGACAAGTCTGGGTCCCTATATAAAGACCTTGAATGCTAAGCGTCCCCTCCTGGGCCTCTAAAAAACTTACCTATCCCTGAGGAGTTGTGCCCGGAGGACGGTTGGGTTACCCATGACGACATTGGTGAAGATCCCGTAAATAAGGGGACACGATCTCTGCTTTGATAAGACGTGCCAGTAAAACCGCGGTCCGAGACATGGGGTGGCGGGTCGGCCCAGGGTCGGAAATAATGACCGGGCAGGCACGATATAATGCCGTAAACAATTGATCAGCAGATTGAACTCGCGGAACGTTATATTCTCTGCAATTACATACACAGGTCCGGATATACTCTGCACGTCTGAAGACTATCTTGGAGTTTGGAAAAGGGGGAACCCGCCTTGCAATGCCGAAGAAAATCTGTGCACTGGACTCCTCATCATTGAAGCCAGGTTCAGGGGCTACTGAGGGAGTCCTGGACTAAGGGGTCCTCGAACGTCCGGCCTATTATCCATTAGGCCGGACTGCTGGGCCATGAAGACATGAAGGCCGAATACTATACCAGTGTCCGGATTGGACTCTCCTTGGCGTGGAAGGCAAGCTAGGCGACTGACTATGAAGATTCCTTCTTATGTAACCGACTCCATGTAACCCTAGATCTCTCCGGTGTCTATATAAACCGGAGAGTGTGGTCCGGATAGAGACAGATTCATTACCTTATTGTCATAGGCTAGCCTTCTAGGGTTTAGCCATTACGATCTCGTGGTAGATCAACTCTTGTAACACATATATTCATCAAGATCAATCAAGCAGGAAGTAGGATATTACCTCCATAGAGAGGGTCCGAACCTGGGTAAACATTGTGTCCCCCGTCTCCTGTTACCATCGATCCTAGACGCACAGTTCAGGACCCCCTACCCGAGGTCCGCCGGTTTTGACACCGACAACGCCATTCACGGGTCATCCTGAACGGGCGAGTGAATTGTTGGAAATAATACATAGTGATGTATGTGGTCGAATGAGCATAATCGCATGGGGTGGGTATTTCTACTCCGTGACTTTTACTGATGATTTAAGTAGGTATGGATATATCTACTTGATGAAGCATAAATTGGAAACCTTTGAAAAGTTCAAAGAATATTGGAATGAGGTAGAAAAGCATCGTAACAAAAAGATTAAGTTCCTGCGGTCTGATCGCAGAGGCGAATATCTTAGTTATGAGTTTGGCCAACATCTGAGTGACCATGGAATCATTTCATAGCTTACGCCTCCCAGAACTCCACAATGAAATGGAGTATCGGAATGACGTAACCAAACCCTGTTAGACATGGTGATGTCCATGATGTCCCTTACAGATCTAACGATATCCTTTTGGGGTCACGCACTACTTACTGCCGCTTATACATTAAACAGAGCACCGTCTAAGTCTGTTGAGACGACGCCATTTGAATTATGGTATGGGAAGAAACCCAATGTGTCGCATCTCAAGGTTTGGGGTTGTGAAGCTTATGTAAAATGTTTACAACCAAACAAACTTGATCCCAGATTAGACAAATGTTACTTTGTAGGTTATCCCAATGACATCGTTGGGTATTCCTTCTATAAACAGTCTGAGGGCAAAGTGTTTGTCGCAAGAGTTGGACACTTTCTCGAGAAAGAATTTCTCGCTAAAGAATTAAATGGGAGGATAGTACAACTTAATGAGACTAGTGAATCTTTAGCAACCATTGTTATGGCTAAGGAACCGGAAGAAATTCCGCTAATTATCCCTACAACCGAGCCGGAAGTTGTCACATGTGATACGGAAACTTCAGACGATGTTGTAACTGAACCGCGTAGATCGGGTAGGGCTATCCAGCCACCTGAGTGGTTTCATAATGAAATCTTCATTCTTCAAGATGATGAACTTGTGCACTACAAGGAAGCGATGGTGGGGCCCAGCTCAAAGGAATGGCACAAGGCCATGAAATCTGAAACGAAATCCATGTACGAAAACCAAGTTTGCAACTTGGAAGAACTTCCAAGAGGCGTAAAGTCGATTGGTTATAAATGGATTTCCAAAAGAAATATGGACGCAGATGGTAACACTACTATCCACAAAGCAAGACTTGTCGTGAAAGGGTTCACGCAAGTTCCAGGAGTGGACTATGACAAGAATTTCTCGCCCATAGCTATGCGTAGGTCTGTTTAGATATTACTAGCAATTGCTGCTTATTTTGATTATGAAATATGGCAGATGGATGTCAAAACGGCTTTCCTAAATGGAAACCTCAAAGAGGATGTATACATGATACAGCCAGAAGGTTTTGTCAATCCTAAGAATGCTGGAAAGGTATGCAAACTTTAGAAAGTCATTTATGGTCTGAAGCAAGCATCAAGGAGCTAGAACATTCGTTTTGATGAAGTGGTTAAATAGTTTGGCTTCATCAGGAATGACGAAGAATCTTGTGTTTACAAGAAGTTTAGTGGGAGCACAAAAGCATTTCTAATCTTGTATGTGGATGACATATTGTTTGATTGGAAATGGCGTGAATTTTCTTAGTGAAATAAAAGACTCATTGAAGAAAAGTTTATCAATGAAAGACTTAGGCGAAGCAACATATGTATTGGGCATCAGGATCTATAGAGATAGATCAAAATGCCTGATAGCGCTTAGCCAAAGCACGTACATTGACAAGGTGTTGAAAAGGTTCAACATGGAGAACTCCAAGAAAGGCCTACTCCCCATGTCACCTGGCACAGTGCTTTGCAAGAATCAGTGTCCTCGGACTCTCGATAAGCGAGTACAATTGAATGATGTTCCATATGCTTCGGCAGTTGGTTCTATTATGTATGCCATGCTATGTACAAGATCGGCTGTTTCCTATGCGCTAAGTGTTAGCAGCAGGTACCAAAGTGATCTAGGATTGGAACACTAGGCCGCAGTCAAGGGTATTCTTAAGTACCTCAGAATGACCAAGGATTTACTCCTTGTGTACAGAGGTGATGAAGAGCTCATTGTAAGTGGTTACACTGATGCAGGCTTCATGATTGACCTAGATGACTTCAAATTTCAATCAGGCTATGTTTTCATATTGAACGGTGGCGTAGTTGATTGGAAAAGTTCCAAACAAAAGACTGTGGTGGATTCTACAACAGAGGCGGAATATGTTGCAGCTTTAGAAGCCTCCAAGGAGGCGATATGGATCAAGCAATTTCTTGAAGACCTTGGTGTGGTTCCAAGTGCTTTGGACCCGGTGGAGATCTATTGTGATCATAGTGGCGCCGTAGCTCAGGCAAGGGAGCCAAGTTTGCACCATAAGACAAGACATATTCAACACAAATATAAACTCATTCGACATCATGTCGAAGAAGGTTTAGTGAAAGTACGCAAAGTTCACACGGATCTAAATGTGTTAGACCCGATGACAAAGCCTCTACCACGAGCAAAGCATGAGCAGCACCGGATAGCCATTGGTGTTAGGGAAGCCATGTAACTGGATTATGACTCTAGTGCAAGTGGGAGTCTGTAGGAGATATGCCCTAGAGGCAGTAATAACAGTTATTTTGTATCTCCAAGTTTGTAATGAATGTTTATGCTCCATGCTATAACTGCAATGATTCTCGAGTCTACAATAACCACGAGGCTTGGAAGGAAACTCATGTGCACGTGTGTTATAATAAACGGTGAAATGTATTCTCGGTCATGCCTCTAAGACTGGCTCAAGTATTGCATGATGATCCTGTTTTCCTAATCATGGGCATGTCTATGCCGGCAATTTTGAGGGCACAATGTTGGTAGAACACTTGTGTTGAATTGACCCAAATTGATGTTATGCTATAAGATACATTCGTCACAAGTTAATGGTTAATAACACAGAGATAGTTAATGTTTGTATAATTCCTTAGACCATGAGAGTATCGAGTTCCTTCGTACTTGCTTCATGAACTTTGGGGCTTGTTAAACATCATCCGTAAATGGGTGGCTATTACGGCGGCTTACGGGTTCATGGAAAAGTATGGCAAGTAACAAGATAGCTCAAGATTGGGATTTTCTCCTCCGACGATGGAGTGATATTCTCGGGCCCTCTCAGTGTTATGGTATCCATCATCGTCTGGCCAGACACATTGTGATTTGATCACTGGGATGCCGAAACAGGGAAACGAGAAAAGAGAACAAAACCGGTAACGAGGTAAATTGCATGGTGGACAAATTGTTGATCCACGGGGATGCAATAAATCTCACCTCGGGTGTTTGTAACATATCGCGAAGCAACATGAATAGCATACGGTAATTGGAGGTTCACTCGAATATTCATTCGTGTGGGTATAGGGGTCAACATGGGTGTCCACGGCTTTGATGTTGATCATTGATCAGAAGGGGTTCCGTGTCATGTCTATACTTCACCGAACATATAGGGTCACATGCTTAAGGGTCATCTATCTGGTGAATGCTTGATAGGGAGTCTGAGAGAAGGTCTTCGAAAAAAAGTTTCGGAGACAGCGTTCCGAAGAGAGAGGTCATCGGATGAGTTTCAGTGAAACTAAAAAGTTGTTTCAGGGGATGCCATTAAGTCAAATTGTTTTCGGCACACACCTGATAATTCTTGGAGGGTACTAGAATTATTCTGGAAAGTTCTGGGAATTTTTCATGAGAAAAATGAGAAATGTTCTGGAGCTGCCGGAACCGATTTGGTTGCTTTTCGCAAATGAAAAGCACTAATCCAAAATTGTTTTAGAACATGTCCAAAATCATTTGTGTGGGTACCGGAATTATTCTAAGACCCATAGAAATATTTTTGGATTTAACGGACACGGAAAATTGGTTCCATGAATAGTGAAAATCACTTTATGGATATTTTTTTGGAAATACGCCTTTTAGGGCTTTTACAAAAAGGCTTATAGAAGGGTTTGGGGGGGCCATGGGAGCCCCTCACACGGGGCCCCTAGGGGTGGCCGGCCAAGGGTGGAGCTCCACATGGCACCCCTTTTTCCCCATTTGCCCTTTATGTGTGACATAAAGTGGGGGTACTTTGGTATTTTGATTACCCATCCTACCCCTTGGTTTTCCTATAAATAGGAGGTGAGGGGGCTGCCCAAACTTCATCCTTGCTCTCATACACATGCCATAGACTTGTTGGGCTTCTCTCTCCCTCCCAGTGAAATAGTTTCATAGAGCCAAAAGGTTGTCTAGGTTCCGGTAGGAACTAGTTCTGGCCGGCGAAGCCCTGCTGGATAGCTGACACCGTATGTGTGCAACCCCATAGGGAGGTCGTAGTTTCAATCTTTTGTTCGAGGGGCTATTCGAGTATCCTCCCGAAGGGTTGTCCGAGTTTTCGTTCGAGTTTCGAGGGTCCTCCCGAAGGGCTATCCGTGACAACGTCTGAGGGACTGTCCGACCGCCTCCCGAAGGGCTGTCCGACAAGGGAGTACATCCTTGCGGTTGGGAGGTTGTAGATCCTAGCTGCGAGGATCTGCACCGATGATCTCCATCGACTCTTCTTCCGCTGTGCTTCGAGTCGGTATGGATCAGATCAAACCTTGTATGAAGTGTGCATAGTGGTCCTGGGGGTGCTCGCTGTACCAATTTTTTTTGTTTTCTGTCACGTTCCCCTACAAAAGGACCACTTCTCAACCTTGTACTTGTCGTATGATGCATGTAAGAGGGGTTTTTTGTTTGAAGGGCTGCAGACCAATTATATTCCTTGATGGTTGTCACATCAAAACAAGATATAAGGAAAAGATATCCTCACAGCAGTTGGGATTGATCCAAATGATTGTATCTTCCCTATAGCATTTGGCATATGTGAAGTGGAGTCAACACACAACTGCGAGTGGTTTCTATCTTCTTTGAAGGATGACCTAAACATAACCAACACATCAACATTCACCATTATGAGTGACAAGCAGAAGGTCAAATATAGTTTGTTTGATTTCTTCATTGTAGAATGTTGAACTGCAATGTTGTGCATTTAACCATGACATTGTGTTATGTTTGTGTTGTTTTGCAGGGGTTGATAAATGCAGTACAAAATGTTTTCCCTCATTCAAATCATAGGAATTGTGTTAGGCACATTTACCAAAATTCCACAAATTACACAAGGGTGAACAGCTGAAAACTGACCACTGGTCCATAGCAAGATCCAAAAATGAAGCTGCTTACAATAGGAGCATGGATCAGATGAAAGATCACAGCTTTGCAGCATACAATTGGGTGAAGAATTTATCTCCAATAACATGGATCAAAGCTTTCTTTGACCCTTTTTGCAAGTGTGAAATATTGCTAAACAACAGGTCTGAAGTGTTTAACATGTTAGTTTCATTCATTGTAGTCCCATATTCTGTTACATTTTTTGTCATTCATTGTGTTGACAAATTTTGTGCAAATGTGAAGCTACATTTTGTATTGAAGAGAATTGCCAATTAAATCAATGCTGGACTACATATTCTAGAAATTAACAAACAGGATTGTTGGCAAGCAAAGGGAGGCACAAAAATGGACAGGAAGGCTTTGCCCCAAGATACAGAAGAAGTTGGACAAGTATGTTGAATGGGCAAAAAACTGCAAAGTGCGTGAGTATGGAAGAGGTGTTTTCCAGGTTGTCTCACTCAACAACACTTACATTGTTGACTTGAACATGTTGAGCTGTAACTACAAAAGGTGGATACTATCTGGCATACCTTGCCATCATGCAATTGCTTGTTTTAGGCATGAGAGAATTGAGCCAGAGAGCATGGTGCATTCATGTTATACTATTGAGGAATAAAAGAAGTGCTATGGCTTCATGATGACCCACAAGTATAGGGGCCAATTGTAGTCCTTTCGATAAGTAAGAGTGTTGAACCCAACGAGGAGCAGAAGGAAATGACAAGCGGTTTTCAGTAAGGTAGTTTCTACAAGCACTGAAATAAGCGGTAACAGATAGTTTGATAGCAAGATAATTTGTAACGAGTAACAAGTGACAAGTGTAAATAAGGTGCAACAAGATAGCCCAATCAATTTGAGTGCAAAGGATGGGCCAGAACAAGTACTTATAATGATTCAAACGTTCTTGACAACACATGAGAATTTCATCTAGTCACTTTCGCCATGTTCATCCGATTCGCGTTCGCTACTTTGATGATTTGATATGTGGGTGGACCGGTGCTTGGGTGATGTTCTTACTTGAACAAGCCTCGCACTTATTATTACCCCCTCTCGCAAGCATCCGCAACTATGAAGAGAGAATTAAGACAAAGTCTAACCATAGCAATAAACATGTGGATCCAAATCAGCCCCTTACAGAATAGCGCATAAACTGTGGTTTAAGCTTCTGTCACTCTAGCAACCCATCTTCTAATTACCACTCCACAATGCATTCCCTTAGGCAAATAAATGGTGAAGTGTCATGTAGTCGACGTTCACATGAAACCACTAAGAGAACCACAACGTACATATCATCAAAATACCGAACGAATACCAAATTCACATGATTACTTATGACAAGACTTCTCCCATGTCCTCAAGAACAGAAGTAACTACTCACTCATCATCATGATGTTCAAGATAAAAGGGGTATTGAATAACATAAAGGATCTGGACATTTAGTAAATCACAAAGCAAACCAACTAGCATCATCTACGATAGGTAATCAACACTACTAGCACCCCTCAAGTAACAATCTATAGTTTTGATACAAAGATTGAATACAAGAGATGAACTAGGGTTTGAGATGAGATGGTGCTGTTGATGATGATGATGAAGACTGGTCCTCCAACGATGAGAGGGTTGTTGGTGATGACGAAGGCTTTGATATCCCCCTCCCAGAGGGAAGTGTCCCCGGCGAAATCTGCCCGCCGGAGAGCAAAAGTGCTCCTGCTCTAGTTCCGCCTCGTGGCAGCGGTGCCTCATCCTGAAAGTATCTCCATAAAAGTTTTAGGGTAAAATGAGCTATATACGAGAAGGAGAGGGCCAAAGGTGGGCCAGGGCCTCCACATGGCACCAGGGCGCGCCCTAGGGGGGCGCCCAGGTGCCATGTGGGCACCTGGTTGGCTTCCTCCAGTAACTTCTTGGCCCGGTATTTTTATATATTCTGAAATAAATCTTCATTAAATTTCAGCCTATTTGGAGATGTGCAGAATAGGTATCTCTGTTGTAGCTTTTTCGGGCCCTGAAATCCAGCTGCCGGTATTCTCCCTCTTTCTGTAAACCCTGCATATTAAGAGAGAAAAGGCATTAAAAATACTCCATGAAGTGTTATTTTGAA
The DNA here is from genome assembly GCF_002162155.2 of Triticum dicoccoides. Taxonomy (NCBI): domain Eukaryota; kingdom Viridiplantae; phylum Streptophyta; class Magnoliopsida; order Poales; family Poaceae; genus Triticum; species Triticum dicoccoides. The sequence continues at coordinate 625,520,801 of NC_041390.1, read as the reverse complement.
TGAAAACTTTATAAATAACAGCAATAAATCATGATGCAAAATGGACGTATCAACTCCCCCAAGTTTAGACCTCGCTTGTCCTCAAGCGAAAGCCGAAATCGAAAAACATGCCCACATGCTTAGAGAGAGGTGTCGATAAAAATAAAATATGGACATGGAAGCATCATGATAGTACAATGATTACTATCATAAACTTCTCATGAGCAAGTAACAATTCATCACACAAGTATGAGGCATAAACTTTCTTGAAAACCAACAAACTATGTTCTCAGTCAGCAATGCAATTGCAATTCATCATACTTTCAGGAAGGGTCACATGTAGGAGCATTTTGGAAGTTCATATACTCAACTATCATTTAGTCTTTCATGATTGCTAACACTCACACCATACATATGGAGCATCAAGTTTCAGCTAGACACATAGAAAGATAGGGGCTTATAAGTTTGCCTCCCAACTTATTCACCTCAAGGGTGATGTCAACAATAATAACTCATGCCCATCCACATTCAACTGGACATATGTTCCTAGATCTTTCCCCACCACAAGATGCTTGCCAAAGAGAAATTAAAAAGGAATAGAGAGAATAACTTTGACACTTTGCATAAAAGTAAAAGATGGGCCCTTCGCAGAGGGAACAGAGGTTGACATGCGCTTTCAGTGTAGGATGCACTAACTCTTAATGAAAAGGAACATCATATGATATTGCCCCTTGTGATAGCAACCTTTATTATGCAGTTTGTCGCTTTTATTCTTCACCATCACAAGTTTTTACCATGCTTGTTTTCCCTTACAATAAAAGATCACACATATTTAGTAGCAATTTTTATTGCCTTATTGCACTGATGACAACATACTTGAAGGATCTTACTCAATCCATAGGTAGGTATGGTGGACTCTCATGACATGAATCTGGTTAAAGGGTTTTGGATGCACAAGTAGTATTTCTACTTAGTGCGGAATTTTGGCTAGCATAGATATTGGGCAAGCACCCCATGTTGGAGGATCCATGACAATATAACTTCTGTGTGAATATGAACAAACATAACTCATTACATTGTCTTTCCTTGTCCAACCTCAAACATTTGACATACAATACTTAATGGGTGCTCACAATCACAAAAGATGTCCAAGATAGTGTATTTGCATGTAAATCTTCTCTTCCCTATTAACTTTTTCATGCAATTGCACCAATGACCAATGCTATGTTTGTCAACCTTCAATAAAATTTGCCACTTATACTTTTCTTTATGTGATGTCATTACTCACCATAAGATTAGCACATGATTTTCATTCTTTTCATTGCATTTGATTGATGCATGAAAGTAAACAAGAAAAACTCAAACTACTCTTTGTTATATAACTCTCACTCGATTACATAGATAGATAGATCACGAAACTAACACTCAAAGATAGATCATACTAACTTTTTATTCTACTAGATTACGAAATACTAAGGATCAAAATGAAAATAGGTAAAGATAATAAAAGTGATGATGATACGATACTGGGGCACCTCCCCCAAGCTTGGCACAAGCCAAGGGGAGTGCCCATACCTGTGTGATCAAGCCTCCTTCTTTTGTGATGGTGGTGTTGAAGCAATCTTGTCCTTTAATTCCAGCAAAGCTTTCAATCTGTGGTTCATGCTCCGGAGGGCTCTGATGTGTTTCTCCAACAAAATAACTTCACGGGTGAGATAAGTATTGCGAGCACAAACTGTTTTGAATAACCTCGGGGCCTTAATAAGAGGAGGAGATAGTTGGTGACAGTAGGGTTGAAGGATATCTTCTTCCTCCGCGGTCTCCTCCATGAAGGTAGATGGCTCTTCTTCCAGGTCATGGTTTTCCATAATGTTCTTGCCCTTGGCTTCCTTGAGCTTCTCCTTCTTCATCTCCGTGACGTCCATCCTCTTCAGATCAGCTTCCATTTCTTCATAGACTGGAGGGGCATGGTTCTCCCTAGCAGATTCCTGAGATGACATATTTTTGGATCTGCCTAAAAATAGCAAGAAACAAGAATAGAAGATATCTCGTGATGAGGTGGTCAAATCAATCTGGGGAGTATATATAGATTTTTTTATCTTGCATAACAAGTAAACGGGAGGAAAACAGAGTCAGGAAGGTGCACCAGGGCCCCACATGGCACTGGGATGTGCCCCAGGGGGGCGCCCAGGTGCCATGTGGGCACCTGGTGGGCCCTCTCGGCTTCCTTTTATTTTTGTAATTTTTTAAATATTCCAAAACAAACTGTAGATATTTTTGTGGATTTTTTGGAGTCGGTTTACTTACCGTATCACATACCTATTCCTTTTTTAGTATTCTGGAGTGTTCCGAAAGGACTCTTTGATATACTCCTCTAGTGTAATAGTATCAATAATATTAGTTTCAATATTAATGGGTGTGCATGAGATGTAGTGCTTGATTCTTTGTCCATTTACCACCTTCGGGTTGGTTCCCGTGGCATTATTGATCTTGATGGCTCCGGAACGATAAACCTCCTCGATGACATAAGGTCCTTCCCATTTGGAGAGGAGTTTACCTGCAAAGAATCTAAGACGAGAATTATACAATAAAACATATTCACCCACTTTGAATTATCATTTTTGAATCCTCCTATCATGCCATCTTTTAACTTTTTCTTTTGTGACGACCCCGGCTTAATCGTGCACTAACCATACACACAAATGCACACGATCAAGCCTAAGGACTCACTTGAAGATATCACAACACAACTCTAAAACATAAATAAAGTCATACAAGCTTTATATTACAAGCCAGGCCCTCGAGGGCTTGAATACATAGCTCGATGGCATACAAGCATCAGCGGAAGCATCAGATATCTGAGTATAGATATAATACAGAGAGAAAGATAAGCCTTTAGAAGGCAGGGTAAAATAAAACACTATGATCGAAAGGCGTAGGCCTCCTGCCCTGGACCCTCCGATCCTACTCCTGGTCGTCAGTCGGCTCCTCGTAGTTGTAGTAGTACTGGTCGTCGGTTGGGGCGTCTGGCTCAGGGGCTCCATCGTTTGGTGGCATCAAATGGAAAATGGGGGAAAAAGAAAGTAAAGCAAACGTGAGTACTCATCCGAAGTACTCAGCAAGCAAGGATCTACACTACATATGCAACATTTTCAAAGGAATGGTTGTATATGTGGACTGGGCTGCAGAAATGCCGGAATAGAGGGGGAAAGCCTAGTCCTATCAAAGACTAGCATCTTCAACAATCTTCGGCAGTCTTGCAACAATAGAAGAGAGAAGATGAACATAATGTATAGTAGTATTTGTATCATCAACCTCGACCTAAGATCCTTTCTAGACTCCCTACGAGAAAGCAATCCCAGAGCCGTACTATCCAGTTATCATCTCAAGTTCTAGTTGTACCGATCGGGATACAACTCCGAGTGTCCGTTACCGTAGGACAGGCTATCGATAGAAGTTTCTTCCCTGCAGGGGTGCACCAAGTTACCAACCACGCTCGCTTAACTCCGGCCGGACACACTTTACTGGGCCATGCCCGCCCTTGGCCAAACGACATGCCACAACCCGACCGAATACTTAAAAGAGAGGTCACCACGCCGGACTAAAACTATGTGCCCAGGGGTCTTGGGCCTTCGCCCCGGGAACTCCTGCATGTTGCGTGGGCGGCTGAAAGCAGACCTAGCAACCCCTTATACAAGTGCGGTTGCGTACCCAGTCCAATTCAGCGCACGCCGCTCAGTCGGTGACGTCTAATAAGCTTCGGCTGATGTATGCGACGCAGAACGCCCATACTATGCCCACGTGATGGTTAGTGCTATCGGGCCAGAGGCCCCTCGGATCAAATATCCAAACCGTTAAGTGGTTTAGGAGCGCGCGGAAACGAGCAGAGACTCATGATCATTGTGACCTCGTCGCCCCGTCTTGAGGACTTGCGGCAAGGGCGAGGAATGCCCGGCCACGCCTCGTGTTCAAGTCTTGGGTACCCTTCAGGTACACCCGATCACATCACCTCACATAAATGCTCGCGCGGGTACCCCTTAGGGCCGACCCGTCTTTAGTAACATGGTTTAGTGCAAGTCACATCAACAACAGTATCTGTGTGTGTGACACCAAGGGAATCCCTGAGGAATCACCCTCGATGGAATTCCACCTGATGTCAAAGTCAAGGTGAACGAAGGAGGAATCACCCTCGAGGTCCACACTTGCGAAGTTGCACGACGATGTCGTTATCGGGGGTGGTGTAGGAGGAATCACCCTCGCTTACCACAACTGATTAACTCACCAACAAGGTTAATATCAGAAGTGCTAACGAGGTATCACCCTCGGCACTCGACGGTAACCTAGTAGTGTCGACAACTAAGGGGAAGTGATGTGCGGTGCCAGGGTTTGGTCTTCAATCCCGATGACCGGGTCTTCAGATATCCAGCGGGGCAGTCGGGATCAAGTGGGGGTCTCTGACGGGTCTCTACCCAGCCTATTCTAAACAGTCTAGGATAACCAGCAAGGTAGCAAGGCAGGTTACAATAAACAGGCTATGCAGCATATATAGGAAAACAGTAACAATAGTAGTTCTAATGCAAGCATAAGAGAAAAGAGAATAGGATATAGGCATGCTCAAAATGGGGGTGCTTGCATGTTTGCTCTGGGGCAAGGGCAAGGTCTTCAGTGGTGTCATCGGGGACGTAGTCGTACTCCTGAGCTGCGTCTGCCTCGGGAGCTACGTCAACGTTGGGGTCTATAGAGAGAGAAGAGGGGGAAGAAAGAGGTAAACATAATGCAAACAAATGCAACACAGTGCGCGCTATGCTATGATGCAGTGCAGGGTTGCCTAAATATGCATCTAAGTCATTTTAGTTATTTTCAGGATTATTCTGGGGTTTAATTACCGAAGTGTGTACACTATTCATCTACCGGATTCGGGTCCGGAGTTACGAGTTCTTCTATGTAGGGGGTTCCGTCAAAGAAACAGACGGCGCAATTAGACTCGTCTCGTCTTCTAAGCAACTTTCATGTTTTAACTTTTTCGATCTGAGCTACGGTTTAAAAGTTATTGATTTTCTGGAATTTATTTAATTTAACAGAAAAAGGATTATGACGTCAGCATGATGACATGCTGACATTAGGAAGTCAACAGCGACTGTTCAGGTCAAACTTGACATGTGGGTCAAGTGGGACCCACATGTCAGCCTCTGTGACCTTAATAGTGAGTTACAATAATTAACAGGGTCAATTAGGGGCGCGGGCCCCATATGTCAGTGGGTCATTGACTTAACCTAATTCATTTGATTTATTAAAACGTTTTATTAACTAATTAACAGGGGGACCCACATGTCATGGACACTAGGTGCCCAGTCAAAAAAGTTGACCGAGTTAACTCAGTCAACTGGGCCCCACGGACCCACAGTCAGTGGCACATGGGTGGGGCCCGCACATGCCACGTCGGCGGTGCCGCCGGGGAGAGCTCCGGCGAGCCTCCCGCGGCAGCGAACTCGCCGGAGATCGCCAGAAAGCGGTTACAGAGGGCCGTTTCGCGCGCGCCTGGGCTCATTCGAACAGCTGTAGTGGCCGGAATCTCGGCAGAGTTGAGCCGCTGCGGCGAGGAACTTCGGGCGATATCGAGCGCGCGGCTACGGTGAGTTCTAGCGCGTGCTTTCGGTTGCTTACGATCCAGCGCGAGGTGCGGCGTCGAACCGAGCTAAAGCGCGGCCCCAGAGACGGCCGGAAGTGACCGGACGGCAAGGTACCGCGGCGGCCAGAGCGCGGCTAGGCATCGAGCTCGCTATCGAGGAGCTCGGCGGCTTGGGAGAGAAGAGGAGGGGAGGGGAGGCTCGTTGTGCGGGCACAAGAAGGCCCCTTTGCGAACGGGAGCGCAGGGGAGGCCGAATCGATGGCGGCGGCGTCCGGCGATCCAAGGAGGAGGACGAAGGGGATCCGGCGCTCCGGGTCTCGTCAGCTCCGTCTAGAAGCACCGGACGGAGAGGCGGAGGCCGGCGGATCCCTCGGGCAACGTGGAAGGACGAACGGGCGCTGGTAGCCGTGGCTGTGACAGCGGCGCATCGGCGGTGGCGCTCAGATGAAGCGGGGAGGGAGAGAGGAGAGCTCGAGGGAAGATTGGGGAGAAAAGGGGAGAGGCTAGGGTTCCATGGGGGTGCTCGGGGACCTTATCCACGTGCGTGCACCGGCGGATGGACGATGCGTGCGGCGCCGGCGACGTGTCGACGGGCGCGGTCGACAGCGCGGGGAGGAAGGGGGCGAGCGGCTCGGCTGGGCTGGCGTGGGTGGATTGGGTTGGGCCAGCGCGGCCCAGTCGCCAGGTAAGTGGCCTCTGGCCCCTTTTTCCTTTAGTTCCTTTTCTGTTTTCTTTTGTTTGATTAACAGAGAGGAGTAACAGAATATTTGGGCACACTATTCACCTTGGGAAAATATGGAAAGTGTCCCATTAATTCACTGGTGAGTTTAAACAGTGCCACAAATATTTTGGAGGCAATTGGAATAGTTCTATTATTTTAGAAATTGAATGAGGTGAGTTAAATGTTGTTGGACTACTGTTGTAAATGTCCAGGGGCATTTTTGGAGTTTATATGAAGTTGGTTTCAATTTTATAAATGCCTTAGGAATATTTGCAACATCATGAACAATTTTGTTTGGTTGATTGAAGAAATAAATATTTTACTTGCAATTTGAATTTTGATTTGAAGTTAAATTATTTTCTAATACAATTTTATTAGAATGATCATGATGACATGGCAGGTTAAGTAGCTTAACCAGAGTGGAGTAACCTGGGGATGTTACATCTTTGAACAACTTGGCATTGTCATAGGCCTGGGTTCTCCACTCATCAAGAGAGCTAATATCAAATAACCTCTTTTCACCTACAAGCTTGAAGTCATAGTTAAGTTCTTTAACAGCCCAAAAAGCTTTATGTTGCAATTCAAGAGTTAAATGACATGCTTTCCCATAAACCATTTTGTAAGGAGACATACCCATAGGATTCTTATAAGCAGTTCTATAAGCCCACAAAGCATCATCTAATTTCTTAGACCAATTCTTTCTTGATCTATTGACAGTCTTTTGTAAGATCAACTTTATCTCCCTATTGCTCAACTCAACTTGACCACTAGATTGAGGATGATAGGGAGATGCAATTCTATGATTAACATCATACTTAGCAAGCAACTTACGGAAAGCACCATGAATAAAATGTGAACCACCGTCAGTCATCAAATATCTAGGGACTCCAAACCTAGGGAAAATAAATTCCTTAAGCATTTTAATAGAAGTGTTGTGATCAGCACTATTAGTGGGATAGCCTCCACCCACTTAGTAACATAATCAACAACAACAAGAATATGAGTATACCCATTGGACTTTGGAAAAGGACCCATGTAATCAAAACCCCAAATATCAAATGGTTCAATAACAAGAGAATAATTCATAGGCATTTCCTGACGTCTACTGATATTACCAATCCTTTGACATTTGTCACAAGATAAGACAAACTTACATGCATCCTTGAAGAGGGCAGGCCAATAAAAACCGGATTGCAATACCTTGTGTGTGGTCCTGTATCCAGCGTGGTGTCCTCCATATGCTTCGGAGTGACACTTGCGAAGAATTTGTTCCTGTTCATGCTCAGGCACACAACGTCTAACAATACCATCCACACCTTCTTTATAAAGATGTGGATCATCCCAGAAGTAATGTCTCAAATCATAGAAAAACTTTTTCTTTTGCTGATAGGTAAAACTAGGAGGTATAAACTTAGCAACAATATAATTAGCATAATCTGCATACCAAGGAGTACTATGAGAAACATTAATAGCAGCTAGTTGCTCATTAGGAAAACTATCATCAATAGGTTGTGGGTCATCAAGCACATTTTCCAATCTAGATAGATTATCATCTACAGGGTTATCAGCCCCCTTCCTATCAACAATATGAAAATCAAATTCTTGCAATAAAAGAACCCACCTGATAAGCCTAGGCTTAGCATCTTTCTTCTCCATAAGGTACTTGATAGCAGCATGATCAGTATGAATGGTAACTTTGGAATCAGCAATATAAGATCTAAACTTATCACATGCAAACACAACTGCAAGAAACTGTTTTTCAGTAGTAGCATAATTCCTTTGGGCAGTGTCCAAAGTTTTACTAGCATAATGAATAACATTCAACTTCTTATCGACTCTCTTTCCTAGAACAACACCAACAGCATAGTCACTAGCATCACACATAATTTCAAAAGGTAAATTCCAATCAGGTAGCTGAACAATAGGTGCAGAAATTAAAGATGACTTAAGAGTTTCAAAGGTTTCTACACAATAATCATCAAAAACAAAGGGAACATCTTTTTGCAAAAGATTGGTAAGAAGCCTAGAAATTTTAGAGAAGTCCTTAATAAATCTCCTATAGAAACCAGCATGACCGAGAAAACTTCTTATACCTTTGATATCCTTCGGGCACGACATCTTCTCAATGGCACCAACCTTAGCCTTATCAACTACAATACCTCTTTCGGAGATCTTGTGGCCCAAGACAATACCTTCATTAACCATAAAGTGGCACTTTTCCCAGTTCAAGATGAGATTTGTTTCCTCACATCTCTGCAAAACTTGATCAAGGTTGCTCAAGCAATCATCAAAAGAAGTTCCGTAAACAGAAAAACATCCATGAAAACCTCAACAACCTTTTCACAAAAGTCAGTGAAGATAGCAGTCATACATCTTTGAAAAGTAGCAGGTGCATTACATAAACCAAAAGGCATGCATCTATACGCAAAAGTTCCAAAAGGACAGGTAAAGGTGGTTTTCTCTTGATCAGATTGGGCAACAAGTATTTGGGAAAAACCAGAAAAACCATCCAGGAAACAAAAATGTGTATGCTTAGATAACCTTTCTAACATTTGATCAATAAAAGGAAAAGGATAATGATCTTTCCTAGTAGGTTTATTCAACTTTCTAAAATCTATCACCATCCTATAACCAGTTACTATCCTCTGAGGAATAAGCTCATTCTTATCATTAGGAACAACCATAACACCACCCTTTTTAGGAACACAATGAACTGGACTTACCCATCTACTATCAGCTATGGGATAGATTATACCTGCTTCCAGAAGCTTTAATATTTTAGTTCTTACCACCACTTTCATTTTTGGATTCAATCGGCGCTGGTGGTCAACAACGGGTTTAGCATCTGGCTCCATATTAATCTTGTGCTGACATAGAGTGGGTCTAATGCCCTTAAGATCATCCAGAGTGTATCCAATAGCAGCACGATGCTTCCTTAAGATTTTTAATAAGCTCTTTTCTTCATGTCCTAAAAGGTTAGCACTGATAATAACATGATATATTTTCTTTTCATCAAGATAAACATATTTCAAAGTGTCAGGTAATTGCTTCAATTCAAAAACAGGGTCACCCTTTGGTGGAGGAGGACCTCCAAGAGTTTCAACAGGCAAATTATGCTTAAGAATAGGCTACTGATTAAAGAAAACTTCATCTATTACATTCCTTTCATCCATATGTAAATCACTCTCATGATCAAGCAAATATTATTCTAAAGGATTAGTAGGAGGAACAATAATAGAAGCAAGGCCAACTATTTCATCTTTGTTAGGCAATTCTATATCATGGGGTTGTCTACGAAACTTAGAGAAATTAAACTCATGAGACACACCACCAAAATCAACACTAACAATTTCCTTAGCACAATCAATTTGAGCATTGACAGTATTCAAGAAGGTCTACCAAATATTATAGGACAAAAATCATCTTGTGGTGATCCAAGAACAAGGAAATCAGCAGGGTATTTGATCTTACCGCACAAGACTTCAACATCTCTAACAATACCAAGTGGTGAGATAGTATTTCTATCTGCAAGCTTTATAGTAACATCGATATCCTCAATTTCAATAGGTGCAATATCATTCATGACTTCTTGATAAAGAGTAAAAGGAATATCACTTACACTAGCACCCACATCACATAAGCCATGATAACAATGATCTCCAATCTTATCAGAAATAATAGGCATGCCAACCACGGGTCTATTCTTATGCTTAGAATCAGGACTAGCAATTCTAGATGCATTTTCACAAAAAGAAATAACATGCTCATCTAGTTCATCAACCAAAAGATCTTTAACTATGGCAACACTAGGTTCAACCTTAGTTTGCTCAGAAGGTGCAGGTGTTCTAACATGACTCTTCCTAACCATAGAAGAAACCTTAGAGTGTTCTTTAATTCTAACAGGAAAATGTGCTTTCTCAAAATAAGTAGTAGGAACAACTGGATCAACATTGTAAACAATAATCTTTTCTTCCTTAACCTCGGGAGGTTTTTCTTTAATTTCTATAGGAGGATGGTATTTGAACCACTTCTCCTTAGGAAGATCAACATGTGCAGCAAATGATTCACACAAAGAAGCTACTATCTCAAAGAGTCCATACTTAGTGCCAAATTTCTAAAGAGCATCGGTTTTCATAAAAGATTTAACACAATCAAACTCAAGATTTATACCTGACTCATTACCTTTGTCGATCTCCCAATCCCCATAGTTGCGCTTAATTTTCTCAAGTAGATCCCATTTGAATTCAATAGTCTTCTTTGTAAAAGAACCAGTCGAAGAAGAATCAAGCATAGTTTGATCATTACGAGAAAGCCGAGCACAAAAGTTTTGAAGAATCATTTATCTTGAGAGCTCATGATTGGGGCATGTGTGAAGCATATACTTGAGCCTCCCCCAAGCTTGAGCGATACTTTCTCCTTCATGAGACCAGAAGTTATAGATATAGTTCCGATTACGATGAACCAAATGCATATGATAAAATTTCTAGTGGAACTCCAGTTTCAACCGATTCCAATCCCATGTGTCAGTACCATCACATAGCCTATACCATGTCAATGCCTTTCCCTCCAAAGATAAAGAGAATACTTTCTTCTTAGCTCTATCTCCAGATAAACTTGCAAGCTTAAACAATTCACAAATTTCATCCACATAGATCAAGTGCATATCAGGATGTTTAGTTCCATCTCCTGCATAAGGATTAGCTAGCAGTTTCTCAACAAGACCAACAGGAATTTCATAAGCAATATCTTCAGTAGCTTGAATAGGTGGTGGAGAGGCAACTCTAGTGGTTTCCGGTCGAGGTGAAGATACCCCGAACAAGCCTCTCAAAGGATTACTTTCCATAGTGACAAGTAGCAATAAATTTCAGCACGTAACAAAAATGTTTCCTTACCAATTTCCACTTACCAAAGGCGCTTCACTCCCCGGTAACGGTGCCAGAAAAGAGTCTTGATGACCCACAAGTATAGGGGGTCAATCGTAGTCCTTTCGATAAGTAAGAGTGTCGAACCCAATGAGGAGCAGAAGGAAATGACAAGCGGTTTTCAGTAAGGTAGTTTCTGCAAGCACTGAAATAAGCGGTAACAGATAGTTTGATAGCAAGATAATTTGTAACCAGTAACAAGTGACAAGTGTAAATAAGGTGCAGCAAGATAGCCCAATCCTTTTGAGTCCAAAGGACAGGGCGGAACAAGTATTTATAATGATGCAAACGTTCTTGAGGACACACGGGAATTTCATCTAGTCACTTTCACCATGTTCATTCGATTCGCGTTTGCTACTTTGATGATTTGATATGCGGGTGGACCGGTGCTTGGGTGCTGTTCTTACTTGAACAAGCCTCCCACTTATGATTACCCCCTCTCTCAAGCATCCGCAATTATGAAAAGAGAATTAAGACAAAGTCTAACCATAGCAATAAACGTGTGGATCCAAATCAGCCCCTTACGGAATAGCGCATAAACTTG
>NC_041390.1:625495510-625508996 GCF_002162155.2 Triticum dicoccoides | reverse complement strand
CAGATAGTTTGATAGCAAGATAATTTGTAACCAGTAACAAGTGACAAGTGTAAATAAGGTGCAGCAAGATAGCCCAATCCTTTTGAGTCCAAAGGACAGGGCGGAACAAGTATTTATAATGATGCAAACGTTCTTGAGGACACACGGGAATTTCATCTAGTCACTTTCACCATGTTCATTCGATTCGCGTTCGCTACTTTGATGATTTGATATGCGGGTGGACCGGTGCTTGGGTGCTGTTCTTACTTGAACAAGCCTCCCACTTATGATTACCCCCTCTCTCAAGCATCCGCAATTATGAAAAGAGAATTAAGACAAAGTCTAACCATAGCAATAAACGTGTGGATCCAAATCAGCCCCTTACGGAATAGCGCATAAACTTGGGTTTAAGCTTCTATCACTCTAGCAACCCATCATCTAATTACTACTCCACAATGCATTCCCTTAGGCCCATAAATGGTGAAGTGTCATGTAGTCGATGTTCACATGAAACCACTAAGATAATCACAACATACATATCGTCAAAATATCGAACGAATACTGAATTCACATGATTACATATGACAAGACTTCTCCCATGTCCTCAAGAAAAAAGTAACTACTCACTCATCATCATGATGTTCAAGATCAAAGGGGTATTGAATAACATAAAGGATCTGGACATTTAGTAAATCACAAAGCAAACCAACTAGCATCAACTACGATAGGTAATCAACACTACTAGCACCCCTCAAGTAACAATCTATAGTTTTGATACAAAGATTGAATACAAGAGATGAACTAGGGTTTGAGATGAGATGGTGTTGTTGATGATGATGATGAAGATTGGTCCTCCCACAACGAGAGGGTTGTTGGTGATGACGAATGCTTCGATTTCCCCCTCCTGGAGGGGGGTGTCCCCGGCGGAATTTGCCCGCCGGAGAGCAAAAGTGCTCCTGCTCTAGTTCCGCCACGTGGCGGCGGCGCCTTGTCCCAAAAGTCTCTCCATAAAAGTGTTAGGGAACGTAGTAATTTCAAAAAATTTCCTACGCACACGCAAGATCATGTGATGGATAGCAACGAGAGGGGAGAGTGTTGTCTACGTACCCACGCAGACCGACTGCGGAAGCGTTGACACAACGTAGAGGAAGTAGTCGTACGTCTTCGCGATCCAACCGATCAAGCACCGAAACTACGGCACCTCCGAGTTCGAGCACACGTTCAGCTCGATGACGATCCCCAGACTCCGATCCAGCAAAGTGTTGGGGAAGAGTTCCGTCAGCACGACGGCATGGTGACGATCTTGATGTACTACAGCAGCAGGGCTTCGCCTAAACTCCGCTACAGTATTATCGAGGACTATGGTGGCTGGGGGCACCGCACACGGCTAAGGAATAGATCACGTGGATCAACTTGTGTGTTCTAGGGTGCCTCTGCCTCAATATATAAAGGACTAGAGGGGGGAGGCTGGCCGGCCAAGGTGTGGCGCGCCAGGAAAGTCCTACTCCCTCTGGGAGTAGGATTCCCCCCCAATCCTAGTTGGAATAGGACTCCTTGGTGGGGGGAAAGATAGAGAGGGGGCCCGGCCACCTATCCTAGTCCTAATAAGACTAGGGGAGGGGGGAGGCGCGCGGCCACCTTGGGCTGCTCCTTTCTCCTTTCCACTAAAGCCCACTAAGGCCCATATAGCTCCCGGGGGGTTCCGGTAACCTCCCGGTACTCCGGTAAAATACCGATTTCACCCGCAACACTTCCGATATCCAAACATAGGCTTCCAATATATCAATCTTTATGTCTCGACCATTTCGAGACTCCTCGTCATGTCCGTGATCACATCCGGGACACCGAACAACCTTCGGTACATCAAAATGCATAAACTCATAATATAACTGTCATCGTAACCTTAAGCGTGCGGACCCTACGGGTTCGAGAACAATGTAGATATGACCGAGACACGTCTCCGGTCAATAACCAATAGCGGGACCTGGATGCCCATATTGGCTCCTACATATTCTACGAAGATCTTTATCGGTCAGACCGCATAACTGCATACGTTGTTCCCTTTGTCATCGGTATGTTACTTGCCCGAGATTCGATCTTCGGTATTCCAATACCTAGTTCAATCTCATTACCGGCAAGTCTCTTTACTCGTTCTGTAATACATCATCCCGCAACTAACTCATTTAGTCGCAATGCTTGCAAGCCTTAAGTGATGTGCATTACCGAGAGGGCCCAGAGATACCTCTCCGACAATCGGAGTGACAAATCCTAATCTCGAAATACGCCAACCCAACATCTACCTTTGGAGACACTTGTAATGCTCCTTTATAATCACCTAGTTACGTTGTGACGTTTGGTAGCACCCAAAGTGTTCCTCCGGCAAACGGGAGTTGCATAATCTCATAGTCATAGGAACATGTATAAGTCATGAAGAAAGCAATAGCAACATACTAAACGATTGGGTGCTAAGCTAATGGAATGGGTCATGTCAATCAGATCATTCAACTAATGATGTGACCTCGTTAATCAAATAACAACACTTTGTTCATGGTTAGGAAACATAACCATCTTTGATTAACGAGCTAGTTAAGTAGAGGCATACTAGTGACACTAAGTTTGTCTATGTATTCACACATGTATTATGTTTCCGGTTAATACAATTCTAGCATGAATAATAAACATTTATCATGATATAAGGAAATAAATAATAACTTTATTATTGCCTCTAGGGCATATTTCCTTCAGTCTCCCACTTGCACTAGAGTCAATAATCTAGATTATACTGTAATGATTCTAACACCCATGGAGCCTTGGCGCTGATCATGTTTTGCTCGTGGAAGAGGCTTAGTCAATGGGTCTGCAACATTCAGATCCGTATGTATCTTGCAAATCTCTATGTCTCCCACCTGGACTAGATCCCGGATGGAATTGAAGCGTCTCTTGATGTGCTTGGTTCTCTTGTGAAATCTGGATTCCTTTGCCAAGGCAATTGCACCAGTATTGTCACAAAAGATTTTCATTGGACCCGATGCACTAGGTATGACACCTAGATCGGATATGAACTCCTTCATCCAGACTCCTTCATTTGCTGCTTCCGAAGAAGCTATGTACTCCGCTTCACATGTAGATCCCGCTACGACGCTTTGTTTAGAACTGCACCAACTGACAGCTCCACCGTTTAATGTAAACACGTATCCGGTTTGCGATTTAGAATCGTCCGGATCAGTGTCAAAGCTTGCATCAACGTAACCTTTTACGACGAGCTCTTTGTCACCTCCATATACGAGAAGCATATCCTTAGTCCTTTTCAGGTATTTCAGGATGTTCTTGACCGCTGTCCAGTGATCCACTCCTGGATTACTTTGGTACCTCCCTGCTAGACTTATAGCAAGGCACACATCAGGTCTGGTACACAGCATTGCATACATGATAGATCCTATTGCTGATGCATAGGGAACATCTTTCATATTCTCTCTATCTTCTGCAGTGGTCGGGCATTGAGTCTTACTCAATTTCACACCTTGTAACACAGGCAAGAATCCTTTCTTTGCTTGATCCATTTTGAACTTCTTCAAAATTTTGTCAAGGTATGTTGTTTGTGAAAGTCCAATTAAGCGTCTTGATCTATCTCTATAGATCTTAATGCCTAATATGTAAGTAGCTTCACCGAGGTCTTTCATTGAAAAACTCTTATTCAAGTATCCTTTTATGCTATCCAGAAATTCTATATCATTTCCAATCAACAATATGTCATCCACATATAATATCGGAAATGTTACAGAGCTCCCACTCACTTTGTTGTAAATACAGGCTTCTCCAAAAGTCTGTATAAAACCAAATGCTTTGATCACACTATCAAAACATTTATTCCAACTCCGAGAGGCTTGCACCAGTCCATAAATGGATCGCTGGAGTTTGCACACTTTGTTAGCTCCCTTTGGATCGACAAAACCTTCTGGTTGCATCATATACAACTCTTCTTCCAGAAATCCATTCAGGAATGCAGTTTTGACATCCATCTGCCAAATTTCATAATGCGGCAATTGCTAACATGATTCGGACAGACTTAAGCATCGCTACGGGTGAGAAGGTCTCATCGTAGTCAATCCCTTGAACTTGCCGAAAGCCTTTCGCGACAAGTCGAGCTTTGTAGACAGTAATATTTCCGTCAGCGTCAGTCTTCTTCTTGAAGATCCATTTATTCTCAATTGCTTGCCGATCATCGGGCAAGTCAACTAAAGTCCATACTTTGTTCTCATACATAGATCCCATCTCAGATTTCATGGCTTCAAGCCACTTTGCGGAATCTGGGCTCACCATCGCTTCTTCATAGTTCGTAGGTTCATCATGATCTAGTAGCATGACTTCCATAACGGGATTACCGTACCACTCTGGTGTGGATCTTACTCTGGTTGATCTACGAGGTTCAGTAGTATCTTGTTCTAAAGTTTCATGATCATCATCATTAGCTTCCTCACTAACTGGTGTAGGTGTCATAGAAACAGTTTTCTGTGATGTACTACTTTCCAATAAGGGAGTAGGTACATTTACATCGTCAAGTTCTACTTTCCTCCCACTCACTTCTTTCGAGAGAAACTCCTTCTCTAGAAAGTTTCCGAATTTAGCAACAAAAGTCTTGCCTTCGGATCTGTGATGGAAGGTGTATCCAATATTTTCCTTTGGATATCCTATGAAGACACATTTCTCCGATTTGGGTTCAAGCTTATCAGGTTGAAGCTTTTTCACATAAGCATCGCAGCCCCAAACTTTCAGAAACGACAACTTTGGTTTCTTGCCAAACCACAGTTCATAAGGCGTCGTCTCAACGGATTTTGATGGTGCCCTATATAACGTGAATGCGACCGTCTCTAGAGCGTATCCCCAAAATGATAGAGGTAAATCAGTAAGAGACATCATAGATCGCACCATATCCAGTAAATTACGATTATGACGTTCGGACACACCATTACGCTGAGGTGTTCCGGGTGGCGTGAGTTGCGAAACTATTCCACAATTTTTCAAATGTACACCAAACTCGTAACTCAAATATTCTCCTCCACGATCAGATCGTAGAAACTTTATTTTCTTGTTATGATGATTTTCAACTTCACTCTGAAATTCTTTGAACTTTTCAAATGTTTCAGACTTATGTTTCATTAAGTAGATATACCCATATCTGCTTAAATCATCTGTTAAGGTGAGAAAATAATGATATCCGCCACGAGCCTCAATATTCATCGGACCACATACATCTGTATGTATGATTTCCAACAAATCTGTTGCTCTCCCCATAGTACCGGAGAATGGCGTTTTGATCATCTTGCCCATGAGGCACGGTTCACAAGTACCAAGTGATTCATAATAAAGTGGTTCCAAAAGTTCATCAGAATGGAGTTTCTTCATGCGCTTTACACCGATATGACCTAAACGGCAGTGCCACAAATAAGTTGTACTTTCATTATCAACTCTGCATCTTTTGGCTTCAACATTATGAATATGTGTGTTACTACTATCGAGATTCAACAAGAATAGACCACTCTTCAAGGGTGCATGACCATAAAAGATATTACTCATATAAATAGAACAACCATTATTCTCTGATTTAAATGAATAACCGTCTCGCATCAAACAAGATCCAGATATAATGTTCATGCTTAACGCTGGCACCAAATAACAATTATTTACGTCTAATACTAATCCCGAAGGTAGATGTAGAGGTAGCGTGCCGACTGCGATCACATCGACTTTGGAACCGTTTCCCACGCGCATCGTCACCTCGTCCTTAACCAATCTTCGCTTGATCCGTAGTCCCTGTTTCGAGTTGCAAATATTAGCAACAGAACCAGTATCAAATACCCAGGTGCTACTGCGAGCATTAATAAGGTACACATCAATAACATGTATATCACATATACCTTTGTTCACCTTGCCATCCTTCTTATCCGCCAAATACTTGGGGCAGTTCCGCTTCCAGTGACCAGTCTGCTTGCAATAGAAGCACTCAGTTTCAGGCTTAGGTCCAGGTTTGCGTTTCCTCTCTTGAGCAGCAACTTGCTTGCCGTTCTTTTTGAAGTTCCCCTTCTTCTTCCCTGTGCCCTTTTTCTTGAAACTAGTGGTCTTGTTGACCATCAGCACTTGATGCTCCTTCTTGATTTCTACCTCCGCAGCTTTCAGCATCGCGAAGAGCTCGGGAATAGTCTTGTTCATCCCTTGCATATTATAGTTCATCACAAAGCTCTTGTAGCTTGGTGGCAGTGATTGAAGAATTCTGTTAATGACGCAATCATCTGGAAGATTAACTCCCAATTGAATCAAGTGATTATTATACCCAGACATTTTGAGTATATGCTCACTGACAGAACTGTTCTCTTCCATCTTGCAGCTATAGAACTTATTGGAGACTTCATATCTCTCAATCCGGGCATTTCCTTGAAATATTAACTTCAACTCCTGGAACATCTCATATGCTCCATGACGTTCAAAACGTCGTTGAAGTCCCGATTCTAAGCCGTAAAGCATGGCACACTGAACTATCGAGTAGTCATCAGCTTTGCTCTGCCAGACGTTCATAACATCCGGCGTTGCTCCTGCAGCAGGCCTGGCACCTAGCGGTGCTTCCAGGACGTAATTCTTCTATGCGGCAATGAGGATAATCCTCAAGTTACGGACCCAGTCCGTGTAATTGCTACCATCATCTTTCAACTTTGCTTTCTCAAGGAACGCATTAAAATTCAACGGAACAACAGCACGACCCATCTATCTACAATCAAACATAAACAAGCAAGATACTAATCAGGTACTAAGTTTCATGATAAATTTAAGTTTAGTTAATCAAATTAATTAAAGAACTCCCACTTAGATAGACATCCCTCTAAGTGATCACGTGATCCAAATCAACTAAACCATAACCGATCATCACGTGAGATGGAGTAGTTTTCAATGGTGAACATCGTTATGTTGATCATATCTACTATATGATTCACGCTCGACCTTTCGGTCTTCGTGTTCCGAGGCCATATCTGTATATGCTTGGCTCGTCAAGTATAACCTGAGTATTCCGCGTGTGCAACTGTTTTGCACCCGTTGTATTTGAACGTAGAACCTATCACACCCGATCATCACGTGGTGTCTCAGCACGAAGAACTTTCGCAACGGTGCATACTCAGGGAGAACACTTCTTGATAATTTAGTGAGAGATCATCTTATAATGCTACCGTCAATCAAAGCAAGATAAGATGCATAAAAGGATAAACATCACATGCAATCAATATAAGTGATATGATATGGCCATCATCATCTTGTGCTTGTGATCTCCATCTCCGAAGCACCGTCGTGATCACCATCGTCACCGGCGTGACACCTTGATCTCCATCGTAGCATCGTTGTCGTCTCGCCAAGTTTATGCTTCCAAGACTATCAGTACCGCTTAGTAATAAAGTAAAGCATTACATCGCGATTTCATTGCATACAATAAAGCGACAACCATATGGCTCCTGCCAGTTGCCGATAACTCGGTTACAAAACGTGATCATCTCATACAATAAAATTCAGCATCATGTCTTGACCATATCACATCACAACATGCCCTGCAAAAACAAGTTAGACGTCCTCTACTTTGTTGTTGCAAGTTTTACGTGGCTGCTATGGGCTTAAGCAAGAACCAATATCACGTACGCATCAAAACCACAATGATAGTTTGTCAAATAGACTCCGTTTTAACCTTTGCAAGGACCGGGCATAGCCATACTCGGTTCAACTAAAGTTGGAGAGACAGTCGCCCGCAAGCCACCTATGTGCAAAGCACGTCGGGGGAACCGGTCTCGCGTAAGCGTACGCGTAAGGTTGGTCCAGGTCGTCTCGTCCAACAATGCCGCCGAACCAAAGTATGACATGCTGGTAGGCAGTATGACTTATATCGCCCACAACTCACTTGTGTTCTACTCGTGCATATAACATCAACATAAATAACCTAGGCTCGGATGCCACTGTTAGGGAACGTAGTAATTTCAAAAAATTTCCTACGCACACGCAAGATCATGTGATGCATAGCAACGAGAGGGGAGAGTGTTGTCTACGTACCCACGCAGACCGACTGCGGAAGCGTTGACACAACGTAGAGGAAGTAGTCGTACGTCTTCGCGATCCAACCGATCAAGCACCGAAACTACGGCACCTCCGAGTTCGAGCACACGTTCAGCTCGATGACGATCCCCGGACTCCGATCCAGCAAAGTGTTGGGGAAGAGTTCCGTCAGCACGACGGCGTCGTGACGATCTTGATGTACTACAGCAGCAGGGCTTTGCCTAAACTCCGCTACAGTATTATCGAGGACTATGGTGGCTGGGGGCACCGCACACGGCTAAGGAATAGATCACGTGGATCAACTTGTGTGTTTTAGGGTGCGTCTGCCTCAGTATATAAAGGACTAGAGGGGGGAGGCTGGACGGCCAAGGTGTGGCGCGCCAGGAGAGTCCTACTCCCTCTGGGAGTAGGATTCCCCCCCAATCCTAGTTGGAATAGGACTCCTTGGTGGGGGGGAAAGAGAGAGAGGGGGGCCAGCCACCTCTCCTAGTCCTAATAGGACTAGGGGAGGGGGAGGCGCGCAGCCACCTTGGGCTGCTCCTTTCTCCTTTCCACTAAAGCCCACTAAGGCCCATATAGCTCCCGGGGGGTTCCGGTAACCTCCCGGTACTCCGGTAAAATCCAGATTTCACCCGGAACACTTCCGATATCCAAACATAGGCTTCCAATATATCAATCTTTATGTCTCGACCATTTCGAGACTCCTCGTCATGTCCGTGATCACATCCGGGACTCCGAAAAACCTTCGGTACATCAAAATGCATAAACTCATAATATAACTGTCATCGTAACCTTAAGCGTGCGGACCCTACGGGTTCGAGAACAATGTAGACATGACCGAGACACGTCTCCGGTCAATAACCAATAGAGGGACCTGGATGCCCATATTGGCTCCTACATATTCTACGAAGATCTTTATCGGTCAGACCGCATAACTGCATACGTTGTTCCCTTTGTCATCGGTATGTTACTTGCCCGAGATTCGATCATCGGTATTCCAATACCTAGTTCAATCTCGTTACTGGCAAGTCTCTTTACTCGTTTTGTAATACATCATCCCGCAACTAACTCATTTAGTCGTAATGCTTGCAAGGCTTAAGTGATGTGCATTACCGAGAAGGCCCATTGATACCTCTCCGACAATCGGAGTGACAAATCCTAATCTCGAAATACGCCAACCCAACATCTACCTTTGGAGACACCTGTAATGCTCCTTTATAATCACCCAGTTACGTTGTGACGTTTGGTAGCACCCAAAGTGTTCCTCCGGCAAACGGGAGTTGCATAATCTCATAGTCATAGGAACATGTATAAGTCATGAAGAAAGCAATAGCAACATACTAAACGATTGGGTGCTAAGCTAATGGAATGGGTCATGTCAATCAGATCATTCAACTAATGATGTGACCTCGTTAATCAAATAACAACACTTTGTTCATGGTTAGGAAACATAACCATCTTTGATTAATGAGCTAGTTAAGTAGAGGCATACTAGTGACACTAAGTTTGTCTATGTATTCACACATGTATTATGTTTCCGGTTAATACAATTCTAGCATGAATAATAAACATTTATCATGATATAAGGAAATAAATAATAACTTTATTATTGCCTCTAGGGCATATTTCCTTCAAAAAGTTTTAGGGTAAAATGAGCTATATACTAGAAGGAGAGGGCCGGAGGTGGGCCAGGGCCTCCACATGGCACCAGGGCGCGCCCATGTGGGCACCTGGTTGGCTTCCTCCAATAACTTCTTGGCCCAGTATTTTTTATATATTCTGAAATAAATCTCCATTGAATTTCAGCCCATTTGGAGATGTGCAGAATAGGTATCTCTGTTGTAGCTTTTTCTGGCCCTGAAATCCAGCTGCTGGTATTCTCCCTCTTTGTGTAAACCTCGCATATTAAAAGAGAAAAGGCATTAGAAATACTCCATGAAGTGTTATTTTGAATGAAAACTTTATAAATAACAGCAATAAATCATGATGCAAAATGGACGTATCACTTCAATATGATGCCAATGAGGGACCCAAAGCAATGGCAAAAGACGCATGGCATTCCAGTTTATCCACCCATATACACTAAAGTAATGGGCAGGCCAAAGAAAAGCAGGAAAAAAGATCCAAAGGAGAAGAAGGATAAGAAAGGAGTGAGGAAGTTGACGAAGCATGGTGTAACAATGCATTGCTCTGTTTGTGGAGGAGCTGACCATAACAAGAAGGGGCATGCCAAACATGTTAATCAAGCACCAACAGAGGAAGCACCTAGGGAATCAAAAGAAGAATATGATGATCCAAGCATAATTTCTGTAACATTCTTAAATGTTTTGTTATGTACTGTTTTTACTCATGCATGCTTCTCACTGACCTTGGTAAACTGCATGTACTGCTGCAAAACATTATGTCACACAGAGTGTACCCACAACTTGATCCCTGTAGGCAGGGTGACGACGGCTATGTCAAGGGGCAGGGTGAGGAGTGCAGCTACTACAGGACAACAAGAAGCACAATCAAGTGACCAAGCTGGTGCAAGAGAAAGCAATGTAACAAGAGGAGGCTCTGCTCAAAGGGGAGGTAATGTTCACAGAAGAGGGAGAGGGACAAGAGGAAGCAATGGTGCAAGAAGAGGAGGCAATGCAGGCCGAGGAGGCAGTGCTCAAAGGGGAGGCACAAGTGGTAGCAATGGTGCAAGAGGAGGCAATGTTTCAAGAGCTACAATAGGAGGCAATGTTTCAACAGCTGCAACAGGAAGCAATGTTCCAAGTGGAAGCAATCTTCCCAGAGGAGCAAGGGCTGCTGCTCCAGGATTCTACAACTTGATTTTCGGAGATGATGGAGCTACGAACCAAGAACCACCTCTTTTCATGCAGGCTGAAGAGGAGGTACTTGTGAACAAAAATGCACCACAAGCTGCTCTGATTCATGAAGGCTGGCCTACTGACCTGTATGATTTCTTGTCTTTGTAGTTTAGATGACCATGTGATGAAGTTCATGAATGAACTTCTGTTAGACATAGTTCATCAATGAACTTCTCCTTTTGATGGGGTTAAGAAGTAAAGGAAGACCTTGTTCTCTTTCTGTTAAGAAGACAAATGAACTTGTAGTTTGGAGCAATTTCTATTCCTGTTAATTATGGATGATGTTCTGTTTGGAGCTATATCTATTTGTGGACCTATCACTCTGCCTGTTAATGATGATGGTCACTGTGTGTAAAATCTTCATGAGAGTTTCAGATTTTTTTGTCATATTTCTGTTCATGGCCTTGCCATAGTTATGTAGAGAACTTTGTCAAAATTCAGTACAAAAATATTGCTAGAATTCAGTAGAGAAGTTTGTCAAAATTCAGTACAAAACATTGCCAGAATTCAGTAGAGATCTTTGTCAAATTCAGTACACGCTCCGCAAAAATTCAGTACATGTACAATGCAGTAATTAAAAAAATATTGCCAGAATTCAGTAGAGAACTTTGTCAAAATTTAGTACAAAACATTGCCAGAATTCAGTAGAGATCTTTGTCAAATTCAGTACATGCTCCGCAAAAATTCAGTACATGTACAATGCAGTAATAAAAAAATATTGCCAGAATTCAGTAGAGAACTTTGTCAAAATTCAGTACAAAACATTGCCAGAATTCAGTAGAGATCTTTGTCAAATTCAGTACACGCTTCGCAAAATTCAGTACATGTACAATGCAGTAATAAAAAAATGGGTGGCCTGGGGTTCAAACCAAAGACCAGCCAATACAACTCGACAACATATAACCAGCCGGGTAATGAGCGGATTCTGCTCATATCTCTCCACCCATCTCTTTTGTACACCAGTATCTGTCATCTCTCTTCTCAGCTCCGCCGCCTGTACAGACAGAGGAGCCGCGCGGCGCACGCAATCTGCAGCGGACATTTTTCGAGGGGGTTATGTGCAAACAAACCACGCGTGCGTCGCTCCAAAATGGTGTGGTCACTGACAGTGGACCTGTGCATGATATTACCTCTTCTTATTAAGTAATATGCCAAAGTGTTCAGTTTCTGGTCCAGAGAAAATTACCAGGTTTGTATTCAGTTGCATGGCAATTGATGGATTTTGGTCGAGAGAAAGTTGCCATGTTTTTTTGTTCAGTAGTATGGCAAAACTGATCGGTTGCGATTAAGAGAAAATTGACATGTTCTTAATAAAGCGATATGAAAAGTGTTCATGTTCTGGCATAGGGGTAGTTGCCATGTCTGTATTCAGTAACATGGCAGATGATGGGTTGTGATTTAGCGAAAGTTGCTATGTTATTGTACAAAATTGTGAGGAATCTCCAAATTACACAAAAAATTACAGACACACTACACAAACATATTTGCAGAATCTCAAACATATAATTTGGACCAAAGCAATCTAAATTTAGGGTTCAGACAAATGAGCAAACGATGTGTTATGGGTGAAGCTTTACAAAGGGAGAAATCTCAAAGCTGGGCCCGGAGCTATCTACACGGGCGGGGACTAGACCGGCAACAGGACCGGCCTCCGGTACCAATCCCCCTCGGTTTCGCCTAAGGAACCGCCGCGGAATCACAAATGAGCAGGAGGAGCGGTAGAGGGTTTCACGCGACACTGTGAAAGGAGCTACCGTGTGTACAATGCCAATGCTGCGACAGGACGGCGAGGCCTCCCTGATGACAGGAAACGACATCCCGCACCCTTCCACCACGGGTTCGCAGTGGAATCATGGAGGGATCACAGATTATGCAGGGTGGTAGCACCGAGGGACTAGCGCGGTTACCTTCTGCGCGACTTCAAGGTCGACGCGACGGAGCGGCTGCGTGGACTCCCGGAGACCAGAACCGGACTCAACAACACTTCCACCGCGAATTCGCCGCGGAATCGCCTTGCGAGTGGGGATCGGACGAGAGTGGGCGTTCGGGCGAGCGGCACGTCGCTTCGCACTGACGTGGCACATGATTCAGGAAAAAATTGCTGTAAGATTCATGCAACCAAAACGAATGGTGAACAGTGCATTTGGACGAAGCTAACTTATCTATCATTTGCGGAAAAAAACTAACCTTTCTTTTATCTTTATAAAAGATAAATAGTTCCCCTCCTTCCCGAGCGAATGACCAGAGCCCCTCCCAAGCGACACAGCCGCGGCGTGACTAGCCGGCCCCGGTCCCTCCGCCGGTAGCCACCCTTCCTCCTCCCTCTCTCCTTCGTCCCTCTTCCTTCATCCCCCCGGCGTGATTCTTACATTGGATGAGCATCTACTGTAGATCTGAAATTGTGATAATATGACGATGATAATCTCTTGATGAGTACTTGCTGCATGAATTTCCAGTGTGTGTTAAAGTTTACCAGTGAAAGGATTTTTGCTTGATAGGTGTTTGTGATAACGCTTGCAGGGGAAAATGCTTCAAATTGCAGGGTAGCCACCCTTCCACCTCCCTCT
>NC_041390.1:625327060-625414543 GCF_002162155.2 Triticum dicoccoides | reverse complement strand
CCACGATTCCTGCATTGGATGAGCATCTACTGTAGATCTAAAATTGTGATAATATGACGATGATTATCTCTTGATCAGTACTTGTTGCATGAATTTCCACAGGGTGTTCAAGTCTACCCGTGAAAGGATTTTTGCTTGATAGTTGTTTGTGATAATGCTTGCAGGGAAAAATGCTTCAAATTGTAGTTTGAATTTGATTGCAAACGAGCAAATATTTTGGTTTAAACATGTTTGCAGCAATGAAACATGCAACGATTGACGGTGATATATGAAAGGGGGAATATTAAGTTGTTTTATCTGCACCGTCTTGACCTGAAACCAAAGCTTACTAGAAGTAAAAATGCAATTTGAGAGAGCAGGAGCTTTGCCTTGGTTATACTGGCCGAAATTGATTGGTTAGCACTTGACACATTAGTACTAGTGGTATTGTTGGCATGATGGATGTCCCGAATCTTGTTTATGATTGGGAATACAGTGGTACTGCAATGTTGTGTTGTTGATTTTTAATGGTCAGGCCTAGAGTATTGTTGTTTAAAGTGATTGCTTCTCCTTTTGCATGTTAGCTGATTGATTGATCTTCATGTTCCACCTTTCATGTTATGCCATGATAGATGCATACACTTGCCAAAAGTATAATTCTATCCCTTTGGAACTTGGGAGTTGGAACAGGCCATAAACATTGTCACGTGGAGAGGCTTGGAGCTGCTTTGACATCCACAGCAGAGAAACAAGAAGGCATCAGTTCTAGAAGCTTGCAGAACCCTTGCCCGTGTAGATGGAGAACTGAAATAATATCGGCCTCAAGGTACTGTTGCCTAACCCTTTCCCCACTTCTGTACTCTGCCCGTCTCTCCACTCTCTTCGCCTCATTTTTCTCCCCTTTTGCGCAATCACATCGTTGCACACAAAAGAGGAAGCGTCTGAACGATGGGACGGCGCAGGAGCAGGAGCCTGCTATCAAGGAGACGTGCCAAGGTAAAGCTGAGCAAATTCCATCCTTCCCGGCCAGAGATGGTTTTTTTTACATTTTGTGATTTGGATGATGCAGTCCTGAAGGAGATGGAAAGCGAGGTCTAGAACCTCCGGGACGACAACAACCTGCTCCGCGACGAGCTGTAAGATGCTTATGTTATGTGTGCTGATTTTGGCTCACTTTTATTTTGTGGGGAATGATGGCTGAGACATTGGTTCCTCTTCTTCTTGTTGTTGTCATTGATTCTTTTATGCCAGCCTTGGCAAGGACCGGCAGCTTGCGGAGACGGATACACTTTTAGTTGACAGGGAGCACCAACTTTCAAAGACCCAGACACTTCTAGTTGATACGGAGCAGCAGCTTGCGGCCCAGACACTTCTAGTTGACAGTGAGTCCTGGTCTACCGGTGGCGTTGAGTGTACCGGTGGTTGTGACTGCCGGGGAGGGGGTTGCTACTACACCCTCGTCCCCTCCTCCGGCGGATGTTCCTACATGACTTTCTTCATCGGGGGTGACGCCCACACGTCACAGTGCCCGCCATGCGGTGGTTGACGATGGAACGACGAACACTGACGGAACTCTTTGGCCAAGGCTATGCGGCGTAAAGCTGTACAGAACCTCGACAACCAAGGTACCTTGTCATCATCCAAATCGTTTTTATCTTTTTCTACTACATCCATTGTTGCTAAGTTGAATAATGTGGGTGTTAGTCTAGGAAGTAATGAGAATGATATTTCTGTTTCCGCAAACGCATTGAGACATTTGGAATATGATTGATTAAAGGTCACTCCACGAGTTTCTAGCAAATCTTTTACCTCTCATCTAGATGAGGAGCTGCATGCCACATCAGATGGTCAGCTACTTGCTCATGTAGTAGGGGAGGTTTCAGACGTGGGCTTGGAGGAACCCGGGCTTAGTTCATTGATTGAGCTTACAACTTCCGGTCGTAAATCCAAGTCTGACCGTTCGAAAAAAGGTCGTAAACCCTCTAAGAGGATGAAATTTTCTAAATCCCCTATTGTTTCCTCATGAATGGCATGTTCTTTAATAGCAGAGGTCTTGGTGACTTGGCTAAACATCTATTCATAGCGGAATGTAATAGGGAGTACAATTTAGACTTTCTGGCTTTATCTGAAACGGGGAGACGTGATTTCTCAGCAAGTCTGCTTGACCGCCTGTCTGGCACGATAGACTATAATTGTATTTCACTGCCACCTCGAGGTCATTCTGGGGGCATTTTACTTGGCATTAACACAGGGACTTTGAATGTTCTGGCTAGTTCGGATGGAGAGTTTCATATTAAACTCCATATTCGAAACAAAGCTGACAACTTCACATGGACCCTCGTCGTCGTGTATGGGGCAGCCCAGGATGAGCTCAAGGCCGTTTTTCTCTGTGAATAGGTTAATCTGGCGAAAGATAATCCCTACCCCATTCTTATTGGTGGGGATTTTAACTTGCTATGATTTCCAAATGAGAAAAGCCAAGGTAGGTTTGATAATCATTGGCCTTTCCTTTTCAACGCTGTCATTGACAGTCGGGATTTGCGAGAGGTTTCCATGATTGGAAGACAGTTCACTTGGGCGAATAGTCTTCCGGAGCCGACATATGAGAAACTAGACCACGTTTTAATGGATACCAACTGGGAATGCAAATTCCCAATGCTTTCTGTTCGCGCTCTTCCTCGTATAGAGACTATTTCAGACCATGCACCCATTCTCTTAACCAATGGATTACCTCAATCACAGCACCGACGCAGGTTCAAGTTTGAACTGGGTTGGTTGCATCGGGATGGATTCCATGAAATGGTCAAGGAGGTGTGGGATAAACCGGTTGCCGGGCTTACCTCAATACACATATGGAACAACAAAATGCGTGCATTACATAAGTTCCTTTGTGGAAGGGCTAGGCACACTGCGGGTATCCTAAAAAAGGAGAAGCTTCGTCTTTCATCTATTATTGATGATTTAGAAGCTCTGACAGAGATTAGACCTCTCTCTGACATCGAAATAAAGATTAAGAGTCAATCAAATGCCCAGTTAGCTCACATGCTGCGCGAGGAGGAACTCAAGTGGTACCAACATTCAAACTCTCAGTTTATCCTAAAAGGTGATTCGAATACGAGATTTTTCCATGGTGTCGCCAATGGTAGACATTGGAAAAAACTTATTCATTCCCTGCAACAGGAGGAGGGCACGATTGAAGGGCATGAGCAACTTAAGTCTTATATCACTAGTTATTATAAAAATATGTTCGGAACCCCTGAGGAAGGAAACTTCTCGATGGTTGAGTCTCGAACAGATGACATCCCCCAGGTTTCTTATGCGAAAAATAGCCTTCTAACATCTCCATTTTCCGAGGAGGAAGTTAGAAAGGCAGTTTTCCTAATGGAACATAACAAAGCTCAGGGTGCTGATGGTTTTCCCGCTGAGTTCTACATAATTTTTGGGAGGTCATCAAACAAGATTTCCTACTCTTGTTTCGATGCCTTCACGTTGGCCAACTAGAGTTGTTTTACTTGAACTTCGGTGAAATTATTTTATTAACTAAGGTTAATGAGGCTGAAAGGATACGACAGTATCATCCAATTTGCCTCCTTAATGTTAGTTTTAAAATATTCACTAAGGTAGCGACGATTAGGCTAAATTCGGTTGCTGAACATGTGGGTCGTCCTTCTCAAACTACTTTCATGCAAGGCAGAAACATCCTAGATGGGGTTGTTGTCCTTCATGAAACAGTTCACGAATTGCATCGAAAAAAACTGAAGGGGTGGTTCTTAAAATCGACTTTGAAAAAGCTTATGACAAAGTCAAGTGGTCTTTTGTTCAACAGACTCTCAGAATGAAAGGTTTTTCTGCAGAGTGGCGCGCAATGATCCATAGTCTCGTGACTGGAGGTAGTGTTGCCATTAAAGGCAATGATGACGTTGGCAACTATTTCCAAACGAAGAAAGGATTGCGACAAGGTGACTAAATATCGCCCATGCTATTCAATATAGTGGCTGATATGTTAGCTGTCATGATTGAGCGTGCTAAGGTTGATGGCCAAATTGATGGGGTAGTGAATCATCTAGTGGATGGTGGCCTATTTATCCTCCAATATGCTGAAGATACGACTCACTTTATGGATCATGACCTCGAGAAAGCAAGAAATCTGAAATTAGTTTTATCAGCATTCGAGCAACTCTCAGGGTTTAAGACCAATTTTCATAAAACTGAATTGTTTTGTTTTGGCGAGGCTCAAGACGAGGCCCATCTGTATGCTGAGCTTATTCGGATGAGGATTGGGCCAGTTTCTGATCACTTATTTGGGGATACCGATACATTATCGGAGACTCACAAATGCTGAATGGAAACACGTCGAGGAGAGACTACAAAAAATACTTAGCAGTTGGAAAGGTAAATTGTTATCTCTTGGTGGAAGGTTGGTCCTCATAAATTCAGTACTAAGTAACATGGTACTATATATGATTTCCTTCTTCCAATTGCCGAAAGGAGTATTACATAGATTGGATTACTTCCCATCGAGATTCTTTTGGCAAGGAGATAGCGAGAGAAAAAAATATCGGATGGCTAAATGGAGTGTGGTTTGTCATCCCAAGGACCAAGGCGGTTTGGGCATTCATGACCTTGAGGTTAAGAATAGGGCCCTCCTCGGAAAATGGTTGTTTAAGTTGTTGACGGAAGATGGTGTATGGCAAACCCTCCTAAGGAGAAAATATTTGAGTTCTAAGGCGGCATCCCAAGTATACTGGAAGCCTGGGGACTCTCATTTTTGGGCCCGACTAATGGCAACAAAGAAATATTTCTTGCGCTATGGTTCCTTCACAATTAAGGATGGCTCAGAAATTAGATTCTGGAAGGATAAGTGGCTAGGTAATGCTACTCTCCGGGAACAATATCCAGCTTTGTACAATATTGTGCATCACAAGGGCGATACTATTGCCAAGGTTTTGGAATCATTTCCGCCAAATGTGACGTTCAAAAGGGATTTAACTGGACCTAGACTCCAATCATGGAACATACTACTCCAACGGTTAACCACGGTACAGTTGTCACAAGGGTCCGATGTCTTTCGTTGGAACCTACATGAGAATGGGCAGTTCTCAGTGGAGTCTATGTATAGAGCTTTGATCGAGTCAGATGTGCCAGTTGATAATAATAAGAAGATCTGGAAGATGAAGATACCTCTCAAGAATAAAATCTTTGCATGGTATCTTCGTCGCGGAGTTATTCTTACTAAAGATAACCTTATTAAGAGGAATTGGCATGGAAGTACGCAATGTGTATTTTGTCTGCATTATGAGACAATAAAACATTTGTTCTTCCACTGTAAATTGGCTCATTCTATATGGCCAGTCATCCATATAGCTTCTGGCTTGTATCCTCCGTGTAGTGTTGCTAATATATTTGGCAACCGGTTACATGAGATTGATCACAGGTTTAGAATTCTTCTCAGGGTGGGCGCGCTTGCCGTGATTTGGTCGCTTTGGCTATGTAGAAATGATAAGGTTTTTAATGATATAAGTACTTCCCTTATGCAGGTTATCTACAGATGTACCGGAACGCTTCGTTTATGGTCCTCTCTACAGTGAGTGGAGAATCAAGACCTGTTTACGGAGGTGTGTACACGATTGGAGGCTACGACGAGGGACTTCAGGAAATCTATGGCAGGCTGGGGATCCAACTTCCAGATGATTTTCGTTAGAGCAAGGATAACTTACTCTGTGAACTTAAAGAGTAGGACGATCGAGGCTACCCGGTGCTCTCTCGAGGGAGTGGATGCATCGATATCTTACCAAGGAGCAATTGTCGCAGCTTTATGCTTTGGAGGAGGCATGCTGGAAGCAGAGGGGGGCCGAATTTCGTGTTTTGACCCTTTTTGCATACAAATTCAGGACTGACCCTCTGGTGGAAAAATTTCGGGATCTAACCCTTTTCCTACAGCCAGGGGATGTGGCGGTAAGGTTGCACGTGCTACCGCCACACCCCCTGGCAGTAGGTACCTAGACGGCGACTGACGGCCATTAGCCAGTGCTGACGTGGAAAAGGGCCTACCGCGAGAGGTCCTGGCGGTAGGATACAGAGGCCTACCGCCATCACCCCTGGCAGTAGGGTCCTGGGGGGTGGATAAGTGGCTGCTTTGTGGGCCACACCACCACTCTTCTTCCCCATTCGTCTCTTTCCCCGTGGTCAGCTCCTCTCCCCTCTCTCTCCCCCTCACAAACACCCCCTTGATCCCCTCCATTTCCTTGAGATTTCATTGGTGGATCCGGAGCATTTTCATCACCACTACAAGAAATATGTCAACTAGTGACCTTCTGTCAGTGACCCCGGAAGAATTGGTCATAGATCTATGACCATTTCAGACCAATTGGTCAAAAGCTGTTCGGGGGGCTCCAAACCCTAAACTATAACGACCATTTTGGTCAGAAAGGTCGTAATTTCCTTACACGAAATGGTCATAAAGCAGATAGCACTGGTCCGCTGCCTTATTTCTAGCTGATCACGACCAATATAGATGGTCATAACCTTGTAAATTGTGGTGGGTTGCTATGACTAGGCGCCACCTCATTAGTTTTGCCTATGTGTCATGTCCATGTGGCAATTTTTGCCCCAGGTTGTGAAGCAACCTATATTTCTGTCATTCCCAAAATTCCCAAAAAAATCTCATAAATTCTTTGGGTCATATATTCGTCAGATATGTAAAAAAAACCTTCCTTGTCTAGTTCAAAAATAATTCAACAATAATCATTTTCTTATTCTGTTCAAAACAACACTTTGTGAAGAAGTACCACTTTGGCATGTCCAAATAGTATCCATTTTCTACGGTGCTTTCCTATGCCCAAATAACCATCCTCCACCAAATGCCACCTCAATCCATTCATTATTTTGAGCCCAGCTTCAACATTCGTATTTATGTCCAGTGTGGTGCTTTGCAAAGCAAGTACCACCTAGGCTCCTCCTTTTGAGATGAAAATTTGTGAAGACGGTCTTCTTAGTAACTGATCATCCTCAGCCAAAACTCACGCCCATTAACCATGTACGTTTCCCGTACCGCTAATCAAACACTTGGCTGCTAATTCATGTTTGAGCATCGATCGGTCTCCTCGTGAGAATCTTATGTTGTAATTTTCTTTTGGGTTTCGTAGTAATTTCAAAAAAATTCCTACGCACACGCAAGATCATGTGATGCATAGAAACGAGAGGGGAGAGTGTTGTCTACGTACCCAACGCAGACCGACTGCGGAAGCGCTGACACAACGTAGAGGAAGTAGTCGTACGTCTTCACGATCCAACCGATCAAGCACCGAAACTACGGCACCTCCGAGTTCGAGCACACGTTCAGCTCGATGACGATCCCCGGACTCCGATCCAGCAAAGTGTCAGGGAAGAGTTCCGTCAGCACGACGGCGTGGTGATGATCTTGATGCACTACAGCAGCAGGGCTTCGCCTAAACTCTGCTACAGTATTATCGAGGGCTATGGTGGCAGGGGGCACCGCACACGGCTAAGGAATAGATCACGTGGATCAACTTGTGTGTTTCTGGGGTGCCCCTGCCTCCGTATATAAAGGACTAGAGGGGGGAGGCTGGCCGGCCATAGGAGGCGCGCCAGGAGAGTCCTACTCCCTCTCGGAGTAGGATTCCCCCCCCCCCCCAATCCTAGTTGGAATAGGATTCGCGGAGGGGGAAAAGAGAGAGGGGGGCCGGCCACCTCTCCTAGTCCTAATAGGACTAGGGGAGGGAGGGGGCGCGCAGCCCATCTTGGGCAGCCCCTTCTCTTTTCCACTAAGGCCAACTATGGCCCATATAGCTCCCGGGGGGGTTCCGGTAACCTCCCGGTACTCCGGTAAAATCCCGATTTCACCCGGAACACTTCCGATGTCCAAACATAGGCTTCCAATATATCAATCTTTACGTCTCGACCATTTCGAGACTCCTCGTCATGTCCGTGATTACATCCGGGACTCCGAACAACCTTCGGTACATCAAAATGCATAAACTCATAATATAACTGTCATCGTAACCTTAAGCGTGCGGACCCTACGGGTTCGAGAACAATGTAGACATGACCGAGACACGTCTCCGGTCAATAACCAATAGCGGGACCTGGATGCCCATATTGGCTCCTACATATTCTATGAAGATCTTTATCGGTCAGACCGCATAACAACATACGTTGTTCCCTTTGTCATCGGTATGTTACTTGCCCGAGATTCGATCGTCGGTATCCAATACCTAGTTCAATCTCGTTACCGGCAAGTCTCTTTACTTGTTCCGTAATACATCATCCCGCAACTAACTCATTTAGTTGCAATGCTTGCAAGGCTTTAAGTGATGTGCATTACCGAGAGGGCCCAGAGATACCTCTCCGACAATTGGAGTGACAAATCCTAATCTCGAAATACGCCAACCCAACATCTACCTTTGGAGACACCTGTAATGCTCCTTTATAATCACCCAGTTACGTTGTGACGTTTGGTAGCACCCAAAGTGTTCCTCCGGTAAACGGGAGTTGCATAATCTCATAGTTACAGGAACATGTATAAGTCATGAAGAAAGCAATAGCAACATACTAAACGATCGGGTGCTAAGCTAATGGAATGGGTCATGTCAATCAGATCATTCAACTAATGATGTGACCTCATTAATCAAATAACAACTCATTGTTCATGGTTAGGAAACATAACCATCTTTGATTAATGAGCTAGTCAAGTAGAGGCATACTAGTGACACTTTGTTTGTCTATGTATTCACACATGTATTATGTTTCCGGTTAATACAATTCTAGCATGAATAATAAACATTTATCATGATTATAAGGAAATAAATAATAACTTTATTATTGCCTCTAGGGCATATTTCCTTCAGTCTCCCACTTGCACTAGAGTCAATAATCTAGATTACACCGTAATGATTCTAACACCCATGGAGCCTTGGTGCTGATCATGTTTTGCTCGTGGAAGAGGCTTAGTCAACGGGTCTGCAACATTCAGATCCGTATGTATCTTGCAAATCTCTATGTCTCCCACCCGGACTAGATCCCGGATGGAGTTGAAGCGTCTCTTGATGTGCTTGGTTCTCTTGTGAAATCTGGATTCCTTTGCCAAGGCAATTGCACCAGTATTGTCACAAAAGATTTTCATTGGACCCGATGCACTAGGTATGACACCTAGATCGGATATGAACTCCTTCATCCAGACTCCTTCGTTTGTTGCTTCCGAAGCAGCTATGTACTCCGCTTCACATGTAGATCCCGCTATGACACTTTGTTTAGAACTGCACCAACTGACAGGTCCACCGTTTAATGTAAACATGTATCCGGTTTGCGATTTAGAATCGTCCGGATCAGTGTCAAAGCTTGCATCAACGTAACCTTTTACGACGAGCTCTTTGTCACCTCCATATACGAGAAGCATATCCTTAGTCCTTTTCAGGTATTTCAGGTTGTTCTTGACCGCTGTTGTAGGATCGAAAGTATGTCTAGAGGGGGGTGATTAGACTACTTGACCAAATAAAAACTTAACCTTTTCCCAATTTTAGTTCTTGGCAGATTTTAGTTAATTTAGGACAAGTCAAGCAATAATCACATAATTCAAGCAAGCATGCAAAGAGTATATAGGCAGCGGAAAGTAAAGCATGCAACTTGCAAGAATGTAAAGGGAAGGGTTTGGAGATTTCAAACGCAATTGCAGACACGGATGTTTTTCCCGTGGTTCGGATAGGTGGTGCTATCCTACATCCACGTTGATGGAGACTTCAACCCACGAAGGGTAACGGTTGCGCGAGTCCACACAGGGCTCCACCCAAGGGAAACGGTTGCGCGAGTCCGCACAGGGCTCCACCCACGAAGGGTCCACGAAGAAGCAACCACCCACAAAGGGTCCACGAAGAAGCAACCTTGTCTATCCCACCATGGCCATCGCCCACGAAGGACTTGCCTCACTAGCGGTAGATCTTCACGAAGTAGGCGATCTCCTTGCCCTTACAAACTCCTTGGTTCAACTCCACAATCTTGTCGGAGGCTCCCAAGTGACACCTAGCCAATCTAGGAGACACCACTCTCCAAGAAGTAACAAATGGTGTGTAGGTAATGAACTCCTTGCTTTTGTGCTTCAAATGATAGTCTCCCCAACACTCAACTCTCTCTCATAGGATTTAGATTTGGTGGAAAGAAGATTTGAGTGGAAAGCAACTTGCGAAGGCTAGAGATCAAGATTAATATGGTAGGAATGGAATGTCTTGGTCTCAACACATGAGTAGGTGGTTCTCTCTCAGAACATATGAGTAGGAATGGTGTGTGTGTTCTGATGGCTCTCTCCTCGAATGAGAAGGAGGTGGAGGGGTATATATAGCCTCCACACAAAATCCAACCGTTACACAGTTTTCCAATCTCGGTGGGACCGAATAAATAAACTCGGTCTGACCGAAGTAGTAAACCTAGTGACCGTTAGGAATTTCGGTGGGACTGACATGCAACTCGGTAGGACCGATTCGGTTAGGGTTTGGGCATAACGTAATCTCGGTGAGACCGATTACACAAACTCGGTGAGACCGAATTTGGTAATTAGCTAACCAGAGAGTTGGTCAGGCAAACTTGGTGGGACCGATTTGCTCTTTCGGTGAGACCGAGTGGAACTCGGTGAGACCGAAAAGTTACAAAGGGGAAACACTGAGTTTACATTGCAATCTCAGTGGGACCGATTCGCTCTTTCGGTGAGACCGAAAAGTTACGAAAGGGAAACAGAGAGTTTGCAACCCCATCTCGGTGAGACCGAGATCCTTATCGGTAGGACCGAATTGCTAGGGTTTGGCAGTGGCTAATGACAAGTGAAACTCAGTGGCGCCGGATAGGAAGAATCGGTAGGACCGAGTTTGGCTTAGGGTTTAGGTCATATGTGGATATGGGAAAGTAGTTGAGGATTTTGGAACATATCATTAAGCACATGAAGCAAGAGGCTCATTAAGCAACACCTCATCCCTCCTTAATAGTATTGGCTTTTCCTAAAGACTCAATGTGATCTTGGATCACTAAAATATAAAATGAGGAGTCTTGAGCTTTTGAGCTTGAGCCAATCCTTTGTCCTTAGCATTTTGAGGGTTCCACTTTCATATCCGTGCCATGCCAATCATTGAGCTTTCCTGAAATAATCATCTTGGAATCGCATTAGCTCAATGAGCTATATGTTGTTATGAATTACCAAAACCACCTAGGGATAGTTGCACTTTCAATCTCCCCCTTTTTGGTAATTGATGACAACATATAGATCAAAGCTTCGACAAATGATAATAGGCATGAAATATATCGTCGCTTATTTAAGTATGTGATAAGTAAGAGCTCCCCCTAAATTTGTGCATATTTAAGATTTGCTTTGGACTGCAAATGCACAAAGAGTTAGAGTCATGGGTTACTCTTCCATGTCACATACATCTTGGTGGAGTGCTCAAAATGATAAGAATGGAATATATGCACTCATCACCAAGAATAATAAATGATCACACAAGATAGATAGGATAATAGCATTAAGCAAGCATTAAGTGTAGCTTATGATCAAACACATGATCATCAATGTCTCATAAATAATGACGTAGTATCAAGGACTCAAAAGCAGAAAAGGTTCGAAAAACCACCAAATAAAGCAAGAGAGAAAAGCAACACTCTCTCTCTCGAAGCCTATGATCTATACATCTTCTCCCCCTTTGGCAACAAGTTACCAAAAAGTTCCTAGAAAATGCATAGCACTAGATCGACGCTCAGGCTTGATCTTCAGGTGGTGGTGGAGTCCGGATCACTCCAAGGACGAAGGCTTCTGTAGATGTTGAAGTAGTCGCTGGAGTTGGAGCTGAAGTAGATGCTGGAGCTGAGGCTGTAGCTGGTGCTGAGGTGGTGGCTCTGGTGTCAGCAACTGGCACGGCAGACGACCTCGGGCCTCGTGGCACTCTAGAAAAAGCATGAGTCGTGGTCCTACCTCTCCTCTCATTCATGTCCTCCTGGAGCTGCTCCACTGCAGACTGAACTTCCGTTACTTTGACATCCAAGTCATAGAACTTCTGTTCCATGATTCTCTCTAGGCTCTGCTGATTCTTAGTGAGGGTGGCCAGACTTTGCTCAATCCTCAGCGTGGATGCAATCAAGTAACCAAGCTGCTCTTGTTTGGTCTTCAAGAAGTACTCAGATGCCTCCTCTTGGGTAGGCATCTTGGCAGCTTTCTCCTTCCTCGCCTTCTCCTTCTTTGCAAAAGCTTGTGCAGACGATGGCTCGTTCTTAGTCATAACAACTTCATTGTCCTCAAAATCTGGACGGATGGGCAGGTGTTCCTTATCCAACAAATATACGCCCGTGCCCATCTTGGAGTTGATGAGCTCCTGAATCTGAGGGGCATATCCACAGCTCCTCTTCTGATCTGCCGCAGTCCTCTTAATTGTTTCCACTATGAGGCTCATGACTTTGAATTTTTGAGGCACGTCAAAGACATGAAGCAAATTGATCGCGTGACCTCTAATCATCTTGTGATCTCCAGACTTGGGCAGAAGGGTGTGCCTAAGGATCCAGTTGATCGTAGGCAATCCTGATAGCAGATAATGCACTGAGCCAAACTTGAATGTGTCAAGAGCTTCATTGGGAATTTCCTTGTACATATTTGACATGGAGTTATGGTCCATCTTCTTCTTGGCATAGATATCCAAGTCCTCATCTTGCTCTTCTGGGGCATTAATGATCTGTGCCCACTCAACCACTGTAGATTGGTACCTTGTACCCTCAGACATCCATGTAATCCTCCCATCTGGATAAAAGTGTGCCGTGGAGTAGAACTGCATGATAAGTTCCTCATTCCACTTTGTGAGCTTCTGCCCAACAAAGTCAGCTACTCCACAAGCACTAAAGCTGTCAAATACTCCTGGGTAGTACTCCTCATTCTCCTTGATATATGTCCAATCAACCCATCGCATATCACAGACAATGGGCTTCTTATCTAGCAGCACAGTCTCATAGAAATCCTGCTGCTCCTTGGTGTGAAACCTGTAGTCCACTGCAGTCCTTCTCCTTGAAGCATATGGGTCTGCTTCTCTCCACTTCCTGAGCCCTGAGTCTCTCCTGAGCTTCATATCCTCAGCCACAGGGTGAGCATCGTTG
This sequence comes from Triticum dicoccoides, assembly GCF_002162155.2. Taxonomy (NCBI): domain Eukaryota; kingdom Viridiplantae; phylum Streptophyta; class Magnoliopsida; order Poales; family Poaceae; genus Triticum; species Triticum dicoccoides. The sequence goes on along the minus strand of NC_041390.1, from coordinate 625,401,433 downwards.
TGGTCTGGGATCTTGGGCTTGAGCTTCCGAAGGACATTCTCTTCCTCATCCTCAGCAACAGTCTCAGGCACTGGGGCCTTGTTCTTCTCAGCTGCAGGAATGCTCCGTGTGTTCCTCTTGGGCTTTGGCTTTGGAGCTGGCTTGGCCTTGGAAGCAGCTCCCCCTGATTTTATGGCATCTCCCATTAGCTTGGGTGCCTTGGGCGCTGGTGCAGCTGCCTCTTCTTCTTCTTCCTCTTCCATGATGGAAACTTTGCCAAGTACTCTAGCAACAGTCTTCTTTACCCTTTCCTTTCTCTTCTTGCCTTCTGCAGCAACTGGCTCTTGGGGAGTGGGCTTCTCAGTTGAGGCTCTTGCCTTTGACATGGGCTGCCTGCCTACTGGCCTTTTGATTTTCAGCCCTGGCTTTGTGCCTTGAGCTGGCTCAACTCTCTTGGAAATGGCCTCTTCCTCTGCCACATAGTCCTCATCTTCAGAGTCTGAAGTTTTCTTCTTCCTTTGTCTCGTGGCAGCCTTTGGCAAATTGCTAGGAGTGCTCCCGCTGCCTTCATCAGATGAACTGGAGGGACTAGTGCCCTCACTCATGACCACTTGCTGCTCTGACAGATTCTGGCTATCACTCTGGTCTAACATGCTGCAAACTGACTGCTGACCCTGTGAATAGATTATAGAGGAGATAGAGTGGATGAGCATCACAAAATGCAGAGATTTTTGCAAAAAGAATGATCCAAAAACTTAGTTTTAGTTTCCCACTGAAATCATCTCGGATCTACCGATTTTCAAACTCGGTGATACCGAAGCAGTTTTGGAACCTAAACTAGTGAACTCGGTAGGACCGAGTCACAGTTCGGTGGCACCGAGACTGCTAGGGTTTCACTGAATTCAAAAATCGGTCACACCGATTAGTAATTCTCGGTCAGACCGAGTCTCACTTGTGCAATGGCATAAGCCAAATCGGTGGGACCAAGTTTTTCAACTCGGTGGGTCCGAGATGGTTTCGGCGGAAACCTAAACCTAGAATTTTCGAATCAAACCTAACCTATGAGCATTTTGACTGGATAGAAGTTTATCAAACGTGGCTAGAAACAGTATGATCACAATGTGCTAGGAATCAGATTGAGGAATAGCACAAAGATCAAGTCCATACCCTAGTTCGGCGTGGACTTGCTACGGCGGCAACGGCAGGGCAGAATTCCCGTTGACGGCGATCGAGACCAGCGACTGGAGGCTGCTGGCGGCGAGAAGACGATCCGGAGACCTCAAGGGCAGAGCAGGCTATCGCGCGGGCGAAGGGGTTCGGAGAAATTTCCAAATTTTTCCCGTGACTATATATAGCCCGACCCTGTCGGTGTGACCGAGTGGAACAACTCGGTGGCACCGAGATTCATAACTGCGTGCAGTTACTGAAACTCGGTGTGACCGAAAGGTTCAAATCGGTTGCATCGAGATCGAAAACTTAGATCAACTTAATGATCTCGGTAGGACCGAAAGTGGAGTATCGGTCAGACCGAGAATCATAGAGGTTTTGGAAGTTTAAGTATATGACGAATCGGGGACTCCGAGCGCTCCTCACATAGAGTGGTTCGAATTTGACTTGATCAATTTTGTGATGCAGCATGAATAGAGTTTGAGACGAGAAAAGCATAGATAGCTAGAGGAGGTTCTTAGGCATTCTTGTCCATCCACTTGGCAAAAGAAGATAAAGCCGAACAATCAAAACAACAAGTGGATGTCCTCGAATGAGTAAAATATGCAACCAGCATGCTCACACAATAAGATGGCAAATGAAATATGTGGCAAGGCATGCACAACCAAATCTAGCATCTATCAAGTAACTTGCGATGACTAGGTCATCTATATATGAGTATATTGACTTAGGAGTCAAGTGAGAACACTTGATCATAGGTCATACTCATCGTTTAAGCTCAAGTGGGGTTACCACTTTTACATAAAGCATTGTTGTGTTCACATCTTTAGAGTTGCTTTAGCTCAAGTCTTAGAGTAAAGCTCCCCCTAGATGTGATATCCCCCCTAAGAGGGATGAACTAACCTTGGGTTTTGTCGATGATGACTTCATGTAGATATTGAAGATGTGGATGCTCAATGTTGATGTAGATCTCTTGGAGCTATCCATATGAGTGAATTGCACTTTCAATACCTACATGGGTTAGTCCCACAAGGAACAAACAAGGATATCCATAGACATAGAGTGATGCTCACAAAAGATGATGTCCATGAAAACTTTTAGGTTACCTTGTCCCTTGTCTTACCAACAAGAGGGTTTGTGACTCCTTGAACTAGTGCAAGATGTGGAAGTTGATTGCACTTGTTCTTGCCAAAATGATAAGAGTGAAGTATGTTGGCGGAGTCACCCTCAAGAACTCTCTAGTTCTTCTTCTTTTGGATCCACATCATCTTGATGGGAATCCTTGGAGTTGTATTCGTACTTGATGAAGTGGAACTTGAAGTAGTCTTGGGAATCCACTTGACTAAGGTCTTTGGAGCTTCTTTAAATGCATCAATTTCCTCTTGAAGCTTGTCCTTGCCTTTTTGCTCGTAGTCTTGTGGTGGAAGATCATCTTGAGCTTGTGTCCCCTTGAAAGAAGTATACTTCTCTTGTTGAGGGACAAACTTTGTCTTGGGGTATTGATCTTCTTCCCATTCAACTTCATTGGCATTGAACTTTCGTTCAAAACCAACACCTTGATTCTTCCGGTGCATTCCTTGCTTGCGCACAATTTCCTCGAATTGCTTACTCCCGGCAAGGCTTTTGTACACTCCTTTCTCTATAATTCCCTTCAATAAGCTATTTTCTTGCTCAAGTGTAACTTGGCTAAGAGAATCATTAGTGGAATCAAGAGAACTACTAGAAGCAACAATATTGGATTTAGCATGATCATTGTTACTACTAGAGGAAGAATCTTTCTTGTTAGACTTGACTTGAGGCATGTAAGTGGATAAGAGTAAACGCTTGGCAATGTAAGAAGAACTTTTCTTGCGGAGATCATCATTGATTGCCTTTAAGAACTCATGCTCTTGCTCAAGATTGAGCTTTTCAAAGCATAGTTTCTCATGAGCTCTTAAAAGTTCTCGATGATCTTCGAAGATAGTGTCATGAGCTAACTTAAGAGTTTTTAGTTCTTTAGTTAGAGCCTCAATCTTCTCCTTATCATTGTCATTCATTTTATCTTGATTAGCATGATTAATTGGTCTTTCATCATAGTATTCATCACTTGAGTTGTCACCAAGTAAATCATCACCTAACAAGTCATCTTCATCACTATTGAAATCAACATACTCGGGGTGTGTTACCTTAGGACCTTTGGCCATGAAGCATCCTCCAATTCCTTCATTTGGTGAGTCAAATATGTCGTAGGAGTTGGTTGACACAAGTGATAGACCGGCAACACCTTCATCTTGAGTATCTTCGGAGTTGGAGTGATAACTTCTCTCGGAGTGGCTGTCGGAGTCGGAGCCGGATACCCATTCACCAACATGAGCTTGATGTCTTCGTCTTGTGTAACTCCTTGATGATTTTTTCTTCCTTTCCGAATCCTTGCTTCTCCATGAGTATCTTCGTTCATAACGATCATCTATACTCCTTCTCTCTCTTGGTGGTGATCCTTTGCTTCTTCTTTTTGGAGAATCTTCTTTTCTCTTGTAGGGAGCCGTACACTCATTGGAATAGTGTCCGGGTCTTCCACAATTGTAACAGTTTCGCTCTCGACTAGAAGATCTTTTGTCATTGTAGGACCTTGACTTGGAGCTTCTATCTTCGCTTCTACTCTTGTAGAACTTGTTGAAGTTCTTCACCATTAAGCTCAATTCTTCGTTGAAGTCTTGTTTCTCACTTGATGATGTAGGGGCTTCACATGAGGCTTTATAGGCACCACTTGATTTGTTGTGAAGTTCCTCTTTATCCTTAAGTGACATCTCATGAGCAACAATTCTTCCAATCACCTCCGTTGGCTTGAGATCTTTGTAATTGGGCATCATTTGGATCAATGTGCACACGGTACCATATTTTCCATCCAAGGCTCTTAGGATCTTCTTGATGATGAATCTATCGGTCATCTCTTCACTTCCTAAGCCGGCAATCTCATTTGTGATGAGAGCAAGCCTAGAGTACATTTCAGCGACACCTTCACCATCCTTCATCTTGAACTTGTCAAGTTGGCTTTGAAGCACATCCAACTTGGATTCCTTGACGGAGTCGGTACCTTCATGCATATCAATCAAAGTGTCCCAAATTTCCTTTGCATTCTCAAGGCGGCTGATTTTGTTGAATTCTTCGGGGCACAATCCGTTGAAGAGAATATCGCAAGCTTGAGCATTGTATTGCAACATCTTCAACTCATCTGCGGTAGCTTCACGGTTTGGTTCTCTCCCATCAAAGAAGTCACCTTGCAAACCAACACACACAATAGCCCAAACGGCGGGGTTATGTCCAAGAATATGCATTTTCATTTTATGCTTCCAACTAGCAAAATTAGTACCATCAAAGTAAGGACCTCTACGGTGATAATTTCCCTCGCTAGACGCCATACTCTCCTAGGTTGTGAAACCAAGGCTATGACCACCAAAAGCTATGGAGATCAAGCAAATGGAGACCAAAGCTCTCATACCACTTGTAGGATCGAAAGTATGTCTAGAGGGGGGTGATTAGACTACTTGACCAAATAAAAACTTAACCTTTTCCCAATTTTAGTTCTTGGCAGATTTTAGTTAATTTAGGACAAGTCAAGCAATCATCACATAATTCAAGCAAGCATGCAAAGAGTATATAGGCAGCAGAAAGTAAAGCATGCAACTTGCAAGAATGTAAAGGGAAGGGTTTGGAGATTTCAAATGCAATTGGAGACACGGATGTTTTCCCCGTGGTTCGGATAGGTGGTGCTATCCTACATCCACGTTGATGGAGACTTCAACCCACAAAGGGTAACGGTTGCGCGAGTCCACACAGGGCTCCACCCAAGGGCAATGGTTGTGCGAGTCCACACAGGGCTCCACCCACGAAGGGTCCACGAAGAAGCAACCACCCACAAAGGGTCCACGAAGAAGCAACCTTGTCTATCCCACCATGGCCATCGCCCACGAAGGACTTGCCTCACTAGCGGTAGATCTTCATGAAGTAGGCGATCTCCTTGCCCTTACAAACTCCTTGGTTCAACTCCACAATCTTGTCGGAGGCTCCCAAGTGACACCTAGCCAATCTAGGAGACACCACTCTCCAAGAAGTAACAAATGGTGTGTAGGTAATGAACTCCTTGCTCTTGTGCTTCAAATGATAGTCTCCCCAACACTTAACTCTCTTTCATAGGATTTAGATTTGGTGGAAAGAAGATTTGAGTGGAAAGCAACTTGGGAAGGCTAGAGATCAAGATTCATATGGTAGGAATGGAATGTCTTGGTCTCAACACATGAGTAGGTGGTTCTCTCTCAGAACATATGAGTAGGAATGGTGTGTGTGTTCTGATGGCTCTCTCCTCGAATGAGAAGGAGGTGGAGGGGTATATATAGCCTCCACACAAAATCCAACCGTTACACAGTTTTCCAATCTCGGTGGGACCGAATAAATAAACTCGGTCTGACCGAAGTAGTAAACCTAGTGACCGTTAGGAATTTCGGTGGGACTGACATGCAACTCGGTAGGACCGATTCAGTTAGGGTTTGGGCATAACGTAATCTCGGTGAGACCGATTACACAAACTCGGTGAGACCGAATTTGGTAATTAGCTAACCAGAGAGTTGGTCAGGCAAACTCGGTGGGACCGATTTGCTCTTTCGGTGAGACCGAGTGGAACTCGGTGAGACCGAAAAGTTACAAAGGGGAAACACTGAGTTTACATTGCAATCTCGGTGGGACCGATTCGCTCTTTCGGTGAGACCGAAAAGTTACGAAAGGGAAACAGAGAGTTTGCAACCCCATCTCGGTGAGACCGAGATCCTTATCGGTAGGACCGAATTGCTAGAGTTTGGCAGTGGCTAATGACAAGTGAAACTCGGTGGCGCCGGGTAGGAAGAATTGGTAGGACCGAGTTTGGCTTAGGGTTTAGGTCATATGTGGATATGGGAAAGTAGTTGAGGATTTTGGAGCATATCATTAAGCACATGAAGCAAGAGGCTCATTAAGCAACACCTCATCCCTCCTTAATAGTATTGGCTTTTCCTAAACACTCAATGTGATCTTGGATCACTAAAATATAAAATGAAGAGTCTTGAGCTTTTGAGCTTGAGCCAATCCTTTGTCCTTAGCATTTTGAGGGTTCCACTTTCATATCCGTGCCATGCCAATCATTGAGCTTTCCTGAAATAATCATCTTGGAATCACATTAGCTCAATGAGCTATATGTTGTTATGAATTACCAAAACCACCTAGGGATAGTTGCACTTTCAGCTGTCCAGTGATCCACTCCTGGATTACTTTGGTACCTCCCTGCTAGACTTATAGCAAGGCACACATCAGGTCTGGTCCACAGCATTGCATACATGATAGATCCTATTGCTGATGCATAGGGAACATCTTTCATATTCTCTCTATCTTCTGCAGTGGTCGGGCATTGAGTCTTACTCAATTTCACACCTTGTAACACAGGCAAGAATCCTTTCTTTGCTTGATCCATTTTGAACTTTTTCAAAATTTTGTCAAGGTATGTTGTTTGTGAAAGTCCAATCAAGCGTCTTGATCTATCTCTATAGATCTTAATGCCTAATATGTAAGCAGCTTCACCGAGGTCTTTCATTGAAAAACTCTTATTCAAGTATCCCTTTATGCTATCCAGAAATTCTATATCATTTCCAATTAACAATATGTCATCCACATATAATATCAGAAATGCTACAGAGCTCCCACTCACTTTCTTGTAAATACAGGCTTCTCCAAAAGTCTGTATAAAACCAAACGCTTTGATCACACTATCAAAATGTTTATTCCAACTCCGAGAGGCTTGCACCAGTCCATAAATGGATCGCTGGAGCTTGCACACTTTGTTAGCTCCCTTTGGATCGACAAAACCTTCTGGTTGCATCATATACAACTCTTCTTCCAGAAATCCATTCAGGAATGCAGTTTTGACATCCATCTGCCAAATTTCATAATCATAGAATGCGGCAATTGCTAACATGATTCGGAAAGACTTAAGCATCGCTACGGGTGAAAAGGTCTCATCGTAGTCAATCCCTTGAACTTGCTGAAAACCTTTCGCGACAAGCCGAGCTTTGTAGACAGCAACATTACCGTCAGTGTCAGTCTTCTTCTGGAAGATCCATTTATTCTTAATTGCTTGCCGATCATCGGGCAAGTCAACCAAAGTCCATACTTTGTTCTCATACATGGATCCCATCTCAGATTTCATGGGTTCAAGCCACTTTGCGGAATCTGGGCTCACCATCGCTTCTTCATAGTTCGTAGGTTCATCATGATCTAGTAGCATGACTTCCAGAATGGGATTACCGTACCACTCTGGTGCGGATCTTACTCTGGTTGATCTACGAGGTTCAGTAGTATCTTGTTCTCAAGTTTCATGATCATCATCATTAGCTTCCTCACTAACTGGTGTAGGTGTCATAGAAACAGTTTTCTATGATGCACTACTTTCCAATAAGGGAGCAGGTACAGTTACCTCGTCAAGTTCTACTTTCCTCCCACTCACTTCTTTCGAGAGAAACTCCTCCAGAAAGTTTCCGAATTTAGCAACAAATGTCTTGCCTTCGGATCTGTGATAGAAGGTGTATCCAATAGTTTCCTTTGGATATCCTATGAAGACACATTTCTCCGATTTGGGTTCGAGCTTATCAGGTTGAAGCTTTTTCACATAAGCATCGTAGCCCCAAACTTTTAGAAACGACAACTTTGGTTTCTTGCCAACCACGGTTCATAAGGCATCGTCTCAACGGATTTTGATGGTGCCCTATTTAATGTGAATGCGGCCGTCTCTAGAGCGTATCCCCAAAACGATAGCGGTAAATCAGTAAGAGACATCATAGATCGCACCATATCCAGTAAAGTACGATTACGACATTCGGACACACCATTACGCTGAGGTGTTCCGGGTGGCGTGAGTTGTGAAACTATTCCACAATTTTTCAAATGTACACCAAACTCGTAACTCAAATATTCTCCTCCACGATCAGATCGTAGAAACTTTATTTTCTTGTTACGATGATTTTCAACTTCACTCTGAAATTCTTTGAACTTTTCAAATGTTTCAGACTTATGTTTCATTAAGTAGATATACCCATATCTGCTTAAATCATCTGTGAAGGTGAGAAAATAACGATATCCGCCACGAGCCTCAATATTCATCGGACCACATACATCTGTACGTATGATTTCCAACAAATCTGTTGCTCTCTCCATAGTACCGGAGAACGGCGTTTTTGTCATCTTGCCTATGAGGCACGGTTCGCAAGTACCAAGTGATTCATAATCAAGTGGTTCCAAAAGTCCATTATTATGGAGTTTCTTCATGCGCTTTACAACGATACGACCTAAACGGCAGTGCCACAAATAAGTTGCACTATCATTATCAACTCTGCATCTTTTGGCTTCAACATTATAAATATGTGTGTTACTACTATCGAGATTCAACAAGGATAGACCACTCTTCAAGGGTGCATGACCATAAAAGATATTACTCATATAAATAGAACAACCATTATTCTCTGATTTAAATGAATAACCGTCTCGCATCAAACAAGATCCAGATATAATGTTCATGCTTAACGCTGGCACCAAATAACAATTATTTAGGTCTAATACTAATCCCGAAGGTAGATGTAGAGGTAGCGTGCCGACTGCGATCACATCGACTTTGGAACCGTTTCCCACACGCATCGTCACCTCGTCCTTAACCAATCTTCGCTTGATCCGTAGTCCCTGTTTCGAGTTGCAAATATTAGCAACAGAACCAGTATCAAATACCCAGGTGCTACTGCGAGCATTAGTAAGGTACACATCAATAACATGTATATCACATATACCTTTGTTCACCTTGCCATCCTTCTTATCCGCCAAATACTTGGGGAAGTTCCGCTTCCAGTGACCAGTCTGCTTGCAATAGAAGCACTTAGTTTCAGGCTTAGGCCCAGGCTTGGGTTTCTTCTCTTGAGTAGCAACTTGCTTGCCGCTCCTTTTGAAGTTCCCCTTCTTCTTCCCATTGCCCTTTTTCTTGAAACTAGTGGTCTTGTTGACCATCAACACTTGATGCTCCTTCTTGATTTCTACCTCCGCAGCTTTCAGCATCGCGAAGAGCTCGGGAATAGTCTTGTTCATCCCTTGCATATTATAGTTCATCACGAAGCTCTTGTAGCTTGGTGGCAGTGATTGAAGAATTCTGTCAATGACGCTGTCATCTGGAAGATTAGCTCCCAATTGAATCAAGTGATTATTATACCCAGACATTTTGAGTATATGCTCACTGACAGAACTGTTCTCCCACATCTTGCAGCTATAGAACTTATTGGATACTTCATATCTCTCAATTTGGGCATTTGCTTGAAATATTAACTTCAACTCCTGGAACATCTCATATGCTCCATGACGTTCAAAACGTCGTTGAAGTCCCGATTCTAAGAAGTAAAGCATGGCACACTGAACTATCGAGTAGTCATCAGCTTTGCTTTGCCAGACGTTCATAACATCTGGCGTTGCTCCTGCAGCAGGCCTGGCACCCAGCGGTGCTTCCAGGACGTAATTCTTTTGTGCAGCAATGAGGATAATCCTCAAGTTACGGACCCAGTCCGTGTAATTGCTACCATCATCTTTCAACTTTGCTTTCTCAAGGAACGCATTAAAATTCAACGGAACAACAGCACGAGCCATCTATCTACAATCAAACATAAACAAGCAAGATACTAATCAGGTACTAAGTTTCATGATAAATTTAAGTTCAGTTAATCAAGTTAATTAAAGAACTCCCACTTAGATAGACATCCCTCTAATCCTCTAAGTGATTACGTGATCCAAATCAACTAAACCATAACCGATCATCACGTGAGATGGAGTAGTTTTCAATGGTTAACATTGTTATGTTGATCATATCTACTATATGATTCACGCTCGACCTTTCGATCTCCGTGTTCCGAGGCCATATCTGTATATGCTTGGCTCATCAAGTATAACAAGAGTATTCCGCGTGTGCAACTGTTTTGCACCCATTGTATTTGAACGTCGAACCTATCACACCCGATCATCACGTGGTGTCTCAGCATGAAGAACTTTCGCAGCGGTGCATACTCAGGGAGAACACTTCTTGATAATTTAGTGAGAGATCATCTTATAATGCTACCGTCAATCAAAGCAAGATAAGATGCATAAAAGGATAAACATCACATGCAATCAATATAAGTGATATGATATGGCCATCATCATCTTGTGCTTGTGATCTCCATCTCCGAAGCACCGTCGTGATCATCATCGTCACCGGCGTGACACCTTGATCTCCATCGTAGCATCTTTGTCGTCTTGCCAAGCTTATGCTTCCACGACTATCACTACCGCTTAGTAAAGCATTAAATCGTGATTTCATTGCATACAAACGACAACCATAAGGCTCCTGCCAGTTGTCGATAACTCGGTTACAAAACATGATCATCTCATACAATAAAATTCAGCATCATGTCTTGACCATATCACATCACAACATGCCCTGCAAAAACAAGTTAGACGTCCTCTACTTTGTTGTTGAAAGTTTTACGTAGCTGCTACGGGCTTAAGCAAGAACCAATCTCACCTACGCATCAAAACCACAACAATAGTTTGTCAAGTAGACTCCGTTTTAACCTTCGCAAGGACCGGGCGTAGCCATACTTGGTTCAACTAAAGTTGGAGAGACAGTCGCCCGCAAGCCACCTATGTGCAAAGCACGTCGGGGGAACCGGTCTCGCGTAAGTGTACGCGTAATGTTGGTCCGGGTCGTCTCGTCCAACAATGCCGCCGAACCAAAGTATGACATGCTGGTAGGCAGTATGACTTATATCGCCCACAACTCACTTGTGTTCTACTCGTGCATATAACATCAACATAAATAACCTAGGCTCGGATGCCACTGTTGGGTTTCGTAGTAATTTCAAAAAAATTCCTACGCACACGCAAGATCATGTGATGCATAGCAATGAGAGGGGAGAGTGTTGTCTACGTACCCAATGCAGACCGACTGCGGAAGCGCTGACACAACATAGAGGAAGTAGTCGTACGTCTTCACGATCCAACCGATCAAGCACCGAAACTATGGCACCTCCGAGTTCGAGCACACGTTCAGCTCGATGACGATCCCCGGACTCCGATCCAGCAAAGTGTCGGGGAAGAGTTCCGTAAGCACGACGGCGTGGTGACAATCTTGATGCACTACAGCAGCAGGGCTTCGCCTAAACTCCGCTACAGTATTATCGAGGGCTATGGTGGCAGGGGGCACCGCACACGGCTAAGGAATAGATCACGTGGATCAATTTGTGTGTTTCTGGGGTGCCCCTGCCTCCGTATATAAAGGACTAGAGGGGGGAGGCTGGCCGGCCATAGGAGGCGCGCCAGGAGAGTCCTACTCCCTCTGGGAGTAGGATTCCCCCCCCCCAATCCTAGTTGGAATAGGATTCGCGGAGGGGGAAAAGAGAGAGGGGGGCCGGCCACCTCTCCTAGAACTAATAGGACTAGGGGAGGGAGGGGGCGCGCAGCCCATCTTGGGCAGCCCCTTCTCTTTTCCACTAAGGCCCACTATGGCCCATATAGCTCCCGAGGGGGTTCCGGTAACCTCCCGGTACTCTGGTAAAATCCCGATTTCACCCGGAACACTTCCGATGTCCAAACATAGGCTTCCAATATATCAATCTTTACGTCTCGACCATTTCGAGACTCCTCGTCATGTCCGTGTTTACATCCGGGACTCCGAACAACCTTCGGTACATCAAAATGCATAAACTCATAATATAACTGTCATCGTAACCTTAAGCATGCGGACCCTACGGGTTCGAGAACAATGTAGACATGACCGAGACACGTCTCCGGTCAATAACCAATAGCGGGACCTGGATGCCCATATTGGCTCCTACATATTCTATGAAGATCTTTATTGGTCAGACCGCATAACAACATACGCTGTTCCCTTTGTCATCGGTATGTTACTTGCCCGAGATTCGATCGTCGGTATCCAATACCTAGTTCAATCTCGTTACCGGCAAGTCTCTTTACTCGTTCTGTAATACATCATCCCGCAACTAACTCATTTAGTTGCAATGCTTGCAAGGCTTTAAGTGATGTGCATTACCGAGAGGGCCCAGAGATACCTCTCCGACAATCGGAGTGACAAATCCTAATCTCGAAATACGCCAACCCAACATCTACCTTTGGGGACACCTGTAATGCTCCTTTATAATCACCCAGTTACGTTGTGACGTTTGGTAGCACCCAAAGTGTTCCTCCGGTAAACGGGAGTTGCATAATCTCATAGTTACAGGAACATGTATAAGTCATGAAGAAAGCAATAGCAACATACTAAACGATCGGGTGCTAAGCTAATGGAATGGGTCATGTCAATCAGATCATTCAACTAATGATGTGACCTCGTTAATCAAATAACAACTCATTGTTCATGGTTAGGAAACATAACCATCTTTGATTAACGAGCTAGTCAATTGGAGGCATACTAGTGACACTTTGTTTGTCTATGTATTCACACATGTATTGTGTTTCCGGTTAATACAATTCTAGCATGAATAATAAACATTTATCATGATTATAAGGAAATAAATAATAACTTTATTATTGCCTCTAGGGCATATTTCCTTCATTTTCTTCCTAGCACCTACCTGGGGAGTACCCAACCCACTAGACATGCCTATGCCGCCCAGAACACATGGCAACGCCACGGTCACGCGGTGACCACGCGGCGGGCATGCGAGTTTACGCGCTCTAGAGTTGGGGCCCTCGGCCACCGCCCAAACCTTGACGTATCGCCACCAAACCATGTATTTATGATTAAATAGGTACTTATGTAACTATATATGATTTTTGGAAAAAATAAATAGCAAAGTATGAGGCAGCTGCAGTTCAAATTTGACCCGCTTCCAACCGAATCGGGAGAAAATTGTCATTTTCACGAGAGGTGGATCAAAACTTTTTACACCCAACCATTTTGTCAATTGTGCATTAAATATGTCCTAGTATTTTAGAAAAATGATTTGGTCCAAATTTGCAACAATTATTTGGGAGGTCCTTCACAAAAAAACCTCCCTTTGGGCACTCGGAAAATGGAAAATGGTTTTTTCGTACAAAGAAAATGAAAACTTCCTTAGGCAACATTGTTTGCCATTCCAATATGCACCCTTGTGCACAATATGAGATCATTTGAACAAACTATGCAATGAATGTGGCCATAAGATTGATCATTTGGCTTGAAAGCCATTGATCTCCACACGTGATAGCTCGTTTTTGAGAACACTTTTTTAAAATAATTGCCGTATTACAAGTTTTTTATTTTCCCTGGGAACTTGGCCACATATAATGACACAATGCGAAGGTTTCCCAATTTTTTGTTTTTTTTTAATTTTTTATCCCCGTTTCAAAATGCGGTCAAAACGGCGGGAATGACCGTTCCTAGATAGTGGTTGAATCTTGGAATTTTTTTGGTATTTCTCTGATTAAATAGATACTGATGTACCTAGAAATGATTTTTGGAAAAAATAAATAACAAACTACAAGGCAGCTACAGTTCAAATTTGACCCGCTTCCAGCTGAATCGGCGGAAATTTGTCTTTTTCACGAGAGGTGGATCCAAACTTTTTACACCAAACCATTTGGTCAATTGTGCATTAAATATGGCCTAGTATTTTAGAAAAAATGATTTGGTCCAATTTTGCAAAAATTATTTGGGAGGTCCTTCACAAAAAAACCTCCTTTTGGGCACTCGAAAAATGGAAAATGGTTTTTTCGTCCATAGAAAATGAAAACTTCCTTTGGAAATATTGTTTTCCATTCCAATATGAACCCTTGTGCACAATATGAGATCATTTGAACAAACTATGCCATGAATGTGGCCATAAGATTGATCATTTGGCTTGAAAGCCATTGATCTCCACACGTGATAGCTCGTTCCTGAGAACACTTTTTTAAAATAATTGCCGTATTACAAGTTTGTTATTTTTCCTGAGAACTTGGCCACATATAATGACACAATGCGAAGGTTTCCCAATTTTTTGTTTTTTTGAATTTTTTATGCCCGTTTCAAAATGCGGTCAAAACGGCGGGAATGACCGTTCCTAGCTAGTGGTTGAATCTTGAAATTTTTTTGATATTTCTCTGATTAAATAGATACTTATGTACCTAGAAATGATTTTTGGAAAAAATAAATAGCAGCTACAAGGCAGCTACAGTTCAAATTTGACCCGCTTCCAGCTGAATCGGCGGAAATTGTCTTTTTCACGAGAGGTGCATCCAAACTTTTTACACCAAACCATTTGGTTAATTGTGCATTAAATATGGCCTGGTATTTTAGAAAAATGATTTGGTCCAATTTTGCAAAAATTATTTGGGAGGTCCTTCACAAAAAAACCTCCTTTTGGGTACTCGAAAAATGGAAAATGGGCACTTGAAAAACCTCCTCAATTATTGACGAGAGGTGGATAGACAGCTATTGAGACACAAGCATTTGGTCAATTGTACCTAAAATATGATCTAATATTATTGAAAAATAGACTGGTGCCATTTTGCAACAAATATTGGTAGGTGCTTCAAAAAATATATACCATTTTCGACACTTCAAAGGTAGAAAATGTTTTTTTACAAATAAAACTCATTTTTGAAATCAATTTTTAAAGATATTTGTATTATTCCAAGTTTGTTATTTTCTGAAAAACAAGTCTCACTTGTGACACGATGCTATTGTTCTTATTTTTTTTCTAATTCTATGATGTTATAAAATAGATGACATGATTTAGCTTATTATTTAATTGATTACGACCAATTCCGATGGTTATAAAATCGCCAAATTGTGTACTACATTGTAATTGGTGGAGCCGTTTGTGGCACCATCCATTGCTAGCAATCCAACGTCCATCCATCCGTCCATGCAAAGAAAAGGAAAAGGACCCACCGCACCAAACCCTACCTCTCTCTCACCTCTCCTCCCTTCCTTCATTCCGCCACCTCCCTCTCTCTGTCCCCGATCCAGATCGGCCTCTCCCTCACCCATCGCACCGCGCCCTCCTTCCCTCGCGCTGTCACCAGCGGCGCCCTCCTTCCTATCTGTCACCGGCGGCGCCCTCCTTCCCTCGCGCTGCACCCGAACCTCGCTCCCGCTCCCAGCTCTGCTTCCTCCTCCGCTGCAGCTAGGGTTTCGTCTCCCCGATCCCCAATCCCCGTGAAGATGGAGAACCGAAATAATACCGGCCTCAAGGTACTGTTGCGTCCGAACGATGGGACGGCGCAGGAGCAGGAGCCTGCTATCAAGGAGACGTGCCAAGGTAAAGCTGAGCAAATTCCATCCTTCTCGGCCATAGATGTTTTTTTTTACATTTTGTGATTTGGATGATGCAGTCTTGAAGGAGATGGAAAGCGAGGTCCAGAACCTCCGGGACGACAACAACCTGCTCCGCGACGAGCTGTAAGATTGAATGCTTATGTTATGTGTGCTGATTTTGGCTCGCTTTTATTTTGTGGGGAATGATGGCTGAGACATTGGTTCCTCTTCTTCTTGTTGTTGTCGTTGATTCTTTTATGCCAGCCTTGGCAAGGACTGGCAGCTTGTGGAGACGGATACACTTTTAGTTGACAGGGAGCACCAGCTTTCAAAGACCCAGACACTTCTACTTGACAGTGAGTCCTGGTCTAATCTCGAGTTCTTCTTGACATTGGTGGTGTGTCAGCATAAAATATGCATTTATGGGGATTAATACGTGTCTTCTTGAAAGAGAGCATTATGTGTCCGATCGAGAAGGTTATCAACTTATCTTTGTTATGATCTGAATTTCAGGCAACTCACATATCTGAATATTTGAATGGTGTAAGCAACTGCTTTTCCAGGCTGTGACATCCTTATTGTTGGGTAACGTAGCAATAATTCAAAATTTTCCTACGTGTCACCAAGATCAATCTATGGAGTCATCTAGCAACGAGGGAGGAGTGGATCTACATACCCTTGTAGATCGTGTGCGGAAGCGTTCAAGAAAACGGGGTTGATGGAGTCGTACTCGTCATGATCCAAATCACCGATGATCCAAGCGCCGAACGGACGGCACCTCCGCGTTCAACACACGTACGGAGCAGCGACGTCTCCTCCTTCTTGATCCAGCAAGGGGGGAGGAGAGGTTGATGGAAGATGGCTCCAGCAGCAGCACGACGGCGTGGTGGTGGTGGAGCTGCAGTACTCCGGCAGGGCTTCGCTAAGCTCTATGGAGGAGGAGGATGTGTTGGAGAGGGAGAGGGAGGCACCAAAGGCATGGGGTGAGAGGCCCTCCTTCCCCCACTATATATAGGGAGCCCAAGGGGGGGGGGGCTCCGGCCCTAGGAGATCCAATCTCCTAGGGGGGCGGCGGCCAAGGGAGGTTCCCTTCCCCCCAAGGCACCTAGGAGGTGCCTTCCCCTCTTAGGACTCTTCCCTTAGGGTTTCCCCCCACCCTAGGCGCATGGGCCCTGGGGGGAAGTGGCGCCCCAGCCCACTTTGGGCTGGATCCCTTCCCACTTCAGCCCATGGGACCCTCCGGGATAGGTGGCCCCACCCGGTGGACCCACGGGACCCTTCCGGTGGTCCCGGTACAATACCGGTGACCCCGAAACTTGTCCCGATGGCCGAAATAGCACTCCCTATATATAATTCTTTACCTCCGGACCATTTCGGAACTCCTCGTGACGTCCGGGATCTCATCCGGGACTCCGAACAACATTCGGGTTACTGCATATACATATCCCTACAACCCTAGCGTCACCGAACCTTAAGTGTGTAGACCCTACGGGTTCGGGAGACATGTAGACATGACCGAGATCGCTCTCCGGTCAATAACCAACAGCGGGATCTGGATACCCATGTTGGCTCCCACATGTTCCACGATGATCTCATCGGATGAACCACGATGTCAAGGACTTAATCAATCCCGTATACAATTCCCTTTGTCTAGCGGTACGATACTTGCCCGAGATTCGATCGTCGGTATCCTGATACCTTGTTCAATCTCGTTACCGGCAAGTCTCTTTACTCGTTCCGTAACACATCATCCCGTGATCAACTCCTTGATCACATTGTGCACATTATGATGATGTCCTACCGAGTGGGCCCAGAGATACCTCTCCGTTTACACGGCGTGAAAAATCCCATTCTCGATTCGTGCCATGAATGTGGCCATAAGATTGATCATTTGGCTTGAAAGCCATTGATCTCCACACGTGATAGCTCGTTCCTGAGAACACTTTTTTAAAATAATTGCCGTATTACAAGTTTCTTATTTTTCCTGAGAACTTGGCCACATATAATGACACAATGCGAAGGTTTCCCAATTTTTTGTTTTTTTGAATTTTTTATGCCGTTTCAAAATGCGGTCAAAACGGCGGGAATGACCGTTCCTAGCTAGTGGTTGAATCTTGAATTTTTTTTGATATTTCTCTGATTAAATAGATACTTATGTACCTAGAAATGATTTTTGGAAAAAATAAATAGCAACTACAAGGCAGCTACAGTTCAAATTTGACCCGCTTCCAGCTGAATCGGCGGAAATTGTCTTTTTCACGAGAGGTGCATCCAAACTTTTACACCAAACCATTTGGTTAATTGTGCATTAAATATGGCCTGGTATTTTAGAAAAATGATTTGGTCCAATTTTGCAAAAATTATTTGGGAGGTCCTTCACAAAAAACCTTCCTTTTGGGTACTCGAAAAATGGAAAATGGGCACTTGAAAAACCTCCTCAATTATTGACGAGAGATGGATAGACAACTATTGAGACACAAGCATTTGGTCAATTGTACCTAAAATATGATCTAATATTATTGAAAAATAGACTGGTGCCATGTTGCAACAAATATTGGTAGGTGCTTCAAAAAAAATATACCATTTTCGACACTTCAAAGGTAGAAAATGTTTTTTTACAAATAAAACTCATTTTTGAAATCAATTTTTAAAGATATTTGTATTATTCCAAGTTTGTTATTTTTCTGAAAAACAAGTCTCACTTGTGACACGATGCTATTGTTCTTATTTTTTTCTAATTCTATGATGTTATAAAATAGATGACATGATTTAGCTTATTATTTAATCGATTACGACCAATTCCGATGGTTATAAAATCGTCAAATTGTGTACTACATTGTAATTGGTGGAGCCGTTTGTGGCACCATCCATTGCTAGCAATCCAACGTCCATCCATCCGTCCATGCAAAGAAAAGGAAAAGGACCCACCGCACCAAACCCTACCTCTCTCTCTCACCTCTCCTCCCTTCCTTCATTCTGCCGCCTCCCTCTCTCTGTCCCCGATCCAGATCGGCCCCTCCCTCACCCATCGCACCGCGCCCTCCTTCCCTCGCGTTGTCACCGGCGGCGCCCTCCTTCCTATCTGTCACCGGCGGCGCCCTCCTTCCCTCGCGCTGCACCCAAACCTCGCTCCCGCTCCCAGCTCTGCTTCCTCCTCCGCTGCAGCTAGGGTTTCGTCTCCCCGATCCCCAATCCCCATGAAGATGGAGAACCGAAATAATACCGGCCTCAAGGTACTGTTGCGTCCGAACGATGGGACAGCGCAGGAGCAGGAGCCTGCTATCAAGGAGACGTGCCAAGGTAAAGCTGAGCAAATTCCATCCTTCTCGGCCAGAGATGTTTTTTTTTACATTTTGTGATTTGGATGATGCAGTCTTGAAGGAGATGGAAAGCGAGGTCCAGAACCTCCGGGACGACAACAACCTGCTCCGCGACGAGCTGTAAGATTGAATGCTTATGTTATGTGTGCTGATTTTGGCTCGCTTTTATTTTGTGGGGAATGATGGCTGAGACATTGGTTCCTCTTCTTCTTGTTGTTGTCGTTGATTCTTTTATGCCAGCCTTGGCAAGGACTGGCAGCTTGCGGAGACGGATACACTTTTAGTTGACAGGGAGCACCAGCTTTCAAAGACCCAGACACTTCTACTTTACAGTGAGTCCTGGTCTAATCTCGAGTTCTTCTTGACATTGGTGGTGTGTCAGCATAAAATATGCATTTATGGGGATTAATACGTGTCTTCTTGAAAGAGAGCATTATGTGTCCGATCGAGAAGGTTATCAACTTATCTTTGTTATGATCTGAATTTCAGGCAACTCACATATCTGAATATTTGAATGGTGTAAGCAACTGCTTTTCCAGGCTGTGACATCCTTATTGTTGGGTAACGTAGCAATAATTCAAAATTTTCCTACGTGTCACCAAGATCAATCTATGGAGTCATCTAGCAACGAGGGAGGAGTGGATCTACATACCCTTGTAGATCGTGTGCGGAAGCGTTCAAGAAAATGGGGTTGATGGAGTCGTACTCGTCGTGATCCAAATCACCGATGATCCTAGCGCCGAACGGACGGCACCTCCGCGTTCAACACACGTACGGAGCAGCGACGTCTCCTCCTTCTTGATCCAGCAAGGGGGGAGGAGAGGTTGATGGAAGATGGCTCCAACAGCAGCACGACGGCGTGGTGGTGGTGGAGCTGCAGTACTCCGGCAGGGCTTCGCTAAGCTCTATGGAGGAGGAGGATGTGTTGGAGAGGGAGAGGGAGGCACCAAAGGCATGGGGTGAGAGGCCCTCCTTACCCCACTATATATAGGGAGCCCAAGGGGGGGCGCCGGCCCTAGGAGATCCAATCTCCTAGGGGGGCGGCGGCCAAGGGAGGATCCCTTCCCCCCAAGGCACCTTGGAGGTGCCTTCCCCTCTTAGGACTCTTCCCTTAGGGTTTCCCCCCACCCTAGGCGCATGGGCCCTGGGGGGAAGTGGCGCCCCAGCCCACTTTGGGCTGGATCCCTTCCCACTTCAGCCCATGGGACCCTCCGGGATAGGTGGCCCCACCCGGTGGACCCCCGGGACCCTTCCGGTGGTCCCGGTACAATACCAGTGACCCCGAAACTTGTCCCGATGGCCGAAATAGCACTCCCTATATATAATTCTTTACCTCCGGACCATTTCGGAACTCCTCGTGATGTCCGGGATCTCATCCGGGACTCCGAACAACATTCGGGTTACTGCATATACATATCCCTACAACCCTAGCGTCACCGAACCTTAAGTGTGTAGACCCTACGGGTTCGGGAGACATGTAGACATGACCGAGATCGCTCTCCGGTCAATAACCAACAGCGGGATCTGGATACCCATGTTGGCTCCCACATGTTCCACGATGATCTCATCGGATGAACCACGATGTCAAGGACTTAATCAATCTCGTATACAATTCCCTTTGTCTAGCGGTACGATACTTGCCCGAGATTCGATCGTCGGTATCCCGATACCTTGTTCAATCTCGTTACCGGCAAGTCTCTTTACTCGTTCCGTAACACATCATCCCGTGATCAACTCCTTGATCACATTGTGCACATTATGATGATGTCCTACCGAGTGGGCCCAGAGATACCTCTCCGTTTACACGGAGTGACAAATCCCAGTCTCGATTCGTGCCATGAATGTGGCCATAAGATTGATCATTTGGCTTGAAAGCCATTGATCTCCACACGTGATAGCTCGTTCCTGAGAACACTTTTTTAAAATAATTGCCGTATTACAAGTTTGTTATTTTTCCTGAGAACTTGGCCACATATAATGACACAATGCGAAGGTTTCCCGATTTTTTGTTTTTTTGAATTTGTTATGCCCGTTTCAAAATGCGGTCAAAACGGCGGGAATGACCGTTCCTAGCTAGTGGTTGAATCTTGAAATTTTTTTGATATTTCTCTGATTAAATAGATACTTATGTACCTAGAAATGATTTTTGGAAAAAATAAATAGCAACTACAAGGCAGCTACAGTTCAAATTTGACCCGCTTCCAGCTGAATCGGCGGAAATTGTCTTTTTCACGAGAGGTGCATCCAAACTTTTTACACCAAACCATTTGGTTAATTGTGCATTAAATATGGCCTGGTATTTTAGAAAAATGATTTGGTCCAATTTTGCAAAAATTATTTGGGAGGTCCTTCACAAAAAAACCTCCTTTTGGGTACTCGAAAAATGGAAAATGGGCACTTGAAAAACCTCCTCAATTATTGACGAGAGGTGGATAGACAGCTATTGAGACACAAGCATTTGGTCAATTGTACCTAAAATATGATCTAATATTATTGAAAAATAGACTGGCGCCATTTTGCAACAAATATTGGTATGTGCTTCAAAAAATATATACCATTTTCGACATTTCAAAGGTAGAAAATGTTTTTTTACAAATAAAACTCATTTTTGAAATCAATTTTTAAAGATATTTGTATTATTCCAAGTTTGTTATTTTTTGAAAAACAAGTCTCACTTGTGACACGATGCTATTGTTCTTATTTTTTTTCTAATTCTATGATGTTATAAAATAGATGACATGATTTAGCTTATTATTTAATCGATTACGACCAATTCCGATGGTTATAAAATCGTCAAATTGTGTACTACATTGTAATTGGTGGAGCCGTTTGTGGCACCATCCATTGCTAGCAATCCAACGTCCATCCATCCGTCCATGCAAAGAAAAGGAAAAGGACCCACCGCACCAAACCCTACCTCTCTCTCACCTCTCCTCCCTTCCTTCATTCCGCCGCCTCCCTCTCTCTGTCCCCGATCCAGATCGGCCTCTCCCTCACCCATCGCACCGCGCCCTCCTTCCCTCGCGCTGTCACCGGCGGCGCCCTCCTTCCTATCTGTCACCGGCGGTGCCCTCCTTCCCTCGCGCTGCACCCGAACCTCGCTCCCGCTCCCAGCTCTGCTTCCTCCTCCGCTGCAGCTAGGGTTTCGTCTCCCCGATCCCCAATCCCCGTGAAGATGGAGAACCGAAATAATACCGGCCTCAAGGTACTGTTGCGTCCGAACGATGGGACGGCGCAGGAGCAGGAGCCTGCTATCAAGGAGACGTGCCAAGGTAAAGCTGAGCAAATTCCATCCTTCTCGGCCAGAGATGTTTTTTTTTACATTTTGTGATTTGGATGATGCAGTCTTGAAGGAGATGGAAAGCGAGGTCCAGAACCTCCGGGACGACAACAACCTGCTCCGCGACGAGCTGTAAGATTGAATGCTTATGTTATGTGTGCTGATTTTGGCTCGCATTTATTATTTGGGGAATGATGGCTGAGACATTGGTTCCTCTTCTTCTTGTTGTTGTCGTTGATTCTTTTATGCCAGCCTTGGCAAGGACTGGCAGCTTGCGGAGACGGATACACTTTTAGTTGACAGGGAGCACCAGCTTTCAAAGACCCAGACACTTCTACTTGACAGTGAGTCCTGGTCTAATATCGAGTTCTTCTTGACATTGGTGGTGTGTCAGCATAAAATATGCATTTATGGGGATTAATACGTGTCTTCTTGAAAGAGAGCATTATGTGTCTGATCGAGAAGGTTATCAACTTATCTTTGTTATGATCTGAATTTCAGGCAACTCACATATCTGAATATTTGAATGGTGTAAGCAACTGCTTTTCCAGGCTGTGACATCCTTATTGTTGGGTAACATAGCAATAATTCAAAATTTTCCTACGTGTCACCAAGATCAATCTATGGAGTCATCTAGCAACGAGGGAGGAGTGGATCTACATACCCTTGTAGATCGTGTGCGGAAGCGTTCAAGAAAACGGGGTTGATGGAGTCGTACTCGTCGTGATCCAAATCACCGATGATCCTAGCGCCGAACGGACGGCACCTCCGCGTTCAACACACGTACGGAGCAGCGACGTCTCCTCCTTCTTGATCCAGCAAGGGGGGAGGAGAGGTTGATGGAAGATGGCTCCAGCAGCAGCACGACGGCATGGTGGTGGTGGAGCTGCAGTACTCCGGCAGGGCTTCGCTAAGCTCTATGGAGGAGGAGGATGTGTTGGAGAGGGAGAGGGAGGCACCAAAGGCATGGGGTGAGAGGCCCTCCTTCCCCCACTATATATAGGGAGCCCAAGGGGGGGCGCCAGCCCTAGGAGATCCAATCTCCTAGGGGGGCGGCGGCCAAGGGAGGTTTCCTTCCCCCCAAGGCACCTAGGAGGTGCCTTCCCCTCTTAGGACTCTTCCCTTAGGGTTTCCCCCCACCCTAGGCGCATGGGCCCTGGGGGGAAGTGGCGCCCCAGCCCACTTTGGGCTGGATCCCTTCCCACTTCAGCCCATGGGACCCTCCGGGATAGGTGGCCCCACCCGGTGGACCCCCGAGACCCTTCCGGTGGTCCCGGTACAATACCGGTGACCCCGAAACTTGTCCCGATGGCCGAAATAGCACTCCCTATATATAATTCTTTACCTCCGGACCATTTCGGAACTCCTCGTGACGTCCGCGATCTCATCCGGGACTCTGAACAACATTCGGGTTACTGCATATACATATCCCTACAACCCTAGCGTCACTGAACCTTAAGTGTGTAGACCCTACGGGTTCGGGAGACATGTAGACATGACCGAGATTGCTCTCCGGTCAATAACCAACAGCGGGATCTGGATACCCATGTTGGCTCCCACATGTTCCACGATGATCTCATCGGATGAACCACAATGTCAAGGACTTAATCAATCCCGTATACAATTCCCTTTGTCTAGCGGTACGATACTTGCCCGAGATTCGATCGTCGGTATCCCGATACCTTGTTCAATCTCGTTACCGGCAAGTCTCTTTACTCGTTCCGTAACACATCATCCCGTGATCAACTCCTTGATCACATTGTGCACATTATGATGATGTCCTACCGAGTGGGCCCAGAGATACCTCTCCGTTTACACGGAGTGACAAATCCCAGTCTCGATTCGTGCCAACCCAACAGACACTTTCGGATAAACCTGTAGTGTATTTTTATAGCCACCCAGTTACGTTGTGACGTTTGGCACAGCCAAAGTATTCCTACGGTATCCGGGAGTTGCACAATCTCATGGTCTAAGGAAATGATACTTGACATTAGAAAAGCTTTAGCATACGAACTACATGATCTTGTGCTAGGCTTAGGATTGGGTCTTGTCCATCACATCATTCTCCTAATGATGTGATCCCGTTATCAATGACAACCAATGTCCATGGTCAGGAAACCGTAACCATCTATTGATCAACGAGCTAGTCAACTAGAGGCTTACTAGGGACATGGTGTTGTCTATGTATCCACACATGTATCTGAGTTTCCTATCAATACAATTCCAGCATGGATAATAAACGATTAACATGAACAAGGAAATATAATAATAACTAATTTATTATTGCCTCTAGGGCATATTTCCAACAGTCTCCCACTTGCACTAGAGTCAATAATCTAGTTCACATCGTCATGTGATTAACACTCACAGGTCACATCGTCATGTGACTATCATCCAAAGAGTTTACTAGTGTTACTAAACTAGTTCACATCATCATGTGATTAAGACTCAATGAGTTCTGGGTTTGATCATGTTTTGCTTGTGAGAGAGGTTTTAGTCAACGGGTCTGCAACATTCAGATTCGTATGTACTTCACAAATCTCTAGGTCATATTATAAATGTTGCTTCCATGCTCCACTTGGAGCCATTCCAAATGGTTGCTCTACTATACATATCCGGTTTGCTACTCAGAGTCATTCGGATAGGTGTTAAAGCTTGCATCGATGTAACCCTTTACGCCGAACTCTTTATCACCTCCATAATCGAGAAACATGTCCTTATTACTCCAAGGACAATTTTGACCGCTATCTAGTGATCCACTCCTGGATCACCTTTGTACCCTCTTGCCAGACATGTGGCAAGACACACATAAGGTGCGGTACTTAGCATGGCATACCGTGTAGAGCCTATGACAAAAGCATAGGGGACGACATTCGTCCTTTCTCTTTCTTCTGCCGTGGTCGAGCTTTAAGTCTTAACTTCATACCTTACAACTCAGGCAAGAACTCCTTCTTTGACTGATCCATCTTGAACACCTTCAAGATCATGTCAAGGTATGTGCTCATTTGAAAGTACCATTAAGCGTTTTGATCTATCCTTATAGATCTTGATGCTCAATGTTCAAGTAGCTTAATCCAGGCTTTCCATTGAAAAACACTTTCCACATAACCCTATATGCTTTTCAGAAATTCTACGTCATTTCTGATCAACAATATGTCAACAACATATACACATCAGAAATGCTATAGTGCTCCCACTTACTTCTTTGGAAATACAAGTTTCTCATAAACCTTGTACACACCCAAAATCTTTGATCATCTCATCAAAGCGTACATTCCAACTCCAAGATGCTTACTCTAGTCCTTAGAAGGATTGCTGGAGCTTTGCATCTTATTAGCATCTTTCAGGATTGACAAAACCTTCCGGTTGTATCACATACAACCTTTCCTCAAGAAAATCGTCGAGGAAACAATGTTTTGACATCCTATCTTCAAGATTTCATAAATAATGCAGTAATCGCTAATATAATTCCAACAGACTCTTAGCATCGCCATGAGTGAGAAAGTCTCATCGCAGTCAACTCCTTGAACTTGTCGGAAAACATCTTAACGACAAGTCGAGCTTTCTTAATGGTGATACTTACCATCATTGTTCGTCTTCCTTTTAAAATCCATATGTACCTAACAGCCTTACGACCATCAAGTAGTTATTCCAAAGTCTACACTTTGTTTTCATATATGGATCCTCTCTCGGATTATATGGCCTCAAGCCATTTTGGAATCCAGGCCCACCATCGCTTCTCCATAGCTCGTAGGTTCATTGTTGTCCAGCAACATGGCTTCCAAGACAGGATTACGTACCACTCTGAAGTAGTACTCATCCTTGTCATCCCACGAGGTTTGGTAGTGACTTGATCTGAAGTTTCATGATCACTATCATAAGCTTCCACTTCAATTGGTGTAGGTGTCACAGGAACAACTTCCTGTGCCTGCCGCACACTAGTTGAAGAGACGGTTCAATAACCTTATCAAGTCTTCACCATCCTCCCACTCAATTCTTTCAAGAGAAACTTTTCTTTGAGAAAGGACCCGATTTTAGAAACAATCCCTTATTGCTTTCGAAACTGAGACAGGAGGTATACCCAACTATTTTGGGTGTCCTATGAAGATGCATTTATCCGCTTTGGGTTCGAGCTTATCAGCCTGAAACTTTTTCACATAAGTGTCGCAGCCCCAAACTTTTAAGAAATGACAGCTTAGGTTTCTCTAAACCATAGTTCATACGGTGTCATCTCATCAGAATTACGTGGTGCCCCTTTTAAAGTGAATGTGGTTGTCTCTAATGCCTAACCCATAAACTATCGTGGTAATTCGATAAGAGACATCATGGTATGCATCATATCTAATAGGGTGCAGTTATGATGTATGGACACACCATCACACCATGGTGTTCTTGGCTGTATTGGTTGTGAAACAATTTCCACAATGTCTTACTTCTGTGCCAAACTCGTAATTCGGATATTCATCTCTACGATCATATCATAGACATTTTATCCTCTTGTCACGACGATCTTTCAACTTCACCCTGAAATTACTTGAACCTTTCAATAATTCAGACTCGTGATTCATCAAGTAAATATACTCAATATCTACTCAAATCATCTGTGAAGTAAGAACATAACGATATCGACTACACGCCTCAGCACTCATTGGACTGCACACATCAAAATGTATTACTTCCAATAAGTTGCTTTCTAGTTCCATTTTACTGAAACGAGGCTTTCAGTAATCTTGCCCATGTGGTATGATTTGCATGTCTCAAGTGATTCAAAATCAAGTGAGTCCAAACGGTCCATTTGCATGGAGTTTCTTCATGCATATACACCAATAGACATGGTTCGCATGTCTCAAACTTTTCCAAACAAGTGAGCCCAAAGATCCATCAACATGGAGCTTCTTCATGCGTTTTATACCGATATGACTTACGTGGCAGTGCCACAAGTAGGTGGTACTATCATTACTATCTTATATCTTTTGGCATGAACATGTGTATCACTACGATCGAGATTCAGTAAACCATTCATTTTAGGTGCAAGACCATTGAAGGTATTATTCAAATAAACAGAGTAACTATTATTCTCTTTAAATGAATAACCGCATTGCGATAGACATAATCCAATCATGTCTATGCTCAACGCAAACACAAAATAACAATTATTTAGGTTTAACACCAATCTCGATGGTAGAGGGAGCATGCGATGCTTGATCATATCAACATCGGAAACACTTCCAACACATATCGCCAGCTCACCTTTAGCTAGTCTCCGTTTACTCCGCAGCCTTTTATTTCGAGTTTACTAACATTTAGCAACTGAACCGGTATCTAATACCATGGTGCTACTAGGAGTACTAGTAAAGTACACATTAACACAATGTATATCCAATATACTTCTATCGACCTTGCCAGCCTTCTCATCTACCAAGTATCTAGGGTAATTCTGCTCCAGTGGTTGTTCCCCTTATTACAGAAGCACTTAGTCTCAGGTTTGGGTTCAACCTTGGGTTTCTTCACTAGAGCAGCAGCTGATTTGCCGTTTCATGAAGTATCCCTTCTTGCCCTTGCCCTTCTTGAAACTAGTGGTTTCACCAACCATCAACAATTGATGCTCCTTCTTGATTTCTACTTTTGTGGTGTCAAACATCGCGAATATCTCAAGGATCATCATATATGTCCCTGATACATTATAGTTCATCACGAAGCTCTAGCAGCTTGGTGGTAATGACTTCGGAGAAACATCAATATCTCATCTGGAAGATCAACTCCCACTCGATTCAAATGATTGTTGTACTCAGACAATCTGAGCACAAGCTCAACAATTGAGCTTTTCTCCTTAGTTTGTAGGCTAAGAAAATCGTCGAAGGTCTTATACCTCTTGACGTGGGCACGAGCCTGAAATCCCAATTTCAGCCCTCGAAACATCTCATATGTTTCGCGACGTTTTAACACGTCTTCGGTGCCTCAACTCTAAACCGTTTAACTAAACTATCACATAGTTATCAAAATGTGTATGTCAGATGTTCGCAACATCCACAGACGATGTTCGAGGTTCAGCACACTGAGCGGTGCATTAAGGACATAAGCCTTCTATGAAGCAATGAGGACAATCCTTAATTTACGGACCTAGTCCACATACTCAACTTTCAACAAAATTTTCTCTAGGAACATATCTAAACGGTAGAACAGAAATGTGAGCTACGACATAATTTGTGAAGACCTTTTGACTATGTTCAGGATAATTAAGTTCATCTTATGAACTCCCACTCAGATAGACATCCCTCTAGTGATCTAAGTGATTACATGATCCGAGTCAACTAGGCCGTGTCCGATCATCACGTGAGACGGACTAGTCAACATCGGTGAACATCTTCATGTTGATCGTATCTACCATACAACTCATGCTCGACCTTTCGGTCTCTTGTGTTCCGAGGCCATGTCTGTACATGCTAGGCTCGTCAAGTCAACCTAAGTGTTTCGCGTGTGTTCCGAGGCCATGTCTGTACATGCTAGGCTCGTCAACACCCGTTGAATTGAACGTAAGAATCTATCACACCCGATCATCATGTGGTGCTTCGAAACTACGAACTATCGCAACGGTGCACAGTTAGGGGGAACACTTTCTTGAAATTAATATGAGGGATCATCTTATTTACTACCGTCGTTCTAAGTAAACAAGATGCAAAAACATGATAAACATCACATGCAATCAAATAGTGACATGATATGGCCAATATCATATTGCTCCTTTTGATCTCCATCTTCGGGGCTCCACGATCATTATCGTCACCGGCATGACACCATGATCTCCATCATCATGATCTCCATCATCGTGTCTTCATGAAGTTGTCTCGCCAACTATTACTTTTACTACTACAGCTAACGTTTAGCAATAAAGTAAAGTAATTACATGACGTTTATGTTGACACGCATGTCATAAATAAATAAAGACAACTCCTATGGCTCCTGCCGGTTGTCATACTCATCGACATGCAAGTCGTGATTCCTATTACAAGAACATGATCAATCTCATACATCACATATCATTCATCACATTCTTCATGGCCATATCACATCACATATCATACCCCTGCAAAAACAAGTTAGACGTCCTCTAATTGTTGTTTGCATGTTTTACGTGGCTGCTATGGGTTTCTAGCAAGAACGTTTCTTACCTACGCAAAACCACAACGTGATATGCCAATTGCTATTTACCCTTCATAAGGACCCTTTTCATTGAATCTGTTCCGACTAAAGTGGGAGAGACAGACACCCGCCAGCCAACTTATGCAACTAGTGCATGTCAGTCGGTGGAACCGGTCTCACGTAAGCGTACGTGCAAGGTTGGTCCGGGCCGCTTCATCCCACAATACCGTCAAAACAAGATTGGACTAGTAACGGTAAGCATATTGAACAAAATCAATGCCCACAACTACTTTGTGTTCTACTCGTGCATAGAATCTACGCAATAGACCTAGCTCTGATACCACTATTGGGTAATGTAGCAATAATTCAAAATTTTCCTACGTGTCACCAAGATCAATCTATGGAGTCATCTAGCAATGAGGGAGGAGTGGATCTACATACCCTTGTAGATCGCGTGCGGAAGCGTTCAAGAAAACGGGGTTGATGGAGTCGTACTCGTTGTGATCCAAATTACCGATGATCCTAGCGCCGAACGGACGGCACCTCCGCGTTCAACACACGTATGGAGCAGCGACGTCTCCTCCTTGTTGATCCAGCAAGGGGGGAGGAGAGGTTGATGGAAGATGGCTCCAGCAGCAGCACGACGGCGTGGTGGTGGTCGAGCTGCAGTACTCCGGCAGGGCTTCGCTAAGCTCTATGGAGGAGGAGGATGTGTTGGAGAGGGAGAGGGAGGCACCAAGGCATGGGGTGAGAGGCCCTCCTTCCCCCACTATATATAGGGAGCCCAAGGGGGGGCGCCGGCCCTAGGAGATCCAATCTCCTAGGGGGGGCGGCGGCCAAGGGAGGTTTCCCTTCCCCCCAAGGCACCTAGGAGGTGCCTTCCCCTCTTAGGACTCTTCCCTTAGGGTTTCCCCCCACCCTAGGCGCATGGGCCTAGGGGGAAGTGGCGCCCCAGCCCACTTTGGGCTGGATCCCTTCCCACTTCAGCCCATGGGACCCTCCGGGATAGGTGGCCCCACCCGGTGGACCCCCGGGACCCTTCCGATGGTCCTGGTACAATACCGATGACCCCGAAACTTGTCCCGATGGCCGAAATAGCACTTCCTATATATAATTCTTTACCTCTGGACCATTTCGGAACTCCTCGTGATGTCCGGGATCTCATCCGGGACTCCGAACAACATTCGGGTTACTGCATATACATATCCCTACAACCCTAGTGTCATCGAACCTTAAGTGTGTAGACCCTACGGGTTCGGGAGACATGTAGACATGACCGAGATTGCTCTCTGGTCAATAACCAACAGCGGGATTTGGATAGCCATGTTGGCTCCCACATGTTCCACGATGATCTCATTGGATGAACCACGATGTCAAGGACTTAATCAATCCCGTATACAATTCCCTTTGTCTAGCGGTACGATACTTGCCCGAGATTCGAACGTCGGTATCCCGATACCTTGTTCAATCTCGTCACCGGCAAGTCTCTTTACTCGTTCCGTAACACATCATCCCTTGATCAACTCCTTGATCACATTGTGCACATTATGATGATGTCCTACCGAGTGGGCCCAGAGATACCTCTCCGTTTACATGGAGTGACAAATCCCAGTCTCGATTCGTGCCAACCCAACAGACACTTTCGGAGATACCTGTAGTGTACCTTTATAGCCACCCAGTTATGTTGTGACGTTTGGCACACCCAAAGTATTCCTACGGTATCCGGGAGTTGCACAATCTCATGGTCTAAGGAAATGATACTTGACATCAGAAAAGCTTTAGCATACGAACTACATGATCTTGTGCTAGGCTTAGGATTGGGTCTTGTCCATCACATCATTCTCCTAATGATGTGATCCCGTTATCATGACAACCAATGTCCATGGTCAGGAAACCGTAACCATCTATTGATCAACGAGCTAGTCAACTAGAGGCTTACTAGGGACATGGTGTTGTCTATGTATCCACACATGTATGTGAGTTTCCTATCAATACAATTCCAGCATGGATAATAAACGATTAACATGAACAAGGAAATATAATAATAACTAATTTATTATTGCCTTTAGGGCATATTTCCAACACTTATAGATCAGGCGTAATTGTTTGAGTAGATTTTTTTAATCTTAATTTGATGATTGCCACAATTCTTTGATATTTAGTTTGCAAAGTAAACACCAAAAGCGCTGATTGCTTGAGTTGATTCCCCTTTATATGATATACTTATGCTCAAAGGGAGTTGGAAAATTAGCAACAAACAAGACATATCACATGATATTAGTCAACAAACTGAACAGCTATTTTGATACTTCTCACTATTGTAGTAATATATTCTAATTGGGCTATTGTTATATCACATTGCAACTCGCATATGAATATATGAGTGTGTCAACATGTGGTCGCACCTTATTTCAGAAGTACACTTTGTGTAGCCAAAAAAACATAGATGAGCAACATGCTAGAAAATGTGCACCTGCAAAAAGGCATGCAAAAACATGACCATTTGTGAACTGTCTTGAGTAAGACAAAAAGTTGTGCGCATATAGTTGCTACATTGGTCCTTCATCTCTGTCTTTTTTAGTACGATACATAATTTTTCATAATTTTGAACAACTTTTAGCAAGTGCACATGTTATAGCATATTACAACCATGATTGTTCCCCACATTTATTGGAAAATTCAGGGTGCATGTTATAGAAGTGAGGTGTTGGTGCAGCGAGTTGTGGAAAATTCACATTCGATGTTTTTCAACTGCCAACTGTACTGGGTTGTGATACTGACTGTGTTTAGCTTGAATCAGTTACTCAATTTTGCAATTATATCTCTGAAAATTTGTATTTGACGAAATGGTTATTGTATGCTTATATGCAAGTGAACAGTTGGGAACAAAACCTGTTTGCATCATGTTATTTCCTACTTCTATAATGTGGTGTTTGGAGAGCTGATGATGTTGTATTTATCTGCATGTCATTACCGTGGTCCAGAATATGCTCCACATTCTGTTTAGTTATAATGATCATTAAGTGCTTACCAACATTTTTGCATTTTCCAGTGCTTTATTACTAGTATCTTGCATACAATAGCCTTAACACGGTAATGTAATTCATGGTTGTTTTATACCTGGTTAATAATCAGGTTCAGGTATGCTAGAGTGTAATAACATCGAACTTGTTTCTTGAAAAAAAATGCACACCTTATGAGGCACAGCACTCCTTTGTAAATTCACCTATACCTTGTAGATTGTCAACAAATCTATTTCTATCTTCATTCTTTTTCGTGATAACCAAGTTGATTTAGCTGCAATTTTATTTACCCTGTTCTGCTTTTCTTATGCAGCAAAGGAGTTTGAAACTGAAACAGTCCTGTCCAGTTTCACCTGCAAGGACCCCATAACCAAGGAACGGATCTATGGTCCGCATAATCTAGGTAGTTGGGACAGGGAATTCAAGCCGGACCTAGAGCTGAAACGGGGGGTCAGAAAGGAGCTCCTCGCCAAGATCCGGCGCTACTACGAGCGGGTGAAGATCGTCGACGAAGGCTTCTGCTTTGGCCTACTAGATCCGGTCTCCAACATCGTTGTCGCCGAAGCAATCGCCCAAATCAAGCTGCTGGTGGTGGATGAGGAAGACAAGGCCGAGCTGGCTGAGGACTCACATGGTCGTCAACGGCCGATACTACGGTGCATTTTTGAGCGGTCGCTCGACGGTCTCATCAACTTCCTGGTGGCCCTCTTTCCCTACCTCACCCACTATAGGGCCGAGTGGTATCTCAACAAGGCTGATTTGGATCCCCTCGTGGCCGCCGTCTTCATCATCAAGCACCGAGGGATGGAACAGACCTTCAGGTTTCTATCTGACACCACCGCGGCAGCCGTTGGAATGGCGCTAAGATGTGCTGCAGCTGCCGCCCAGCACCTGAACCCGCGGAAGTTCGCTCTAGGGTGGAAGCTATTGTCCCCTTTTCTCTGCAAGATCAACACCCTGCTTTCACCACCCTACGCAGCCCAAGACCCCGGTCTGCTCATCGACATCCAGGAACTACTTCAGCAACCTGAACCACCTACTCTTTTCGTCCTAGAGGAAGCCTGGAGGCTTGCCTCTAAATGCCCTGGCAACAACCTGAACCATCCGGAGATGCAAGTGCCGCTGCTGCCGACTCTGAGGCACTTGCTTCTCACCACCATCCATGGATACTATCTGGAGGATCTTGCCTGTCTGCCCAAGGACAAGCTGCGGGGCTCGCACGAGTACCACTACAGCTTTCTCCATGCCGGCCACTGCTACGGACCGCTGGACCCTGTCTCCAACATCATCGTTAACACCCTCTGGTATGCCCAAGCCTACCCTCTAAAGCTAGAGAAAAAGATCGACATCGAGGTCATCAGCACCAAAGCCCTGCTGCGAATCGCACTCCGATCCCTGTATGGCCTCATCTCCTTCCTTTGCACCCGCCACCCACCCTCACGCTAGGTGAAGCCATGCAACAACTGCAGCTGGCTGGGGCCTATCTCCAAAAGGCCGATGATCCAAGCCATCATGATGGTGGTGTCGAACAAGAAGCCTATGTCGGGGATCGTAGCAGAAATTTAAAATTTTATATGCATCACCAAGATCAATCTATGGAGTAATCTAGCACCGAGGGGAAGGGGAGTGCATCTACATACCATTGTAGATTGCTAAGCGGAAGCGTTGCAAGAACGCGGATGAAGGAGTCGTACTCGTAGCGATTCAGATCACGGTTGATTCCGATCTAAGCACCGAACCACGGCGCCTCCGCGTTCAACACACGTGCAGCCCGGTGACGTCTCCCACGCCTTGATCTAGCAAGGGGAGAAGGAGAAGTTGGGGAAGACTCCGTCCAGCAGCAGCATGAAGGCGTGGTGCTGGTGGAGGAGCACGGAACTCTAGCAGGGCTTCGCCAAGCACTACGAGAGACGAGGAGGGAGAGAGGTATGGTTGCGCCTGGGAGAGAATAACTCGTGTATTGGGCAGCCCCTAGACCTCAACTATATATAGGGGGAGGGGAGGGGGCTGCGCCCCCTCTAGGGTTCCCACCCCAAGGGGTGCGGCAGCCCCAGATCCCATCTAGGGTGGCGGCCAAAGGGGGGAGAGGGGGAGGCGCACCTGGGATGGGCCTTAGGGCCCATCTGCCCTAGGGTTTGCCCCCATCTTCTTGTGAGGCGCCTTGGGCCTTGGTAGGGGCACCCCAGCCCATCTAGGGGCTGGTCCCTTCCCACTATTGGCCCACGCAAGCCTCTTGGGCTGGTGGCCCCTCCCGGTGGACCCCCGGACCCTTCCGGTGGTCCCGGTACATTACCAGTGATGCCCGGAACACTTCCGGTGGCCAAATCCTCACTTGCTATATATCAATCTTTACCGCCGGACCATTCCGGAACTCCTCATGACGTCCAGGATCTCATCCGGGACTCCAAACAACATTCGGTAACTACGTACATACTTTCCCTAAAACCCTAGCGTCATCGAACCTTAAGTGTGTAGACCCTACGGGCTCGGGAACCATGCAGTCATGACCGAGACATATCTCCGGCCAATAACCAACAGCGGGATCTGGATACCCATGTTGGCTCCCACATGTTCCACGATGATCTCATCGGATGAACCACGATGTCAAGGACTTAATCAATCCCGTATACAATTCCCTTTGTCTAGCGGTATGATACTTGCCCGAGATTCGAACGTCGGTATCCCGATACCTTGTTCAATCTCGTTACCGGCAAGTCTCTTTACTCGTTCCGTAACAAATCATCCCGTGATCAACTCCTTGGTCACATTGTGCACATTATGATGATGTCCTACTGAGTGGGCCCAGAGATACCTCTCCGTTTACACGGAGTGACAAATCCCAGTCTCGATTCGTGCCAACCCAACAGACACTTTCGGAGATACCTGTAGTGCACCTTTATAGCCACCCAGTTACGTTGTGACGTTTGGTACACCCAAAGCATTCCTACGGTATCCGGGAGTTGCACAATCTCATGGTCTAAGGAAATGATACTTGACATTAGAAAAGCTTTAGCAGACGAACTACACGATCTTGTGCTAGGCTTAGGATTGGGTCTTGTCCATCACATCATTCTCCTAATGATGTGATCCCGTTATCAATGACATCCAATGTCCATGGTCAGGAAACCGTAACCATCTATTGACCAACGAGCTAGTCAACTAGAGGCTTACTAGGGACATGGTGTTGTCTATGTATCCACACATGTATCTGAGTTTCCTATCAATACAATTTTAGCATGGATAATAAACGATTATCATGAACAAGGAAATATAATAATAACCAATTTATTATTGCCTCTAGGGCATATTTCTAACAGTCTCCCACTTGTACTAGAGTCAATAATCTAGTTCACATCGCCATGTGATTAACACTCACAGGTCACATCACCATGTGACTAACATCCAAAGAGTTTACTAGAGTCAATAATCTAGTTCACATCACTATGTGATTAACACTCAATGAGTTCTAGGTTTGATCATGTTTTGCTTGTGAGAGAGGTTATAGTCAACGAGTCTGCAACAATCAGATCCGCATTTGGGGTAGTTCCGCTACCAGTGACCGTTCCCCTTACAATAGAAGCACTTAGTCTCGGGTTTGGGTTCAGCCTTGGGTTCCTTCATTGGAGCGGCAGCTGGTTTACCATTCATGAAGTTTCCCTTCTAGCCCTTGCCCTTCTTGAAACCAGTGGTCTTGTTAAACCATCAACACTTGATGCTCCTTCTTGATTTCTACTTTTTGCGGTCTTAAGCACCGCGAACAGCTCCGGGATCATCTCCATCCCTTGCATGTCATAGTTCATCACGAAGATCTAGTAGCTTAGTGATAGTGACTAGAGATCTCTATCAATCACTATCTTATCTGGAAGTTTAACTCCCACTTGATTCAAGTGATTGTAGCACCCAGACATTCTGAGCGCATGCTCACTAGCTGAGCTCTTCTCCTCCATCTTGTAGGCAAGGAACTTGTCAAAGGTCTCATACCTCTCAACACGGTCATGAGCCTGAAATCCCAATTTCAGCTCTTGGAACATCTCATATGTTCTATGGCATTCAAAACATCATTGGAATCCCGATTCTAAGCCGTAAAGTATGGTGCACTTAACTAGCAAGTAGTCATCAAGACGTATCTGTTAGATGTTCATAACATCCACAGACGACGCTGGAGGGGTTGGCACACCGAGCGGTGCATCAAAGACATAAGCCTTCTGTGTAGCAGTGAGGACACTTCTCAGGCAACGGACCTAGTCCGCGTCAATGCTTACAATATCTTTCAACTTAATCTTTCTCTAGGAACGTATTGAAACAGGGAGCTACAACGCGAGCTATTGATCTACAACATATTTGCAAAGACAATTTAGACTATGTTCATGATAATTAAGTTCATCTAATCAAATTATTTAATGAACTCCCACTTAAATAGACATCCCTCTAGTCATCTAAGTGATACATGATCCGAATCGACTAGGCCGTGTCCGATCATCACGTGAGACGGACTAGTCATCATCGGTGAACATCTTCATGTTGATCGTATCTTCTATACGACTCATGTTCGACCTTTCGGTCTTCCTTGTTCCGAGGCCATGTCTGTACATGCTAGGCTCGTCAAGTCAACCTAAGTGTTTCGCATGTGTTCCGAGGCCATGTCTGTACATGCTAGGCTCGTCAACACCCGTTGTATTCGAACGTTAGAATCTATCACACCCGATCATCACGTGGTGCTTCAAAACAACGAACCTTCGCAACGGTGCACAGTTAGGGAGAACACTTTTCTTGAAATTTTAGTGAGGGATCATCTTATTTAAGCTACCGTCATTCTAAGCAAATAAGATGTAAAACATGATAAACATCACATGCAATCTAATAGTGACATGATATGGCCAATATCATTTTGCTCCTTTTTGATCTCCATCTTCAGGGCGCCATGATCAACATCCTCACCGGCATGACACCATGATCTCCATCATCGTGTCTTCATGAAGTTGTCTCGTCATCTATTACTTCTACTACTATGGCTAACGGTTTAGCAATAAAGTAAAGTAATTACATGACGTTTATGTTGACACACAAGTCACAAATAAATTAAGACAACTCCTATGGCTCCTGCCGGTTGTCATACTCATCGACATGCAAGTCGTGATTCCTATTACAAGAACATGATCAATCTCATACATCACATATATCATTCATCACATCCTTTTGGCCATATCACATCACACGGCATATGCTGCAAAAACAAGTTAGACGTCCTCTAATTGTTGTTGCAAATTTTTACATGGATACTATAGGTTTCTTAGCAAGAACGTTTCTTACATACGCCAAAACCACAACGTGATATGCCAATTTCTATTTACCCTTCATAAGGACCCTTTTCATCGAATCCGATCCGACTAAAGTGGGAGAGACAGACACCCGCTAGCCACCTTATGCAACTAGTGCATGTCAGTCGGTGGAACCTGTCTCACGTAAGTGTACGTGTAAGGTCGGTCCGGGCCACTTCATCCCACGATGCCGCCGAATCAAGATAAGACTAGTAACGTCAAGTAAATTGACAAAATCGACGCCCACAACTACTTTGTGTTCTACTCGTGCATAGAAACTATGCATAGACCTAGCTCATGATGCCACCGTTGGGGATCGTAGCAGAAATTTAAAATTTTCTACGCATCACCAAGATCAATCTATGGAGTAATCTAGCACCGAGGGTAAGGGGAGTGCATCTACATACCATTGTAGATCGCTAAGCGGAAGCGTTGCAAGAACACGGATGAAGGAGTCATACTCGTAGCGATTCAGATCGCGGTTGATTCCGATCTAAGCGCCGAACCACGGAGCCTCCGCGTTCAACACACGTGCAGCCCGGTGACGTCTCCCACGCCTTGATCCAGCAAGGGGAGAAGGAGAAGATGGGGAAGACTCCGTCCAGCAGCAGCATGACGGCGTGGTGGTGGTGGAGGAGCGTGGAACTCTAGCAGGGCTTCGCCAAGCACTACGAGAGACGAGGAGGGAGAGAGGTATGGCTGCGCCTGGGAGCGAATAACTTGTGTATTGGGCAGCCCCTAGACCTCAACTATATATAGGGGGAGGGGAGGGGGCTGCGCCCCCTCTAGGGTTCCCACCCCAAGGGGTGCGGCAGCCCCAGATCCCATCTAGGGTGGCGGCCAAAGTGGGGAGAGGGGGAGGTGCACCTGGGGTGGGCCTTAGGGCCCATCTGCCCTAGGGTTTGCCCCCATCTTCTCTTGAGGCACCTTGGGCCTTGGTGGGGGGCGCCCCAGCCCACCTAGGGGCTGGTCCCTTCCCACTATTGGCCCACGCAAGCCTCTGGGGCTGGTGGCCCCTCCCGGTGGACCCCCGGACCCTTTCGGTGGTCCCGGTACATTACCGGTGATGCCCGGAACACTTCCGGTGGCCAAATCCTCACTTCCTATATATCAATCTTTACCTCTGGACCATTCCGGAACTCCTCGTGACGTCCAGGATCTCATCCGGGACTCCGGACAACATTCGGTAACCGCATACATACTTTCCCTATAACCCTAGTGTCATCGAACCTTAAGTGTGTAGACCCTACGGGCTCGGGAACCATGCAGTCATGACCGAGACATATCTCCGGCCAATAACCAACAGCGGGATCTGGATACCCATGTTGGCTCCCACATGTTCCATGATGATCTCATCGGATGAACCACGATGTCAAGGATTCAATCAATCCCGTATACAATTCCCTTTGTCTACCGGTATAGTACTTGCCCGAGATTCGATCGTCGGTATCCCGATACCTTGTTCAATCTCGTTACCGGCAAGTCTCTTTACTCGTTCCGTAACACATCATCCCGTGATCAACTCCTTGGTCACATTGTGCACATTATGATGATGTCCTACCGAGTGGGCCCAGAGATACCTCTCCGTTTACATGGAGTGACAAATCCCAGTATCGATTCATGCCAACCCAACAGACACTTTCGGAGATACCTGTAGTGCACCTTTATAGCCACCCAGTTACGTTGTGACGTTTGGTACACCCAAAGCATTCATACGGTATTCGGGAGTTGCACAATCTCATGGTCTAAGGAAATGATACTTGACATTAGAAAAGCTTTAGCAGACGAACTACACGATCTTGTGCTAGGCTTAGGATTGGGTCTTGTCCATCACATCATTCTCCTAATGATGTGATCCCGTTATCAACGACATCCAATGTCCATGGTCAGGAAACCGTAACCATCTATTGATCAACGAGCTAGTCAACTAGAGGCTTACTAGGGACATGGTGTTGTCTATGTATCCACACATGTATCTGAATTTCCTATCAATACAATTTTAGCATGTATAATAAACGATTATCATGAACAAGGAAATATAATAATAACCAATTTATTATTGCCTCTAGGGCATATTTCTAACAGCCTACCTGGCTGCTGCCAAAGCCGCACACCACCCCAAACCTCTTGAACAGGCCCACTTCCTCGGACCATCTAATTCCATGCTCAAAGGCTGCTTGGAACTCCTCAACCAAAACGAAGATGCCAAGGTCCGCACATTAATTCTGGGCCACTTCCAAACCAACAGCAAACCTGCACAAGAAACAAAAAACACCAACGTGTTAGGCCCACGGGCTTACAGTGATGTAATGAGAATGATAGGCAACTTCTGGTACCAGCACACCAGCGTGGTGGGAATGGTGAAGTCTGCAATCGAGATGTACAACAAGAAAAGCCAGGTAATTTGCTTGCTCTTTTACACAGATTGACTTGCTGGATGTACATCATCAAAACAATCTGTAACAACTTGATTGCTTGCAGGTACAACCCAGCTATGAGGTCCATGTTATCTGCGGTGTCAGTCGGCACATGGGTGGCCGTGCGGACCCAATGAGGCCCTTTGAACACATTAGCCATTGCTCCCACATCAACTTCCTTGCCACTCAGGTTGCTGGCACTCCAAAGCTCTTCTTTGCCGAGTGTCGCAACATCGGCTCCAAGGAGGCGGTGTTGTGCTGTCCTATTGCTATGCCACTTCCAGGCTCTGGTATGCTATCTATCGTTTAGCTTTGCACTCTGTCATCAGTTTTTATACGATCCAGAACTATATAGTAAAGTCCGTTGCATGTGTATGCATGGCAGAGCAAGTCCGTTGCCTTTACTGTGAGTCCGGAGGAAGGACCATCGTGCACCCGACGAAGGAGAGTTTCCTGGGGCGTGACAGAGAGTTTGAGGAGATGTTCCGCGGCGAAGGAGACACCAGTGATGACGTCATGTCTCACAGCTATTACATAACCTTGTATTTGGATAATCTGGAGGAGGACCGGATCTACGGCAATTACAGCTGCGATAGTGAACTCCAAGAGGAAGTGCGGTTGCTTGACATAAATTAAGCACATGCATGACCCATCTGATGAAAAACCACCGTCTATTAGTAACCTGTGTCGCCATATTTTATTCCATCTAGAACCTTTATACTCCTCCTATAAGTCAATTGTCCGATCGATGCTGAACATTATTGATGCTTAATCTGCCTGCCTGAACTCCTGTTTCATTCTGGCCAACATATTGCAGGTAGTGTGTGGATTGTTTCTTCTGGTTTGGGACCAAGTTGATGCAAATCTGTTCTAAATTTTGTCTCTCTAAGTAGTAGTACCTTGCAGTTTGTCTAGATCTATCTTATTTTACTTTTGCCAAATAAAGAAAGTATATTTCTTTGCTCAAGGGACTAGATGGTCAAATGTTAGCCGACGCAAACCCTTGATTGTTTTTTTGAAATGATGTCTTGCTGCAACCCTTTAGAAGCATCATCACTTGCTGTAGAGTTTTTGTTCTAGTATTGCAAAACTAATTTCTTTTGTTGTGCTGTTGGTGACATATGGCAAACTCCACACATGGCTTCCTAGATTTACTTCGTGCGTCCCGAATTACTTGTCACGGAACTGGATGGAGGAAGTACATACTACCGATAGCTATGTACTACACTTTCTATCTCTCTAGGAATTAGATACAGCAAGGGTTATAACAACACACTTGGGTTACTATGTCAGATTTTTACCAGCACTTTCTTCTGTGCATGGCATGGTTGAGCAGGCA
Organism: Triticum dicoccoides; assembly: GCF_002162155.2. Lineage (NCBI taxonomy): Eukaryota > Viridiplantae > Streptophyta > Magnoliopsida > Poales > Poaceae > Triticum > Triticum dicoccoides. The sequence goes on along the minus strand of NC_041390.1, from coordinate 625,360,148 downwards.
ATGTAATCCATATCTCACTGGGTCGCAGAAAGCTCGGCTTATTAGTCAAACTAGTTGAACACCCGTAGCATGGCATGGTTGAGCAGGCAATGTAATCCACTAGTTAGGAAACGTGCCTTGGGCGCGCGGTGCCTGGCTCAACACATTGCTCCGTCGTGTATCTATTTGTCCTCAGGGAGGTCGAATCCTCGCCGGGGAGATTGATTTCTCGCCTGAGAAACATGATTCCTCGCTGGAGAGGCTGCTTTCTCGCCGGAGAACCTCGCCGGCTGCTTTTTTGAGCGCCTAGGACCAAAGCGAGGCGTTATGCAAACGCCCAGCGCTTATGCGTGCCTAGGCGAGCGCCTAATAGCGCCTTCTTGAACAGTGCTGAAAATGCATCAGTTCAATGCATCAAACTAGCATTGGAAGCATGACATTGCCGATCGTCGAGATCTGAAACTGAGCCGGAGACGCAGTTAGGAGCGATTTCTAGGCAAATCCTAAACGGCGCCCGCTGCGTCCGTTTTAGTTGTTTTCGTTAACGGGCGCATACCCCCTGCACTGACTTGGGCTCGGCCCATCTACGTTCCTTTTTCTCAGTTTATCCTGCAAAAAAAGATGCGCATGGGTGGTAATCGAACCCAGAACGTCTTCACTCTAAGCAAGCTACTGTAACCAACAGGCCACCTAGTCCAGGTATGTTCTAATACATCTTCTTTCTACTTTTCTTCTTCTTCTTTTTTAATTTTTCCTTCTTTTCCTTTTTCCTGTTCCCTTTTCTCCTATGCTGGAACGATTTTGTACATTTTTTTTCCTTAGTCATTTTCTTTGTTAAATGCGTGAACCTTTTTTTTTATCAAAATCCGATGAACCTTTTCAAATTCATGAACTGTTTTTAAAATCACTGAACTCTTTTTCAAAATCGATGAACTTTTTTCAAAATCAATTTTTTTCCAAATCAATGATTTTTTTTTTCAAAATCAGTGAACTCTTTTCAAATTCGATGAACTCTTTTCAAAATCGATGAAATCTTTTTCAAAACCGATGAACTCTTTTCAAAATCCATGAACATTTTTTCAAAAGCGATGAACTATTTTCAAAATCGATGAACTCTTTTCAAAACGGATGAACTCTTTTTCAAAACCAATGAACCTTTTTTCAAAATTGACAAAAAAAATTCAAATCGATGAACTTTTTTTCAAAATCGGTGAACTCTTTTCAAAATCGATGAACTCTTTTCAAAATCGATGAAATCTTTTTCAAAACTAATGAACTCTTTTCAAAATCCATGAACTCTTTTTCAAAAGCGATGAACTCTTTTCAAAATTGATGAACTCTTTTCAAAATGGATGAACTCTTTTTCAAAACCAATGAACTCTTTTTCAAAATCGATGAACTTTAGTTCAATTTGATGAACTCTTTTTCATTTTTTCAAAATTGTTGAACATTTTTCAAAATTGTTGTTTCTAAATCAATGAACTTTTTAGAAAAATCGATGTACATTAAAAAATCACGTTTTGAAATCACGAACAAAAATCGATGGACTTTTTCATTTTTTTCACGTTTTGAAAAATCGATGAACAAAAATTTGAAAAAGTGAATAAAGTTGAAAACTATGAACACGTTTTGAAATCACGAACAAAAAACAAAAAATACATTAAAAAAATAAAATTCCATGACCTTTTTAAAACGTGAACAAATATTGAGAACATGAACAAAAATTTATATACGACGAGAGATTTTCAAATATACACTGAACATGTTTTTGATATAAGATGAACAAATTTTATACATTGAACATTTTTGTAATATAATCTGAACAATTTTGAACTACACAGTGAACAATTTTGTGATATACACTGAAACACCATTTCAATAACCATTTAACATTTTTCATGTACACTGAAAAATTTAAAATTGTGAACAAAATGTGAAAAAGTGAATAAATTTGAAAACTATGAACACATTTTGAAATCACGAACAAAAAACAAAAAATACATTTTTTTAAATTCTATGATTTTTTTTCAAATTTATTGAATTTTTGCAAAATGGATGAACTTTTTTTTTCAAAATCGATGAACAATTTTTCAAATTTGATGAACTTTTTCAAAATTTGACAAACTTTTCCAAAATCAACGAACTCTTTTTCAAATTCGATGAGCCTTTTTCAAAATCTATGAACTATTTTTTAAAATTCGTAAACAAATTCAAAATCTGATGAATTCTTTTTTATAAAAAAATAACTTTTCCAAATTGTTTTCAAATAATTCGCAAATCTAATAAATAGCACTGACGCGTTGGTCTTAAATAGCTCGCCTTGTAGTCGCTGGTGTTCACAGGTTGTAGTGGTTAGCAAAACGGTTCTCGTGTTGTAGCCGTAAAGCGTGAGTTCGAGTCGCTGTAACTGCTCTTTTTGTGTGTTATTTACGGGAGGCCTTTTTTTTTCCTTCACTGTGCGCGGTGGGCCGGCCCATGGGGTGCGGAGTGTGAGCGCCAGCTGCCTGAACCGGCGCCTTAAGCGCCGGTTAGGAGCTCCCGGAACTCGAACCCAACACTTCTTCGTTGTATGTAAGCAGCAATAACCAACCTTCCAACCACATCGGATGTGTTCATGCACATCTTCTTCATTGTTTTCTTCTTTATTTTTCCTTTTTCCTTTTTCTCCTTTGTTGGAACGGTTTTTTTCATTTTTTATTTTTATTTTTCTTTGTTAAATGCGTGAACTTTTTTTATCAAAATTCGATGAACCTTTTCAAATTTGTGAACTGTTTTTCAAAATCAATGAACTTATTTTCAGAATCAATGAAATCTTTTCAAAATAGATGAACTCCTTTTTCAAAATCAATGAACTATTTTAAAATTGATCAACTTTTTTCAAAACCGATGAACTCTTTTTCAAAACCGATGAACATTTTTTCAAATCGATAAAATCTTGTTCAAAATCAATGAACTATTTTTCAAATTGATGAACTCTTTTCAAAACCGATCAACTCTTTTTCAAAACCAATGAACTTTTTCAATTCAATGAACTCTTGTTCAGAATCAATGAACTCTTTTCAAAATTGATGAACTCTTTTCAAAATCGATGAACATTTTTTCAATTCGATGAACTTTTTTCAAAACCGATGAACTCTTTTTTCCAAAACCCATGAACTTTTTTTCAAAATGGATGGACTTTTTTCGAAATCATTGAACTTTTTAGATAAACCTATGAAATTTTGTAAAAAATCGATGATCTCATTTTCAAAGTTTCTTTTTCTTTCTAAAAAATAATTTATACGTATTGGTTTTACTAAAGGAAATGGTAACCACGACAGTTTTTCTAGGAGTGTATAAAAGAACTAGTTCGGTGCAGTGGTCAAATCATCAAGTCCTGGTGCAGTGGTTAAAGCATCAATCCTTGATTGATGTGCTGCGGGGTTCGAATCCTAGACATCCCATATTTTCAGTTACAATTGGTTTTTTTCCTTTTTCTTCTTCACGTCTGCTTTGTTGACTCGGCTGGTGGGCCGGCCCGCTACGCGTCGCTAGCGGGTGCCGGTATAGCCAGCCGACGCCTAAAGCGCTGGTTAGGAGCTCCCTGATTTCTACGGACGTTCAAACTACAATTGCGTCCTCGGGGATCGGGCCCATGCATGCAACGTTGGATCCAGGCCTGGAGTTTTCTTGGGATTTTCTTCGAAGACGTATGTGGGCTCTCTGGAATAACCCTACGCACCAGCGATCAATCAACTCCACGCCTTCGACTTCAGCACCGTCGTCCTCGTCTGCTGTCCCGCGTGATTCCATCGTCGCCGCCGAGATCTCACTCCCCTCGCCGACGCCGCATACGGCTCCAGTACAATCTCCCGGCGCCGGGGTTGCCCGTCGCGGCGGCGCATCAGCGCCCCATGGCGGGCGTGCCTCCTTCGGTGCGTGGTGCCTCCGTCTCGGGAGGGACGAACCCTCATCCAGCTCTAGTCATGGGGTGACTTCCACTCCCTCGCGCCCTCCGGCTCAGACGCCGGGCTTCTCCAGTCCACCTCTTCTTCAGCGAGGACCGGCGCCGGTCTACAACTACGGTGGGAACCAACCCCCTAGCTATGGCCAGGCCAGGCACTACGCCCCGCCATACGGTCCGGCCGTCGCCGGTGCGCCAGGCTCTACGTATAGGACTTCGCCAGCCGGGATGTCCGTTCCTTCACAGTTCCATCCAGGAGGGATTGTGGCACAACGAGTCCAGAAACGTAAGAAGAAGAAGAAGAAGCCGCATCAACAACAATTTGCTGGGGGAGCTTTGCAACATGGTTTTCACCCACCGGCTCAGCACATGCAGGTTCAGCAACATATACTGCATCAACCTATACAACAACAACACGTGCAGTCTTTTTAGCAGGGGCAATATCAGCAATTTGTGCAGCAGCAGAACACTCAGGTGCCACAGGGGCCTACTACTGTCGATGTCCCTTCTCTGGGAGTTCCCGTGTCTAATGTGCAAGTGAATCCTACAGTGCCTAAGAACAAGGCTATGAAAGGGGTCCGACGCTGGAAGTGTGCGGTGTATACGCATGCCACAAAGGATTGCACAGTGCAGCATTACTGTTATATTTGTGACAAAATCGCTTATCCAACGTTGCAGTGCCCGGTTCTGAAACTCCCCAAGCCCAATGATTTTGTCCCGGGAGTTGGTGCTGAGGAGACTTTGCCCTGCTGCCACATAGTGTGGTGAAGGACCATTTGGCGCCGACACAGACACCGATCGCCCGTGTTCATGTGAGTGGGTTGATGGTACCGGCGAGCGTTGTCGAGAGTCAGATTGCTAGGAGATGTCCGGTACATGATTAGTGGAAGTGGGAGGCTATTCAACACGGGTCTGATGCTTACCTTGTTAGCTTTCCTTCTTTCGAGGACTTGGACAGGGTTGACGGAATTCAGATGAACGTGCCGTCGGTTAATGCCCAGATGACTGTCACCGCATGGAGGTCGCAGGAGGTCCCACATAAGCTCGAGCTTCAACAGATTTGGCTCCATGTCGAGGGTGTTCCTCATACGGTGCGTCATATTTGGGGTCTATGGACCGTTGGTACTTTGATGGGCAAGACCTTAGATGTGGATCTCATTAGCCTGCGACGCCGGGGTGTAGTTCGGATTCTCGTGGCTATGACCAACTCTCAGATTTTGTCTAAGGACAAGGATGACGCGGGGCCTTTTGTTGCAACAGATGTGCTGGTTAAGCTCAAGGGCTACACATTCACGTTCAGGAAGGAGCCGGCTGGATACATTCCGGACCCTGACTTTGTCCCATTTATTTGGAGATGCAAGGGTGATGATGCTGACAATGAGAGTGGCACCAAGGAGAAGGGCGATGTGATGGACACCATTTAGTGCAGGAGTCTGCCTCGCCTTCTACGCCACGGGCTGTGGTTGTGTCGCAGCCGTCGTCGCCTTCTCGGACTGCAACGTCATCACCCGCTGCCCCTCCAGTTGGTGCAGGTCACCGGCGGCTCGGCGGGATGCCCGGACTCTCCATCTGCTGAGGTGGCGCTGCAGCCCCCGCCGCCGACACGGATGGCGCCGTCGCAACCGGCTGTCTCCAAGCCGGTGCAAGCAGCCGGAGTTTCAGCGGGGCGCCCTGTAGTGCCTTTATTTAGCGGGCATCCATCAGTGGCGGCTTCAGAAATTTGCAACCGGGTATTCATGTGTATTCATTTTGCCAAAATCATTGTTGTTTTTCGAAAATTGTCACTATTTTGCCAAAATTAACACTGTTTTGTAAAAATCATGGGTATTCACATGAAGACCCAAGCATACCCCTAGCGCCGCCCTTGGCATCCAGCGGCTCGGGTAGGGCCAACCCAGCACGCATCTCAGTTGGAGCTGTGCATGCATGTTTCGAGTGTGCTGGGAAACAAAGGGCTGGCCTCGGGTGTGCAGCCATGCAGTACTGCACATTCAACTGTTATTCGATCTCCATCGGAGCCGGACGCGTCCGCGGCTGCTCAACAATTTCAGATGAAGCCAAACGTGTACGTCTCACCCATGCACGCACCACCCGTGGTCCCGCCTCCAGACACGCCATCTTCGGCGGTGGCGTTGAGTGTACCGATGGTTGTGACTGCCGGGGAGGGGGTTGCTACTACACCCTCATCCCCTCCTCCGGCGGATGTTCCTACACGACTTTCTTCATCGGGGGTGACGCCCACACGTCGCAGTTCCCGCCATGCGGTGGCTGACGATGGAACGACGGACACTGACGAAACTCTTTGGCCAAGGCTATGCGACGTAAAGTTGTACAGAACCTTGACAACCAAAGTACCTTGTCATCATCCAAATCATTTTTATCTTTTTCTACTACATCCATCGTTGCTAAGTTGAATAATGTGGGTGTTAGTCTAGGAAGTAATGAGAATGATATTTCTGTTTCCGCAAACGCATTGAGACATTTGGAATATGATCGATTAAAGGTCACTCCACGAGTTTCTAGCAAATCTTTTAGCTCTCACCTAGATGAGGAGGAGCTGCATGCCACATCAGATGGTCACCTACTCGCTCAGGTAGTAGGGGAGGTTTCAGACGTGGGCTTGGAGGAACCCGGGCTTAGTTCATTGATTGAGCTTACAACTTCCGGTCGTAAATCCAAGTCTGACCGTTCGAAAAAAGGTCGTAAACCCTCTAAGAGGATGAAAATTTCTAAATCTCCTATTGTTTCCTCATGAATGTCATGTTCTTTAATAGTAGAGGTCTTGGTGACTTGGCTAAACATCTATTCATAGCAGAATGTAAGAGGAAGTACAATTTAGACTTTCTGGCTTTATCTGAAACGGGGAGACGTGATTTCTCAGCAAGTCTGCTTGACCGCCTGTCTGGTGGGATAGACTATAATTGGATTTCAAGGCCACCTCGAGGTCGTTCTGGGGGCATTTTACTTGGCATTAACACAGGGACTTTGGATGTTCTGGCTAGTTCGGATGGAGAGTTTCATATTAAACTCCATATTCGAAACAAAGCTGACAACTTCACATGGACCCTCGTCGTCGTGTATGGGGCAGCCTAGGATGAGCTCAAGGCCGTTTTTCTCCGTGAGCAGGTTAATCTGGCGAAAGATAATCCCTACCCCATTCTTATTGGTGGGGATTTTAACTTGCTACGATTTCCAAATGAGAAAAGCCGAGGTAGGTTTGATAATCATTGGCCTTTCCTTTTCAACGCTGTCATTGACAGTCGGGATTTGCGAGAGGTTTCCATGATTGGAAGACAGTTCACCTGGGCGAATAGGCTTCCAGAGCCGACATATGAGAAACTAGACCACGTTTTAATGGATACCAACTGGGAATGCAAATTCCCACTGCTTTCTGTTCGCGCTCTTCCTCGTATAGAGACTATTTCAGACCATGCACCCATTCTCTTAACCAATGGATTACCTCGATCACAGCACCGACGCAGGTTCAAGTTTGAACTGGGTTGGTTGCATCGGGATGGATTCCATGAAATGGTCAAGGAGGTGTGGGATAAACCAGTTGCCGGGCTTACCCCAATACACATATGGAACAACAAAATGCGTGTATTACGTAAGTTCCTTTGTGGATGGGCTAGGCACACTGCGGGTATCCTAAAAAAGGAGAAGCTTCGTCTTTCATCTATTATTGATGATTTAGAAGCTCTGGCAGAGATTAGACCTCTCTCTGATATCAAAATAGAGATTAAGAGTCAATCAAATGCCCAGTTAGCTCACATGCTGTGCGAGGAGGAACTCAAGTGGTACCATCATTCAAACTCTCAGTTTATCCTAAAAGGTGATTCGAATACGAGATTTTTCCATGGTGTCGCCAATGGTAGACATCGGAAGAAACTTATTCATTCCCTGCAACAGGAGGAGGGCACGATTGATGGGCATGAGCAACTTAAGTCTTATATCACTAGTTATTATAAAAATATGTTTGGAACCCCTGAGGAAGGAAACTTCTTGATGGATGAGTCTCGAACAGATGACATCCCCCAGGTTTCTGATGCGAAAAATAGCCTTCTAACATCTCCATTTTCCGAGGAGGAAGTTAGAAAGGTGGTTTTCCTAATGGAACATAACAAAGCACCGGGTGCTGATGGTTTTCCCGCTGAGTTCTACATAATTTTTGGGAGGTCATCAAACAAGATTTCCTACTCTTGTTTGGATGCCTTCACGTTGGCCAACTAGAGTTGTTTCGCTTAAACTTCGGTGAAATTATTTTATTACCTAAGGTTAATGAGGCTGAAAGGATACGACAGTATCATCCAATTTGCCTCCTTAATGTTAGTTTTAAAATATTCACTAATGTAGCGATGATTAGGCTAAATTCGGTTGCTGAACATGTGGTTCGTCCTTCTCAAACTACTTTCATGCAAGGCAGAAACATCCTAGATGGGGTTGTTGTCCTTCGTGAAACAGTTCATGAATTGCATCGAAAAAAACTGAAGGGGTGGTTCTTAAAATCGACTTTGAAAAGGCTTATGACAAAGTCAAGTGGTCTTTTGTTCAACAGACTCTCAGAATGAAAGGTTTTTCTGCAGAGTGGCGCGCAATGATCCATAGTTTCGCGACTGGAGGTAGTGTTGCCATTAAAGGCAATGATGACGTTGGCAACTATTTCCAAACGAAGAAAGGATTGCGACAAGGTGACTCAATATCGCCCATGCTATTCAATATAGTGGCTGATATGTTAGCTGTCATGATTGAGCGTGCTAAGGTTGATGGCCAAATTGATGGGGTAGTGAATCATCTAGTGGATGGTGGCCTATTTATCCTCCAATATGCTGACGATACGATTCTCTTTATGGATCATGACCTCGAGAAAGCAAGAAATCTGAAATTAGTTTTATCAGCATTCGAGGAACTCTCAGGGTTTAAGACCAATTTTCATAAAACTAAATTGTTTTGTTTTGGCGAGGCTCAAGACGAGTCCCATCTGTATGCTGAGCTATTCGGATGAGGATTGGGCCAGTTTCTGATCACTTATTTGGGGATAACGATACATTATCGGAGACTCACAAATGCTGAATGTAAACACGTCGAGGAGAGACTACAAAAAATACTTAGCAGTTGGAAAGGTAAATTGTTATCTCTGGGTGGAAGGTTGGTCCTCATAAATTCAGTACTAAGTAACATGGTACTATATATGATTTCCTTCTTCCAATTGCCGAAAGGAGTATTACATAGATTGGATTACTTCCGATCGAGATTCTTTTGGCAAGGAGATAGCGAGAGAAAAAAATATCGGCTGGCTAAATGGAGTGTGGTTTGCCGTCCCAAGGACCAAGGCGGTTTGGGCATTCATGACCTTGAGGTTAAGAATAGGGCCCTCCTCGGCAAATGGTTGTTTAAGTTGTTGAAGGAAGATGGTGTATGGCAAACCCTCCTAAGGAGAAAATATGTGAGTTCTAAGGCGGTATCCCAAGTATACTGGAAGCCTGGGGACTCTCATTTTTGGGCCGGACTAATGGCAACGAAGAAATATTTCTTCCGCTATGGTTCCTTCTCAATTAAGGATGGCTCAGAAATTAGATTCTAGAAGGATAAGTGGCTAGGTAATGCTACTCTCCGGGAACAATATCCAACTTTGTACAATATTGTGCATCACAAGGGCGATACTATTGCCAAGGTTTTGGAATCATTTCCGCCAAATGTGACGTTCAAAAGGGATTTAATTGGACCTAGACTCCAATCGTGGAACATACTGCTCCAACGGTTAACCACGGTACAGTTGTCACAAGGGTCCGATGTCTTTCGTTGGAACCTACATGAGAATGGGCAGTTCTCAGTGGAGTCTATGTATAGAGCTTTGACCGAGTCAGATGTGCCAGTTGATAATAATAAGAAGATCTGGAAGATGAAGATACCTCTCAAGAATAAAATCTTTGCATGATATCTTCGTCGCGGAGTCATTCTTACTAAAGATAACCTTATTAAGAGGAATTGGCATGGAAGTACGCAATGTGTATTTTGTCTGCATTATGAGACAATAAAACATTTGTTCTTCCACTGTAAATTGGCTCATTCTATATGGTCAGTCATCCAGATAGCTTCTGGCTTGTATCCTCCGTGTAGTGTTGCTAATATATTTGGCAACCGGTTTCTTGAGATTGATCACAGGTTTAGAATTCTTCTCAGGGTGGGAGCGCTTGCCGTGATTTGGTCGCTTTGGCTGTGTACAAATGATAAGGTTTTTAATGATATAAGTACTTCCCTTATGCAGGTTGTCTACAGATGTACCGGGACGCTTCGTTTATGGTCCTCTCTACAGCGAGTGGAGAATCAAGACCTGTTTATGGAGGTGTGTACACGATTGGAGGCTGCGACGAGGGAGTTCAGGAAATCTATGACAGGCTGGGGATCCAACTTCCAGATGATTTTCGTTAGAGCAAGGATAACTTACTCTGTGAACTTAAAGAGTAGGACGATCGAGGCTACCCGGTGCTCTCTCGGGGGAGTGGATGCATCGATATCTTACCAAGGAGCAATTGTCGCAGCTTTATGCTTTGGAGGAGGCATGCTGGAAGCAGAGGGGGGCCGAATTTCGTGTTTTAACCCTTTTTGCATACAAATTCAGGATCTGACCCTCCGGTGGAAAAATTTCGGGATCTAACCCTTTTCCTACCGCCAGGGGATGTGGTGGTAAGGTTGCACGTGCTACCGCCACACCCCCTGGCAGTAGGTACCTAGACGGCGACTAACGGCCGTCAGCCACTGCTGACGTGGAAAAGGGCCTACCGCGAGAGGTCCTGGCGGTAGGATACAGAGGCCTACAGCCATCACCCCTGGCGGTAGGGTCCTGGGGGGTGGATAAGTGGCTACTTTGTGGGCCCCACCACCACTATTCTTCCCCATTCATCTCTTTCCCCATGGTCAGCTCCTCACCCCTCTCTCTCCCCCTCAAAAACACCCCCTTGATCCCCTCCATTTCCTTGAGATTTCACTGGTGGATCCGGAGCATTTTCATCACCTAAGGTACCTCTCTCATTTCCCCTCATTTTGATTGGTTGATATCTTTGTTTTGTGTGGATTTGGTTAATTTACTTCAAACCCTAAGTGTTGATCTTGTTGTGTGCATTTATGACGCATTTATGGCTCATTTATGATGCATTTATGGCTCATTTATGGCTAGGGTTAGGGGTATGTTAGAGGTTATTGTTGGTGCAATAATGCTCCCTTATAGTTTTGAAGATTGTTGACATAAATAGTTGTGGGACTAATGTGTTTGCTAGTGCACATAGAGTAAAAAGTCCCTGAAGTATCGAGGAGTTTGCTTACAACTCCGAAGGATAATCACCTGTCCTGGGACGTTGATTATCACCGAAGATTATGCTGAGAAGAGTGACCCCTCAAAATTCCTGTCAAAAAGCAATCTGTTCAGTGCGTGTCCGAAGGATATGAAGGCTACTGAAGAACTGAAGACGTAGCGAAGACGTAGCATTTGTTTCGTTGCTTTTCTTTGGTTATCTTGAGTCATAGGACAACCGTACTATTAAGAGGGGTACAATGTTCGAAGCTTTGATTCTATGATGCTTAACCCATTCCTGTGAAAGCGGTGAGAGAAATCACTCTGTGCTCCGAGCGGATACTTGCCAACAAGAGACTGTGATCTTCTGTGTTGCAAGAGATTTGCCTCGGACCGAAGAGTTAGTATTACTTGGTCCGCAAGTAATATTACCGTTGCTCGTTTTTCCGACCGTTGGAGTCGTGGCATTTCACCATTGGCTGGAACCCATGTCCATTTCGGCCATTTCCCTTATGGGAAGGCTGCGGCTATAAATAGCCACCCCGCACCGGCTTTTGTCGGTGGCTGCTCTGTTTGATTTGAGAGAAGACTGTGTGAGCAACCCCCTCTCCAAGAGTGATTTGAGTTTAAAATCCAATCGAGAGAAAACCCCTAGAGCTGAAGAATTAGATAGTGGTTGAGCATCACTGGAATCTAAGTTTAGTACACTCCGCCTGTTACTCTTGAGAGCTGCAGACTCTCTAGACGGATAGGTGTCAATTTCCTCAGAGACCAAGAGTAATTGTGGTTCTCGAAGAAGAAGTCTGTGAAGGTTTGGAGACCGCCTCAAGTATCCACCACGAGTAATCGACATTGGTTGACGAACCAATTGTCGAGGAGAATAGGGTGAAGAGAGTTTATCTTCGGTGTTAAGTCACAGCTCCTCCAACCAGACGTAGTTCTTTTGCAGAAGAACGAACTGGTCGAACAAATCCCTCTCCTCCGAGCATTTTGGTTATGTATTCCTTCCCTGCTCATTTCCTTCGATATGCATGATATATCTTGTTGCTTGTTTTCCTTCGCTCTAGTTTATTTCCGCTGCTAAGTGTTTGGAGTTTTGAATTTTCGAAAGAAAATTTAAAACTACCATTCACCCTCCCCCCTCTGGTAGACATACTTCATTCCTATAATTGGCATCAGAGCGGGTACTCCCTGTCTCTGCTCATTTTGGTCTAACAACCTTGGAGTTTAAGTATGTCTTCAGTTAGCTACAAGTCGCGTCTGAAGATCCCCATCTTTGATGGGACGGATTATCCCTTCTGGAAGGAGAAGATGAAGATCCGCCTCCGAGCTATCGATGAAGAAATGTGGAACGTGGTCTCAAATGGACTCAACTTTGAGATTGCCCAAGTTCCCAACGATCAAGAAACGAGGCTCATTCAGTTGGATGCGCAGGCTAAGGATGAAATCGGTGGCCATCTCTCTCGGACTCAATTCCTTCGCTACCGCCGGTGTGAAACTGCTAAAGATCTATGGGACATCCTTGAGAAAATCAACGAAGGTGTCTCCTCACAGAAAGAAGCTCGCGTCGACACCCTCCGTGCCAAATTCAATCGGTTCTGAAGGATTGGGAATGAATCATGTCAGTAAAATTTTGATCGTCTCAGTGACATAGCGAATGAACTGCAAGGACTGGGTGCAAAGGATATCACTGATCATGAAGTGGTGAAGAAATTGCTTCGTTCTCTTGACAGTTCCTTCGATACTCTTGTTCTCATGATCCGCGAATGCCCTGACTTCAAAACCCTCGACTCTGCTGATATCATGGAAAGGCTCAACACTCATGAGGAACGGGAAGAAGAAAAGAGAGACCTGTATGGCTCAAACAAGAAGAATCATGCTTTAAATGCTGCTACTGAATCTTCTCCCGAAGAAATTGGCGAAGAAGACTTTGATGACCCTGAAAGAATTAGCAAAGACCTCACTCTCATCACCAAGCGTTTTCAGCGTTTCCGACAGAAAAATCAGTTCTAGAAGAAAGGTTCAAGCAGCTCGAACAGTTCAAAGTCTAAACCAAATGGAGAATACACCTGCTTCAAGTGCAAGAAACCGGGACACTTCATTTCTGACTGTCTGCTCTGGGAAGCTGAAATTCGAGCTAGTGGACGCTATGACACTCCTCCTCCGTCAAAAGGAAAAGTCAAGAGCAAGTACTACGACTCTGACGATGAGAAGAAATCCAAGAAGTTCTTCAATAAAAAGGAGAGCTCTTCCTCCAGGTCCTCCTCAAGGTCCTCGAAGAATCCATCGAAATCTTCTTCGAACCGAAAACACACTTCTCGCAAGGCCAAGGCGTATATCGGGAAGGAAATGGACTCTGACGAGGAAGAATCATCTGAATCTGAAGAAACTGAGGATTCCGAGGAAGATTCTGACTCTGGGATGGCTGGCATAGCATGTACTGCAAGACCTACATCAAAAACCTTCAAGGAAAACTCAAGTGACAACGAAACTCCTGCTTTCTGCTTCATGGCCAAGGCTTCAAAAGAAAAGGTATCTTCCAGGAACAACACGATTCACTCCAGTGATCAGTTTTCTTCTGATGAAGATGATCGAGCTAAGCTCATTAAAATTGCCAAGAAGCAACAGAACTCGCTTGAAAAACTTGAGAAAACTCTCAGAAAATCTGAAGGTTTGTTGGTTGAGGAGATGGAGAAAAATCAATCATTGACTGAAGAGTATTCCACTCTTGAGACTCGGTTGATTGAACTCACAGATCGTCACGAATTTCTCTCGGCTGATCATGAGAGATTATCCAATGAATATCTGAAAAGGAAACATGAACTCCTATCGCTGAGATAAGCTCATGAGGGTTTGATAAAAGAGAATTCTCTTCTCACCCAACAACTCAAAGAGAAATCTGATGTTTTCATCCCTCCTTGCTTGAAATGTCTTGAACGTAGCAATGCAGAAAACAATGCTGAATCTTCTGTGAGTGCTAACCCCTCGGTCGAGGAAAATGGATCTATCTCTGATGAAAATGACAGGTTAAAGGATCTGCTTCAGACAGGACTACTCAAATCCCTCAAGGGACATCAAACGCTATGTGATGTCCTGAAGAAATCCATTCTTCACAAAAATCCCAGGAAGGAAGGAATTGGTTTCGAAAGGAAACTAAATGAGAACGGCACATACTGGACGCCCGATCAATATCCTCGCACTGTGTGGGTGCCTGCTAAGAGCAAAACGCTCGAACCTGCATTGATGTCGGGATACAACTGTCCCATTCCTGAATATTCTTATGATGACTCTCTGGACAACTATAAGTTGTTCAAAAACCAACGTGGTGAGGTTATTGCTCGCTATGTTGGACCTAACTGCAGGAATGGATCTCCCAAGAAGTCCATCTGGGTGGAAAAGAAAACCATCGAGGCATTACCTGTGAAAACTCTTCTAACCATGCCGGAAGAAAATGCTCGATATGCTCGTGAAAAGCTTCGACAGAATGATTACACACATACCTCGTCTAATCATTATTCTCATTCATCTGGAAGAGATTTCAATGCCTACTCAGTTGATTATTCTCGTACTAGAAACAACTCACATGTTTTTCGAAAGAATTCATATCCTGCTCGCTCATATGTTTCGAAGCCACCTGCAAAGATGTGGGTGGTTAAGAAAAAATAATTTTCTTTCAGGACTATGTCTCCGGGTGTACTGAATGGATCATGGATAGTGGATGCACTAGTCATATGACCGGAGACAAGTCGTAGTTTGTCGACCCCAACCTTACTGCATCTTCTCAGAAGTATATTACTTTCGGCGACAACAACAAAGGAAAGATATTGGGACTAGGTAAAATTGCTATAGCCAAAGACAAGAGCATCAATGATGTTCTACTTGTTCAGTCTATTGGATTCAATCTTATGTCCGTTGGTAAACTGTGTGATCTTGGCATGCTTGTACTATTTTCCATCTCCAAGTGCATTGTGTTTATGGCCTCTGATAATTCCTTCGTCTTCGAGGGAATTAGAAAAGGTGATCTTTATATTGTGGATTTCTCTAAAGGTCCCACAGTCCAAACTTGCTTGCTAGCTAAAGCAACTGGGGGGTGGCTGTGGCATCGCAGACTTGGTCATGCAGGTATGAGAAATTTGCAGACTCTGGTGAGGAAAAATCATCTGCGTGGCATTCCCGAAGTAAAATTCGACAAGGATCGTCTATGTGGTGCTTGTGAAGCAGGAAAATTGGCAAAAAAGCATCACTCATCAAAAACTGTCATGACTACTACAAGGCCTCTGGAAATTCTTCATATGGATTTATTTGGGCCAGAAAATTATTCCAGCTTTGGTGGCAGTCATTATGGTCTGGTTATTGTTGATGATTTCTCTCAGCATACTTGGGTATTCTTTCTCGAAGACAAAACTTGTACCCAAGACATCTTCAAAAGATTCGCCAAGAAGGCCCAGAATGAATATGATGTGCGCATAAAGCATGTCTGGAGTGATAACGGCACTGAGTTCAAGAATACTAATATTGAGGATTTTCTTGATGAACATGGCATTACTCATGAGTTCTCTGCTGCTTATACTCCCCAACAGAATGGAGTTGTTGAACGAAAGAATAGAACTCTCATCGAAATGGCTCGAACAATGCTCAGTGAGTACAAAACTCCCATTCGCTTTTGGGCTGAAGCCATCAATACTGCTTGCCATGTTATCAATCCTGTTTATCTTCACAAGTTCTTGAAGAAAACTTCTTATGAGCTTATCACTGGCAAGAAACCGAATGTTTCTTATATGCGTGTTTTTGGTGCACCATGCTATATTCGTGATATGAATCACAGTTCTAAGTTTGCACCAAAAGCACATGAAGGTTTTCTTCTTGGTTATGGCTCGAATTCGCATACTTATCGGGTCTATAACTCTCACCACGGGAAAGTTATGGAAATGGTAAATGTGCGGTTCGATGAATCTAACTGCTCTCAAAAGGAGCACCTGCCTAATGTGATAGATGAACCATCCATATCGGAAGCAATTCGTCAGATGGAAATCGGAGATGTCAGACCAGTCGAAGGAAATGCTCATGACTCCTCCGATGATGACGCACATGTGTTTGGACGAAGAGCTCCTCAAGAGAATTCTACTACAAGTACTCCTCCGACACAAGATGCAGATGGCGAACGAAATGCCAATGCTGATGAAGAACCCGAGGAAAATGAAGAAACTGATGAAAATGGAAATGTTCATCCACGGGTGGCAAATCGAGTTGATCCAGCACTTATCCTTGAAGATCTTGAAAATCCAGGTCATCGACCAACAACTCGTTCTCGCACTCGTTTAGCTAACTATTGTGGCAGTTTCTCCTTCGTATCTCTTTCAGAACCTACAAAATACGAGGAGGCCATGAATGATCCAGATTGCATGAATGCCATGCAAGAAGAGTTGGTGCAATTCAAGCTTAATGATGTGTGGGAATTGGTGGATCGACCCAATCCCAAGAAACACAATATCATCGGCACCAAGTGGATCTTCCGCAACAAGCAGGATGAAGATGGTATTGTGGTAAGGAATAAAGCTCAACTCGTTGCCCAAGGGTACACACAGGTAGAAGGTATTGACTTTGGCGAAACATATGCTCCTATTGCACGCCTTGAGGCAATCCATATTTTGCTCGGTTATGCAAACTACAACAATATCAAGCTCTATCAGATGGATGTGAAAAGTGCTTTCCTCAATAGTGTTATTGATGAGGAAGTTTATGTTAAGCAGCCACCTGGCTTTGAAAACCCTCAGTTTCCTAACAAAGTTTTCAGGTTGAAGAAAGCTCTTTATGGTCTCAAACAAGCCCCTCGTGCTTGGTATGACACCTTAAAGAAGTTATTGATCGACAATGGGTTCAAGGCAGGATCCACTGATTCCACTCTATTCACACGCGCTGTTGATGGTGTATTATTCGTGTGTCAAATATATGTGGATGATATCATATTTGGTTGTACTAACAATGCTTGCAGGATGGAGTTTGGACGAATGATGTCTGGAAAATATCAGATGTCCATGATGGGGGAACTCAAGTTTTTCCTCGGACTATAGATTCGTCAATAGGAAAATGGCATATTCATTTCTCAGGAGAAATATCTTCGCGATTGCCTGAAGAAGTTCAAAATGCAAGACTGGAATCAGAAGGGCTACAAGACTCCAATGCCCACAAATGGTCAACTGGACTCCGATGTGTTTGGTAAAGATTATGATCTGAAAACTTATCGCTCGATGATTGGATCTTTGCTTTACTTATGTGCATCCAGACTTGATATCATGTTGAGTGTATGCTTGTGTGCTCGTTTCCAAGCTGCACCGAAGGAATCGATCACAAAGCGGTTAAGCGTATTCTGAGATATTTGGCTCACACCCCCACCTTAGGTTTATGGTATCCTAAGGGAGCACAGTTTGATCTCATTGGCTATTCAGACTCAGATTATGCAGGTGACCGTGTTGACAGGAAATCTACTTCGGGGACATGCCATTTCCTCGGTAGATCCTTGGTATGCTGGTCTTCAAGGAAGCAAAACTGTGTTTCATTATCTATGGCTGAGGCTGAATATATTACTGCTGGTGCTTGTTGTACTCAGTTATTGTGGATGAAGCAGACACTGAAGGATTATGGAATCAAGCTCAAGAATATCCCTCTCCTATGTGATAATGAGAGTGCGATCAAAATTGTGAAGAATCCAGTTCAGCATTCTCGCACCAAGCACATTCAGATCAGACATCATTTCCTTCGTGATCATGTTGCTCGAGAGGATATTATTATTGAGCACGTCAAGACCGAAGATAATCTTGCAGATATTTTCACCAAGCCTCTCGATGAGAAAAGATTCTATGCGTTACGGTGTGAGCTAAATATCCTGGATTCCGCAAACGTGCAGTAGACTGGACTCGGCACCCAGGCCATCACTTCCACATCTTTGAAGGGATGGGTGCACAACACTCTACGAGTCTGAAATTTCGACAAAGTGAAATTTTCTTTCGAAGAGTGAATATATTAACAAAGAACTAGACTAACCGGGTGCCACGATAATTGTGCGACGCTCGGGGTCATACAGTTCTTATACGTTGGGTAACGCCACCACATATTTTTCCTCGAACTTGTTTTTTAATGTGCTTTGAGTGATTCTCTTCATTACTATTTTCTTTCGTTTCTCATTCTAAATGCACAACTTGATCTGGTCTCAAACGTTTTCCTGATGTCCTTGTTCACGGAAAAAGATCGGACCAAACTTTGTCTACTTTGGCTTATGCCGTCCAAAATTTTAGGTTTTCCCGCCTAGATAAGGACCACTTTCTTTTGACGGTTGCCACGTGCATTTGCTCAACTGGTCCCCATCTCTATCCGTTGAATGGGAACCGTCTGGCTGTCTCAGCCGTCTGATCTGATCCGCCCTTCTCCTATATTAACCCCGTCTCATCCCCATCGACGCCATCATCTCCTCTTCCTGCTCGCTCCTCCCGAATAGTTTCTCCATACCACTCGCCGCTGAGTGCCTCGACGCCGTCGCCTACTCCGCCGCTTCGCTGCCGCAGAGTGGACGCCGGAGTCACCCAACGCCGCCGCGGCTCATCTCTTTCACCGCGTCGCCATAGTCGCTGCACGTCACCAAGCTAGGGTATGCACAGCTCGAACTCAACCCTCCATCCACTCGGTTCGAGTTCTACCGCAGTAGTATTTCAGATGAATTACCGCTGTATTTTTAGATCTGTTAGGTTTAGTAACCATTACGGATGCGGTTTGTAGTTGTTCCTCGCATCTCTCCCATTCACAGATCCCCTTCCGATGGAAAACTCCCTCTCTTGCAAAAGACGCTGTGTGTATTTATAACGCAAGTTTGTTTTTCCTCGCGTTGGTTTTCTCGTTTACAGGTATATGCAGTCAATGGCAGACTCAACTCATCCAACAGTTCATGCCGACGGTGATGATCTTGGTCTAGGCACTACAGATGAATCCAAAGCTCCTAATGCACAGGCCCCAACGGTAGGGCCTTCGAAGAGAAAACGTGATGGTGAGCCGAGCCAAAACAATCCTGATCCTCCCAAGAGAAGAAAAGGTGGCCGATCGAAAACCGATCGAAAATGCTGCTGAGATGATTTCCCACAGTGAGTATGACACCAAGCCAAATGAAACCAAGACTCAGAAGGCGTGGCGACATCAACGGATTCGACGTCACTGGGTCACAAAGTGGTTTAACTATCAGGAGCTCCATCCCCATTATGCAAAGCTGTTTGCGTTCCATCCTCCTTTCGGAGATGTTCGTGAAATTCCCCTCGTTCCTCAAGGCGCAGAAGCTGTTTGCCCTCCTCCACCTGAGAATCCTCATCCCACATCTATGATGAAACCCTCGTATTTTCCTCAGGAAGTTATCAAACACCAAAAGGCCGATGAGAGGCGCGCAAGATAGGCAGGCTGCTAAGAAGCAGGCCAAGGAAGAAGAAAATGTTTGTTTGTTGAAGGGAGACTTAGAAAAGCAAAAGGCTGAAGGTCGATCAAAAAGGGTTCATGATCCCAATGTGTCCTCTTCATCTCGGAAACAGAAAAGAATAAACAAAAGGCGCCGCTTCGATGAAGAAGACAGTTCCGATCAAGATGATCCTCCTCTGACTCACGAGGGACTTCAAGCTCAAGTCAGTGAGCAAGTAAATATCACAACCTCCATGGTCTTGCCTGATCTCCGAGCTCCTCAAGTCAAATTACCTCTCCAGAAAGCTTGCAAGACTCCTGCCACTACAGTTACGATGAAGCAACACGTGGTGGTTCCTCCTCTGTGTTCACTCAAGCCGGGCGAAGAAATTCCTGGTGTTGCCGAGCAAGTTGCTCCCTCAACCTCTGTTGCTGCTGATCCTGTTCCTACTCCAAAGGAAATCCCAGACCCTAGTCTGCATGCGTTTGGCATCAATTTCATCATGGAGCAGTTAGATCGATTCTTTGAAAATCCTTTCGATGGCAATGTGGAAGATTTGCCTATTCCCTCGGAGATCAGAACTCAAGCGTCAACAATTAATTGTTGAAGATCTGCGAAATGATTCGATTGATATCTCCTTTATCAACAATCAGCTCGAAGAATTGAAGAAACAGCTGGATGGTGCTCGATCAAAATTTGTTATCTCTGAAATTGAGAATTCTATGCTGGACTCTATGAAGTCTCTTTGTCTCTTCTGCGCAGTAGGCGATTGGATCTTCATGCACAGCTGGAGACTTTCGTTCGAAAAACTTGCTTGGATCATCAAGCAAAAAATGACTGGATACACTGATTTGGTCAAGGGCCATACCATATTGATCAAGTTACTTGCAAAAAGCTCAAGATTCAGAAGAAGGCCGCCATAAAAAATTCTTTGGCCCTGAAACCAAAATCTCCTGTTACTATGCCACAAGCAAATGTCTTGCCGAAGGAAAATGCTCCTCCACCAGTTCATGATGAATCTGCTACAAATCCCTCACCAGTTAATTCTCCTCGGCCAACTGAATCAGTGCCTGAGGCAAATATTCCTCACGGTCCCGCTCCTGTTTCTGAAGAAGGTGAAATTTAACAGTCTGTACCTGACAATACAGCAGTGCCATCGGCTGAACCATCTGAGACGACTGCTAGCCCTAGCGTCGAACAAAATGTCAGTCTGCCCAAGCATCAACCTGAAGCAACTAGTGTCCAAGACCCGATTGTTTCTTCTGAAAGAGTTGCAACACCCCCAAGGGCTCCTACTCCTGTTAGGGTTCCAACCCCTCCTCCTAAAAGAATTGCTACACCGCCTGTTAGAAGCCCTTCTCCTCCTGCTGTGATTCCTCAGCCCGTGTCTGAGAAAACCATCGATCATCAAGATGTGGCTGAACCATCTACTGACAGAACCATTTCTGAACGTGAACCTCTTCTGTGGTATATGGCGATGAATATCTCACAGTCGAAGAAGAACTGAAGATGCCATATCCTCGAGAATGTATTCCCATTTTTCCTGCTGGTGCTGGTGCAAGAGGTCCATTTTTAATCGGAACACTCATCCAAAGTTCTTCCAGTCCATTCCATATAATAGTCCTCGGACTTCTGATTCCCCTCGGTTCTGGACTAAAGAACAGGCTATCTACTACACTTGTGTACTCTATGAGAGCAGAAAGATTTTCCCTCATGAGTACCCTGATATTCTTGCTATGAGAGGCCTGGAATGCTTTTGCAAAGTGCTTGATGTTCTTGATGATGCCTCTCTGACCAGAGTGTTTGCCTTCGAGCATCCCTGGAATCATGAAGTCATTCTCCAATTCTATGCAACCTTGTATATCACAGGAGATGAATCAAACACCGCTACTTGGATCATGGAGTGGATGACCGAAGGAAAACGCGTCAAGTGCTCCGCCACTGATTTTGTCTGGCACTTCAAATTCCCTCGCTTTGAGCATGGTGATCGAGAAATTCACGTGCACTCTATCGATGCCTTATCCGATGAACAATTCAAGTGCACTATGGACCCTGAGAAGATTAAGGATTATGATGGGCCTCCGATGCCTGAGCATTTGACCTTCAAGAATCAAACCATTTATCATCTGCTCACATATACTATTTGTTCTCTGGACGGTATGAATACTGATGGATCAATCTCGGATGTTCTTCGGAACACAATATATGCTATTTCTCATCGATTTGTCTTCGATGTCGAAGACTTATTCCTCCGCATTCTGAAGGATTCTGCTCATCACCCAATGTGCCTGAAATTCTTTGCTCCTTGGATCCAATAAGTCATTGATCATTCTCTGAAGACTACCTATCTGGCCAAGGTAGCACACAAGAGCTTTATCCCACCAGTTCGAGACACCATTCAAGCTCTGGAAGATTTCTCTTCGGGCAAAGCATCCGATTCTAGCTCGTCCAATTATCATAACAAGTTTGATGGTCCTCGTCTGCCTCAGCGCGATACATTTCTGTCGACTATTCAACCGCCTTCGCAGCTGGAAATTAGTCTTCGGACACAGCAACTTCTCCTACAACATATTGCTGAGGACCGATGTGAAAAAGAACTGCTTGCCTCTCAACTGAATGCTATTAACAATCGCGCACGTCTTGTGCATCTGATCATGATGAAAACAAGAAGAGACCCTGGAAGCTACTTCGGAAGTTTTTCTCTAACAAGCAATTGAGCAATGCAAACCTTTCAGAGCTGTATGACTATCCGGACAAAGGGTTCGCTGCTGAGGATCTTCAAGATTGCTCATTTTCACTTCCCTCTCATGAACCACTTACTGATACCCTTCGACTAAAGCTTAGGCGTATTCTTGATGAATCTGAAGCAACCTCACTGCCTGAAAAGCCTGCTGCTGACAAGTCATGGAAGCCCATTCTTTCGAATGAATCTGCTACTGTTCCTTCGACTTCAGCACAACCTCAAGTTCCAGTCACCCAAGGAGATTCTCAGGACAATCCCGAAGAAAATGTGGCTCCAGAAAGCTCTGACGACGATGATACCTCCGTTAGCTCTGCTGGAGATGCCACTGACTAATGCATATTTCTTCGAGAACTCCTGTTATTCCTCACCTTTTTGATACTTGTTGACAAAAGGGGGGAGAATTACATCGAGTTTACCTGTTTTTCAGTTTCTTCGCGGTCGCTCAAAACTTCTGGTGTTTCTCGCTCGAGTTAACAAATGTTTTTGTTCGCCACTTTATGATGCGTTGTAAAACTCTATGACATCTGCGATATAATGTTAATAACCCCCTGATGCACTATATTCTCTCGAAGAATCTATTTTGCAGGTGGACTTATTATCAGATGTCATATCTGATTAGCACTGAAATGATTTTCTCGATGGATATCTTCTCTCAGTGTAAATCAGTGAATGGATGAAATTTCCCTGAATGAATTACTTCTGCAGGATATTACCTTGAACTATCCTTCATAACCCCGCATACATCTAGGGGGAGTATATTTCATCTTCGAGCAAAGTAACACTTGTCACTTCTCATATTTCATAATATTTACCTTCACCTCGATGTCTATCTATTTTGTCAACAATCGTTCAAAAAGGGGGAGATTGTTGGTGCAATAATGCTGCCTTATAGTTTTGAAGATTGTTGACATAAATAGTTGTGGGACTAATGTGTTTGCTAGTGCACACAGAGTAAAAAGTCCTTAAAGTATCGAGGAGTTTGCTTACAACTCCGAAGGATAATCACCTGTTCTGTGACGTTGATTATTATCGAAGATTATGCTGAGAAGAGTGACCACTCAAAATTACTGTCGAAAAGCAATCTGTTCGGTGCGTGTCCGAAGGATATGAAGGCTACTGAAGAACTGAAGACGGAGCGAAGATGTAGCATTTGTTTCGTTGCTTTTCTTTGGTTATCTTGAGTCATAGGACAACCGTACTATTAAGAGGGGTACAGTGTTCGAAGCTTTGATTCTCTGATGCTTAACCCATTCCTATGAAAGCCGTGAGAGAAATCTCTTTGTGCTCCGAGCGGATACTTGCCAACAAGAGACTGTGATCTTCTGTGTTGCAAGAGATTTTCCTCAGACCGAAGAGTTAGTATTACTTGGTCCGCAAGTAATATTACCGTTGCTCGTTTTTCTGACCGTTGGAGTCATGGCATTTCACCATTGGCTGGAACCTATGTCCATTTCGGTCATTTCCCTTATGGGAAGGCTGCGGCTATAAATAGCCACCCGCACCGGCTTTTGTCGGTGGCTGCTCTGTTTGATTTGAGAGAAGACTGTGTGAGCAACCCCCTCTCCAAGAGTGATTTGAGTTTAAAATCCAATCGAGAGAAAACCCCTAGAGCCGAAGAATTAGATAGTGGTTGAGCATCACTGGAATCTAAGTTTAGTACGCTCCGCCTGTTACTCTTGAGAGATGCAGACTCTCTAGATGGATAGGTGTCAATTTCCTCAGAGACCAAGAGTAATTGTGGTTCTCGAAGAAGAAGTCTGTGAAGGTTTGGAGATCTCCTCAAGTATCCACCACGAGTAATCGACATTGGTTGATGAACCAATTGTCGAGGAGAATAGGGTGAAGAGAGTTTATCTTCGGTGTTAAGTCATAACCCCTCCAACCAGACGTAGTTCTTTTGCAGAAGAACGAACTGGTCGAACAAATCTCTCGTCTCCTCCGAGAATTTTGGTTATGTATTCCTTCCCTGCTCATTTCCTTCGATATGCATGATATATCTTGTTGCTTGTTTTCCTTCGCTCTAGTTTATTTCCACTTCTAAGTGTTTGGAGTTTTTAAGTTTCAAAAGAAAATTTAAAACTACCATTCACCCCCCTCTGGTAGACATACTTCATTCCTACAGTTATTGTTAGGGTTAGGGTTAGGGTTATAGTGGTTAAATTAGGTGTTAGTGTTAGGGTTATAGTTATGGCTATGCTTAGGGTTAGGGTCAGGGTTAATGTTAAGGTTAAATTGACTATGAATATTAGTTATTTGTCCAATTTGTGGATAATTTAGTTTATTTGTCCATTTGAATTGGTTAAATTGGTTGGATGACATATATGGATGACTATATTGTTTTCATTGTTGTTAGATGCATAAGCTCGTAAATGTTCATTATTTGGACAAGACGACATTTATGAATGGAAATGACGATGAAGGGGAAGAGGCTATGGTTTTTGACACAAGTCCAAGATTTGATGATCTTATAGTGAAAGTGAGAAGCGTCTTACATTGGAATGACCCAAATGCCGAGGTTAATCTTATTGGGAGGTATGACGTTGGATTGGGATTAAAGTCCCGATTAAAGGATCTGCCCATCACCTCCCAATTGCATTGGAATGTGTACAAGGACAAAGTAGACGGATCACAAGACAAGTCTCTTGAGATATTTGCCACAAAGGTTGATCCTCCTCCCTTGCAAATTGATTTGAACCGCAATGCATCATCTCCAATAAATGATGGTAGTGCCGAGGTGTATGTCTCCAATTGTTCTAGCCAACCACCAACTAGCCAACCCAAAGAAGATCCTAGCAATGCTAGCGCCATAGTACTCCGAAATGATGCTATTCCTCTTGTTCAAGAAGATGCTAGTGGTCATGTTGGCCCACTCTTCAAATGATAACGTGTAGCCGGTGGCATTTGCCTTGGTGCCTTCGGAGCACGATGATAATTGGGAGTGGTTCATGGAGCATGTGAGAACAAAGGTGATTGGCA
Source organism: Triticum dicoccoides (assembly GCF_002162155.2). Taxonomy (NCBI): domain Eukaryota; kingdom Viridiplantae; phylum Streptophyta; class Magnoliopsida; order Poales; family Poaceae; genus Triticum; species Triticum dicoccoides. The sequence continues at coordinate 625,334,788 of NC_041390.1, read as the reverse complement.
AGAAAGAGGTATGCATTATATCAGATCGCCATCATGCGATTCTCAAAGCAATAGACGTTGATATTCCCGGTTTTCCAAAGCTTCAAAACCATTGGTGCATGGGGCACTTTGTTGCAAACTTTTACCGGGCACGCAAGAGCAAGGAGTTTTGCAAAGACCTTACCCTTGTTTGCGTTGCATTCAACACCGACACATTCAAAAGCCGATATGATAAACTCTTCAAGGCGTTGGAGAAGAACAAAGGGGGGAAATAATTCTTGCTTAGGCACGAGCCAGATAAAGAAAAGTGGTCACACACTAACGATGAAGGAGGTATGCGATATGGGGACATGACAAGCAACATGGTGGAATTGTTGGGGATCGTAGCAAAATTTTAAAATTTCCTACGCATCACCAAGATCCATCTATGGAGTATACTAGCAACAAGGGGAAAGGAGTGCATCTACATACCCTTGTAGATCGCGAGCGGAAGCGTTCAAGTGAACGGGGTTGATGGAGTCGTACTCGCCGTGATCCAAATCACCGATGACCGAGTGCCGAACGGACGGCACCTCCGCGTTCAACACATGTACGGAGCAGCAACGTCTCCTCCTTCTTGATCTAGCAAGGGGGAAGGAGAGGTTGATGGAGATCCAGCAGCACGACGGCGTGGTGGTGGAAGTAGCGGGGATCTCGGCAGGGCTTCGCCAAGCTTCTGCGAGAGGGAAAGGTGTTGCAGGGGGAGAGGGAGGCGCCAGGGGCTATGGTACTGCTGCCCTCCCTCCCCCCACTATATATAGCCCCCCTGGGGGGGGCGCCAGCCCTGGATCCCATCTACAAGGGGGGGGCGGCCAGGGGGGAAACTTGCCCCCAAGTCAGGTGGGGCGCCCCCCACCCCTAGGGTTTCCAACCCTAGGCGCAGGGGGAGGCCCATGGGGGGTGCCCCAGCCCACTAGGGGCTGGTTCCCTTCCCACTTCAGCCCATGGGGCCCTCCGGGATTGGTGGCCCCACGCGATGGACCCCCGGGACCCTTCCGGTGGTCCCGGTACAATACCGGTGACCCCCGAAACTTTCCCGGTGGCTGAAACTTGACTTCCTATATATAATTCTTCACCTCCGGACCATTCCGGAACTCCTCGTGACGTCCGGGATCTCATCCGGGACTCCGAACAACTTTCGGGTTTCCGCATACTAATATCTCTACAACCCTAGCGTCACCGAACCTTAAGTGTGTAGACCCTACGGGTTCGGGAGACATGCAGACATGACCGAGACGCCTCTCCGGTCAATAACCAACAGCGGGATCTGGATACCCATGTTGGTTCCCACATGTTCCACGATGATCTCATCGGATGAACCACGATGTCAAGGATTCAATCAATCCTATATACAATTCCCTTTGTCAATCGGTACGTTACTTGCCCGAGATTCGATGTCGGTATCCCAATACCTTGCTCAATCTTGTTACCGGCAAGTCACTTTACTCGTACCGTAATGCATGATCCCGAGGCTAACTCCTTAGTCACATTGAGCTCATTATGATGATGCATTACCGAGTGGGCCCAAAGATACCTCTCCGTCACACGGAGTGACAAATCCCAGTCTCGATCCGTGCCAACCCAACAGACACTTTCGGAGATACCCATAGTGCACATTTATAGTCACCCAGTTATGTTGTGACGTTTGGCACACCCAAAGCACTCCTACGGCATCCGGGAGTTGCACGATCTCATGGTCTAAGGAAATGATACTTGACATTGGAAAAGCTCTAGCAAACGAACTACATGATCTTTTGTGCTATGCTTAGGATTGGGTCTTGTCCATCACATCATTCTCCTAATGATGTGATCCCGTTATCAATGACATCCAATGTCCATAGTCAGGAAACCTTGACTATATGTTGATCAACGAGCTAGTCAACTAGAGGCTTACTAGGGACACGTTGTGGTCTATGTATTCACACATGTATTATGATTTCCGGATAACACAATTATAGCATGAACAATAGACAATTATCATGAACAAAGAAATATAATAATAACCATTTATTATTGCCTCTAGGGCATATTTCCAACAGTCTCCCACTTGCACTAGAGTCAATAATCTAGTTACATTGTGATGAATCGAACACCCATAGCGTTCTGGTGTTGATCATGTTTTGCTCTAGGGAGAGGTTTAGTCAACGGATCTGCTACATTCAGGTCCGTATGTACTTTACAAATATCTATGTCTCCATTTTGAACACTTTCACGAATGGAGTTGAAGCGACGCTTGATATGCCTGGTCTTCCTGTGAAATCTAGGCTCCTTCGCAAGGGCAATAGCTCCAGTGTTGTCACAGAAGAGAGTCATCGGGCCCGACACATTGGGAATCACCCCTAGGTCGGTAATGAACTCCTTCATCCAGATTGCTTCTTGCGCTGCCTCTGAGGCTGCCATGTACTCCGCTTCACATGTAGATCCCGCCATGACGCTTTGCTTGCAACTGCACCAGCTTACCGCCCCTCCATTCAAAATATACACGTATCCGGTTTGTGACTTCGAATCATCCAGATCTGTGTCGAAGCTAGCGTCGACGTAACCCTTTACGACGAGCTCTTCGTCACCTCCATAAACGAGAAACATATCCTTAGTCCTCTTCAGGTACTTCAGGATATTCTTAACCGCTGTCCAGTGTTCCATGCCGGGATTACTTTGGTACCTTCGTACCAAACTTATGGCAAGGTTTACATCAGGTCTGGTACACAGCATGGCATACATTATAGACCCTATGGCCGAGGCATAGGGGATGCCACTCATCTTTTCTCTATCTTCTGCCGTGGTCGGGCATTGAGCCGTGCTCAATTGCACACCTTGTAATACAGGCAAGAACCCCTTCTTGGACTGATCCATATTGAACTTCTTCAATATCTTGTCAAGGTACGTACTCTGTGAAAGACCAATGAGGCGTCTTGATCTATCTCTATAGATCTTGATGCCTAATATATAAGCAGCTTCTCCAAGGTCCTTCATTGAAAAACACTTATTCAAATAGGCCTTTATACTTTCCAAGAATTCTACATCATTTCCCATCAATAGTATGTCATCCACATATAATAAGAGAAATGCTACAGAGCTCCCACTCACTTTCTTGTAAACACAGGCTTCTCCATAAGTCTGTGTAAACCCAAACGCTTTGATCATCTCATCAAAACGAATGTTCCAACTCCAAGATGCTTGCACCAGCCCATAGATGGAGCGCTGGAGCTTGCATACCTTGTTAGCCTTCTTAGGATCGACAAAACCTTCCGGCTGCATCATATACAATTCTTCCTTAAGAAAGCCGTTAAGGAATGCCGTTTTGACGTCCATTTGCCATATCTCATAATCATAGAATGCGGCAATTGCTAACATGATTTGGACGGACTTCAGCTTCACTACGGGTGAGAAAGTCTCATCGTAGTCAACCCCTTGAACTTGTCGATAACCCTTAGCGACAAGTCGAGCCTTATAGATGGTCACATTACCATCCGCGTCTGTCTTCTTCTTAAAGATCCATTTATTTTCTATGGCTCGCCGATCATCGGGCAAGTCAGTCAAAGTCCATACTTCGTTTTCATACATGGATCCTATCTCGGATTTCATGGCTTCTAGCCATTTGTCGGAATCCGGGCCCGCCATCGCTTCTTCATAGTTCGAAGGTTCACCATTGTCTAACAACATGATTTCCAGGACAGGGTTGCCGTACCACTGGTGCAGAACATGTCCTTGTGGACCTATGAAGTTCAGCAGTAACTTGATCCGAAGCTTCATGATCATCATCATTAACTTCCTCCCCAGTCGGTGTAGGCACCACAGGAACATCTTCCCGCGCTGCGCTACTTTCCAGTTCGGAAGGGGTGACTATCACCTCATCAAGTTCCACTTTCCTCCCACTTAATTCTTTCGAGAGAAACTCTTTCTCCAGAAAGGACCCCTTCTTGGCAACAAAGATCTTGCCTTCGGATCTGAGGTAGAAGGTATACCCAATGGTTTCCTTAGGGTATCCTATGAAGACGCATTTTTCCGACTTGGGTTCGAGCTTTTCAGGTTGAAGTTTCTTGACATAAGCATCGCATCCCCAAACTTTTAGAAACGACAGCTTAGGTTTCTTCCCAAACCATAATTCATACGGTGTCGTCTCAACGGATTTCGACAGAGCCCTATTTAAAGTGAATGCGGCAGTCTCTAAAGCATAGCCCCAAAATGAGAGCGGTAAGAGACATCATAGATCGCACCATATCCAATAGAGTGTGATTACGATGTTCGGACACACCATTTCGCTGAGGTGTTCCAGGCGGCGTGAGTTGTGAAACGATTCCACATTTCTTTAAGTGCGTACTAGATTCGTGACTTAAATATTCTCCACCACGATCTAATCGTAAGAACTTTATTTTCCTGTCACGTTGATTCTCAACCTCACTCTTAAATTCCTTGAACTTTTCAAAGGTATCAGACTTGTGTTTCATTAGGAAGACATACCCATATCTACTTAAGTCATCAGTGAGAGTGAGAACATAACGATATCCTCCGCGAGCCTCAACACTCATTGGACCGCACACATCGGTATGTATGATTTCCAATAAATTGGTTGCTCGCTCCATTGTTCCGGAGAATGGAGTCTTGGTCATCTTACCCATGAGGCATGGTTCGCACGTGTCAAATGATTCGTAATCAAGAGACTCCAAAAGTCCATCTGCATGGAGCTTCTTCATGCGCTTGACACCAATGTGACCAAGGCGGCAGTGCCACAAGTATGTGGGACTATCGTTATCAACTTTACATCTTTTGGTATTCACACTATGAATATGTGTAACATCACGTTCGAGATTCATCAAGAATAAACCATTGACCAGCGGGGCATGACCATAAAACATATCTCTCATATAAATAGAACAACCATTATTCTCGGATTTAAATGAGTAGCCATCTCGAATTAAACGAGATCCAGATACAATGTTCATGCTCAAAGATGGCACTAAATAACAATTCTTGAGGTTTAAAACTAACCCCGTAGGTAAATGCAGAGGTAGCGTGCCGACGGCGATCACATCGACCTTGGAACCATTCTCGACGCGCATCGTCACCTCGTCCTTTGCCAGTCTCCGCTTATTCCGCAGTTCCTGTTTTGAGTTACAAATATGAGCAACTGCACCAGTATCAAATACCCAGGAGCTACTACGAGTACTGGTAAGGTACACATCAATTACATGTATATCACATATACCTTTGGTGTTGCCGGCCTTCTTGTTCGCTAAGTATTTGGGGCAGTTCCGCTTCCAGTGACCACTTCCCTTGCAATAAAAGCACTCAGTCTCAGGCTTGGGTCCATTCTTTGACTTCTTCCCGGCAACTGGCTTACCGGGCGCGGCAACTCCCTTGCCGTCCTTCTTGAAGTTCTTCTTACCCTTGCCTTTCTTGAACTTAGTGGTTTTATTCACCATCAACACTTGATGTTCCTTTTTGATCTCCACCTCCGCTGATTTCAGCATTGAATGTACCTCAGGAATGGTCTTTTCCATCCCCTGCATATTGAAGTTCATCACAAAGCTCTTGTAGCTCGGTGGAAGCGACTGAAGGATTCTGTCAATGACCGCGTCATCCGGGAGATTAACTCCCAGCTGAGACAAGCGGTTGTGTAACCCAGACATTCTGAGTATGTGCTCACTAACAGAACTATTTTCCTCCATTTTACAGCTGAAGAACTTGTCGGAGACTTCATATCTCTCGACCCGGGCATGAGCTTGGAAAACCATTTTCAGCTCTTCGAACATCTCATATGCTCCATGCTTCTCAAAACACTTTTGGAGCCCCGGTTCTAAGCTGTAAAGCATGCCACACTGAATGAGGGAGTAATCATCAACACGTGATTGCCAAGCGTTCATAACGTCTTGGTTCTCTAGGATGGGTGCTTCAGCTAGCGGTGCTTCTAGGACATAATCTTTCTTGGCAGCTATGAGGATGATCCTCAGGTTCCGGACCCAGTCCGTATAGTTGCTGCCATCATCTTTCAGCTTGGTTTTCTCTAGGAACGCGTTGAAGTTGAGGACAACGTGGGCCATTTGATCTACAAGACATATTGTAAATATTTTAGACTAAGTTCATGATAATTAAGTTCATCTAATCAAATTATTCAATGAACTCCCACTCAGATAGACATCCCTCTAGTCATCTAAGTGAAACATGATCCGAGTTAACTAGGCCGTGTCCGATCATCACGTGAGACGGACTAGTCAAGATCGGTGAACATCTCCATGTTGATCGTATCTTCTATACGACTCATGCTCGACCTTTCGGTCTTCCGTGTTCCGAGGCCATGTCTGTACATGCTAGGCTCGTTAAGTCAACCTAAGTGTATTGCATGTGTTCCGAGGCCATGTCTGTACATGCTAGGCTCGTCAACACCCGTTGTATGCGAACGTTAGAATCTATCACACCCGATCATCACGTGGTGCTTCGAAACAACGAACCTTCGCAACGGTGCACAGTTAGGGGGAACACTTTCTTGAGATTATTATAAGGGATCATCTTACTTACTACCGTCATTCTAAGAAAATAAGATGCAAAACATGATAAACATCACATGCAATCAAATAGTGACATGATATGGCCATTATCATTTTGCTCCTTTGATCTCCATCTTCGGGGCGCCATGATCATCTTCCTCACTGGCATGACACCATGATCTCCATCATCGTATCTTCATGAAGTTGTCACGCCAACGATTACTTCTACTTCTATGGCTAACACGTTTAGCAATAAAGTAAAGTAATTTACATGGCATTATTCAATGACACGCAGGTCATGCAAAAACTAAAGATAACTCCTATGGTCCTGCCGGTTGTCATACTCATCGACATGCAAGTCATGATTCCTATTACAAGAATATGATCAATCTCATACATCACATATATCATTCATCACATCTTCTGGCCATATCACATCACTAGGCACATGCTGCAAAAACAAGTTAGACGTCCTCTAATTGTTGTTGCAAGTTTTTACGTGGCTTCTATAGGTTTCTAGCTAGAACATTTCTTACCTATGTAAGACCACAACATGATATGCCAATTTCTATTTACCCTTCATAAGGAACCTTTTCATCGAATCCGTTCTGACTAAAGTGGGAGAGACAGACACCCGCTAGCCACCTTATGCAACTAGTGCATGTCAGTCGGTGGAACCTGTCTCACGTAAGCGTACGTGTAAGGTCGGTCCGGGCCGCTTCATCCCACAATACCGCCGAAACAAGATAAGACTAGTAGCGACAATAAGAATTGGCAACATCTACGCCCACAACTGCTTTGTGTTCTACTCGTGCATAGTAACTACGCATAGGCCTGGCTCATGATGCCATTGTTGGGGATCGTAGCAGAATTTTAAAATTTCCAACGCATCACCAAGATCCATCTATGGAGTATACTAGCAACAAGGGGAAAGGAGTGCATCTACATACCCTTGTAGATCGCGAGTGGAAGCGTTCAAGTGAACGGGGTTGATGGAGTCGTACTCGTTGTGATCCAAATCACCGATGACCGAGTGCCGAACGGACGACACCTCCACGTTCAACACACGTACGGAGCAGCAACGTCTCCTCCTTCTTGATCCAGCAAGGGGGAAGGAGAGGTTGATGGAGATCCAGCAGCACGACGGCGTGGTGGTGGAAGTAGCGGGGATCTCGGCAGGGCTTTGCCAAGCTTCTGCGAGAGGGAGAGGTGTTGCAGGGGGAGA
>NC_041390.1:625326210-625326698 GCF_002162155.2 Triticum dicoccoides | reverse complement strand
TGTTGGGTTTCGTAGTAATTTCAAAAAAATTCCTACGCACACGCAAGATCATGGTGATGCATAGCAACGAGAGGGGGAGTATGATCTACATACCTAGTAGATCGACAACGGAAGCGTTTGGTTGATGTAGTCGTACGTCTTCACGATCCGACCGATCAAGCACCGAAACTACGGCACCTCCGAGTTCTAGCACACGTTCAGCTTGATGACGATCCCCGGACTCCGATCCAGCAAAGTGTCGGGGAAGAGTTCCGTCAGCACGACGGCGTGGTGACGATCTTGACGTGCTACTGCTGCAGGGCTTCGCCTAAGCACCGCTACAATATAATCGAGGACTATGGTGGCTGGGGGCCCCGCACACGGCTAAGGAATAGATCACGTGGATCAACTTGTGTGTTCTAGGGTGCCTCTGCCTCAGTATATAAAGGACCAAAGGGGGGAGGCTGGCCGGCCACATAGGGCGCGCCAGGAGAGTCCTACTCCCTCTG
>NC_041390.1:625300975-625325991 GCF_002162155.2 Triticum dicoccoides | reverse complement strand
CCCATGTAGGGCTGCCTCTTCTCTTTTCCACTAAGGCCCATCATGGCCCATTTAGCTCCCGGGGGGTTCCGGTAACCTCCCGGTACTCCGGTAAAATCCCGATTTCACCCGGAACACTTCCGATATCCAAACATAGGCTTCCAATATATCAACCTTTATGTCTTGACCATTTCGAGACTCCTCGTCATGTCCGTGATCACATCCGGGACTCCGAACAACCTTCGGTACATCAAAATGCATAAACTCATAATATAACTGTCATCGTAACCTTAAGCGTGCGGACCCTACGGGTTCGAGAACAATGTAGACATGACCGAGACATGTCTCCAGTCAATAACCAATAGCGGGACCTGGATGCCCATATTGGCTCCTACATATTCTACGAAGATCTTTATTGGTCAGACCGCATAACAACATACGTCGTTCCCTTTGTCATCGGTATGTTACTTGCCCGAGATTCGATCGTCGGTATTCCAATACCTAGTTCAATCTCGTTGCCGGCAAGTCTCTTTACTCGTTCTGTAATACATCATCCCGCAACTAACTCATTAGTTGCAATGCTTGCAAGGCTTTAAGTGATGTGCGTTACCGAGAGGGCCCAGAGATACCTCTCCGACAATCGGAGTGACAAATCCTAATCTCGAAATACGCCAACTCAACATGTACCTTTGGAGACACCTGTAATGCTCCTTTATAATCACCCAGTTACGTTGTGACGTTTGGTAGCACCCAAAGTGTTCCTCCGGCAAACGGGAGTTGCATAATCTCATAGTCATAGGAACATGTATAAGTCATGAAGAAAGCAATAGCAACATACTAAATGATCGGGTGCTAAGCTAATGGAATGGGTCATGTCAATCAGATCATTCTCTTAATGATGTGATCCCGTTAATCAAATAACAACTCATTGTTCATGGTCGGGAAACATAACCATCTTTGATTAACGAGCTAGTCAAGTAGAGGCATACTAGTGAAACTTTGTTTGTCTATGTATTCACACATGTATTATGTTTCCGGTTAATACAATTCTAGCATGAATAATAAACATTTATCATGATTATAAGGAAATAAATAATAACTTTATTATTGCCTCTAGGGCATATTTCCTTCAGGAGGCCCATGGGGGCGCCCCAGCCCACTAGGGGCTGGTTCCCTTCCCACTTCAGCCCATGGGGCCCTCCGGGATAGATGGCCCCACCCGGTGGACCCCCGGGACCCTTCCGGTGGTCCCGATACAATACCGGTGACCCCCGAAACTTTCCCAGTGGCTGAAACTTGACTTCCTATATATAATTCATCACCTCCGGACCATTCCGGAACTCCTCATGACGTCCGGGATCTCATTCCGGACTCCGAACAACTTTCGGGTTTCCGCATACTAATATCTCTACAACCCTAGCGTCACCGAACCTTAAGTGTGTAGACCCTACGGGTTCGGGAGACATGCAGACATGACGGAGACGCCTCTCCGGTCAATAACCAACAGCGGGATCTGGATACCCATGTTGGCTCCCACATGTTCCACGATGATCTCATCGGATGAACCACGATGTCGAGGATTCAATAAATCTCGTATACAATTCCCTTTGTCAATCGGTACGTTACTTGCCCGAGATTCGATGTCGGTATCCCAATACCTTGTTCAATCTCGTTACTGAAAAGTCACTTTACTCGTACTGTAATGCATGATCCCATGGCTAACTCCTTAGTCACATTGAGCTCATTATGATGATGCATTACCGAGTGGGCCTAGAGATACCTCTCCGTCATACGGAGTGACAAATCCCAGTCTGGATCCGTGCCAACCCAACAGACACTTTCAGAGATACCCGTAGTGCACCTTTATAGTCACCCAGTTACGTTGTGACGTTTGCCACACCCAAAGCACTCCTACGGTATCCGGGAGTTGCACGATCTCATGGTCTAAGGAAATGATACTTGGCATTGGAAAAGCTCTAGCAAACGAACTACACGATCTTTTGTGATATGCTTAGGATTGGGTCTTGTCCATCACATCATTCTCCTAATGATGTGATCCCGTTATCAATGACATCCAATGTCCATAGTCAGGAAACCATGACTATCTATTGATCAACGAGCTAGTCAACTAGAGGCTTACTAGGGACACGTTGTGGTCTATGTATTCACACATGTATTACGATTTCCGGATAACACAATTATAGCATGAACAATAGACAATTATCATGAACAAAGAAATATAATAATAACCATTTATTATTGCCTCTAGGGCATATTTCCAACAGGAATGCTTTAACAATGTGTTGAAGGGTGTCCGGTCCTTGCCGGTGACCGCAATACTCGAGTACACTTTCATCAAGCTCAACGAGTACTTCCAAAAGCATTCCAAAATCACGGCCAAGTGGATTGGCGAGAAGATGGACTCTCCATTGAAGGTTCATGATTGGTTGTTGCATCAAGCGCGCAAGTCTGCCCATCAACAAGTCATAAAGTACAATGAAAAAGAAATGATATATCAAATAGATGAGTCGGGTGGGACAACAAGAGACGGTGTGTTTTATGGTGGAGTTGCGTACGAGGTGCACCTCAAAAACCGATGGTGCCAGTGTGAGAGGCCACACAAATATCATTGGCCTTGCTCGCATTTGATGACCGCAACACGGGCAGGAAACTTGCGTGTTTCCGATGGTACAACGGTGCATTTGCATGAATTTTCATTGGAACAAACGAGGTTGATGTGGGCGCCTCAGTTTAATCCTTTCCTTGATGAGTCACAATGGCCTGAGTATGATGGCCCAGACATTGTGCCAGATCCCACACTCATGGTGCCAATGAGGGGACGAAGAAGAAAGAAGAGGTTCAGGAGTGACATGGATGATCTAGCTGGATACACCAGAATGAAGCAATTTGGTAGTGGTCATTTCATGGAGACACCGGACACCAACAATTGTGGAGAATGCAACGACACGGGACACAACGTTAGGAGATGCACGAAGAAACCTAGAATCAACACGGGCACTAGTCAAACACGTGGAGGGAGGACTAGCTTTGGAGGGGGCTGTGGACGTGGAGGAAGGACAATTCTTAGAGTGGGCCGTGGAGGAAGGACAATTCTTAGAGAGGGCAGTGGAGGAAGGACAATTCTTAGAGGGGGCCGTGGCCGTGGAGGAAGGACAATTCTCAGAGGGGTCCGTGGATCCGGTGGTTCTACAACACGTCGGGTTGATAGGGGAAGGCCTATCGACGTGTTGCTAAATCTGGATGGTTGAAATAATGTGAATGGTACTACTTGTCTCCATACATATCAATGTGTTGATATATTTGTCTCTATACATGTCAATGTGTTGATATATTTGTCTCTTTACATTAGGCATGGCTTCATATTTTGACTTAACATCTTTAATTGTTGTAGGCATGGCTTCATCCGGTTCCATGACGAGGCCACCGTGTGCTAACCAAGAAGACATGCCGAACAAGTGGCAGAACGCATCTTTGGACAAGGTGAAGGAGAAAGATGTGAAGATTTCGCCATGTTGGTGTGGAGATGTTTGCAAGGTGAAGGTGTCCACCGACCGAAATAAGTCATGGACGGAAGGGAGGATATATTTTGTATGTTGGGGAACGTAGCAATAATTCAAAATTTTCTACGTATCACCAAGATCAATCTATGGAGTCATCTAGCAACGAGGGAGGAGTGGATCTACATACCCTTGTAGATCGCACGCGGAAGCGTTCAAGAGAACGGGGTTGATGGAGTCGTACTCGTCGTGATCCAAATCACCGATGATCCTAGCGCCGAACGGACAGCACCTTCGCGTTCAACACACGTACGGAGCAGCGACGTCTCCTACTTCTTGATCCGGCAAGGGGGGAGGAGAGGTTGATGGAGATCCAGCAGCACGACGGCGTGGTGGTGGAAGTAGCGGGATTCCAACAGGGCTTCGCCAAGCGCTGCGGGAGGAGGGAGATGTGTCATGGGAGGGAGAGGGAGGCGCCAAGGCTTAGGTGTTGCTGCCCTCCCTTCCCCCCACTATATATAGGTCCAAGGGAGAGGGGGGGCGCAGCCTTGGCCCTTCCTCCAAGGAAGGGTGCGGCCAGGGAGGAGTCCATCCTCCCCAAGGCACCTAGGAGGTGCCTTCCCCCTTTAGGACTCTTCCTTTCCCTTATCTCTTGGCGCATGGGCCTCTTGGGGCTGGTGCCCTTGGCCCATATAGGCCAAGGCGCACACCCCTATAGCCCATGTGGCCCCCCGGGGCAGGTGGACCCCCTTGGTGGACCCCCGGACCCCTTTCGGCACTCCCGGTACAATACCGATAATGCGCGAAACTTTTCCGGCAACCAAAACAAGACTTCCCATATATAAATCTTTACCTTCGGACCATTCTGGAACTCCTCGTGACGTCCGGGATCTCATCCGGGACTCCGAACAACTTTCGGGTTACCGCATACTAATATCTCTATAACCCTAGTGTCACCGAACCTTAAGTGTGTAGACCCTACGGGTTCGGGAGACATGTAGACATGACCGAGACGACTCTCCGGTCAATAACCAACAGCGGGATCTGGGTACCCATGTTGGCTCCCACATGATCCTCGATGATCTCATCGGATGAACCACGATATCGAGGATTCAAGCAACCCCGTATACAATTCCCTTTGTCAATCGGTATGTTACTTGCCCGAGATTCGATCGTCGGTATCCCGATACCTTGTTCAATCTCGTTACCGGCAAGTCTCTTTACTCGTTTCGTAACACATCATCCCGTGATCAACTCCTTGATCACATTGTGCACATTATGATGATGTCCTACCGAGTGGGCCCAGAGATACCTCTCCGTTTACACGGAGTGACAAATCCCAGTCTCGATTCGTGCCAACCCAACAGACACTTTCGGAGATACCTGTAGTGTACCTTTATAGCCACCCAGTTACGTTGTGATGTTTGGCACACCCAAAGCACTCCTACGGTATCCGGGAGTTGCACAATCTCATGGTCTAAGGAAATGATACTTGACATTAGAAAAGCTTTAGCATACGAACTACATGATCTTGTGCTAGGCTTAGGATTGGGTCTTTGTCCATCACATCATTCTCCTAATGATGTGATCTCGTTATCAATGACATCCAATGTCCATGGTCAGGAAACCGTAACCATCTATTGATCAACGAGCTAGTCAACTAGAGGCTTACTAGGGACATGGTGTTGTCTATGTATTCACACATGTATCTGAGTTTCCTATCAATACAATTCTAGCATGGATAATAAACGATTATCATGAACAAGGAAATATAATAATAACTAATTTATTATTGCCTCTAGGGCATATTTCCAACATTGTATGCCCCAACTATTCTTATGATCGTGCGCTTCCAACTAACGCATATGACCAACCACCGGTATGCTAGAGAAGTAACATGTTACTCTCAAATGTGTGTCAACACTAACAAAAATTTTGTATGCAGTCACCGCCTCCTCTATGCAAGTACTTCACGTGGATAGATCATGAAGTGCCAGAAGATGTCCAAATTGACCAATATCAAGATTGTCTTAGGCGCCAGCGGCTGTTCGAAGAATCGTTTCGAAGAGGCTTGGAGGAAGAGCGTCGTCAGAAGGAGAGGATGGAGCGGAAGAAACGCGAGGAGGAGAGGGCAGGCCAAGCGAAGCTTGCTCATGAGGAGGAGAGGGCAAGAAAGCTTGCAAAGGCTCGCGAGGCGCAAGAGGAGGATGAGGCACGTGACAAGAAGGGGAAATGGCCCCGTATGAGTCAGTAAGGCCTTCGCTTCGGTGGACTCATCATGTAACCAGATGAAGCCATGCCACATTTATCATTTATCATGAACTATGTAGTACTAAGGCAAGAAGCCATGTGTCGTGAACTTGTCGTGAATGAATTTGACATTTGTAATGAATTTGTCATGAGAACTAAAGTTTGTCTGCAATTTCTTTGTTACTGTGATGAAATTTTGTGATAAATTGTTGTGCAAAGTGTTACACCCCCTGAAAAACAGGGGAATTGCTCTGTTTTTTACCCTACCGCCACACCCCCAGGCGGCAGGGTAGGCTAGCCTACCACCGCCCCCACTGGCGGTAGGGTGCCAAATACTTTTTGTACCCAATTTTGCCATTCTCCTGGCGGTAGGGTTGACCCTACCGCCACCACCCTGGCGGTAGGGAGCCAAATACTTTCTGTATCCAATTTTGCCATTTTCTTGGCGGTAGGGTTGACCCTACCGCCAGGAGTGCTGGCGGTAAGCCTCTGTATCGTACCGCCATGGATAGTGGCGATAGGCCCATTGTCCACATCAGTAGTGGCTGACGGCCGTCAGTGGCCGTCCAGGTACCTACCGCCAGGTGGTGTGGCGGTAGGACGTGCAACCTTACCGCCACACCCCCTGGCGGTAGGTAAAAGGATAAGATCCCGAAAATTTTCCACCCGGGGGTCAGATCCCGAATTTATATGCGAAAAGGGTCAAAACACTAAATTCGGCCGCAGAGGGGTGACACCATCAGTAACTACCAACCATGTGTTGCTTCGATGCCCCCGCCCTCTTTTTTTGTGTTGCCATGTGTGAGTTTACGACATTACATCGGGTGGTGTTGCATTTATGTATGCAACTTTTTGTATTTTCTGTGTTCTTGCTTCAGCAAGATGTATTGCCCCTCGGGCTGTTAAGGTTTTTTTTATCCGGATCCCCACATAAATTGGAACATCGCTTTTGACCCGGTTTCCCACATAAATTGGCTTAATTTTTTTTAATTGAGATCAATATACATGTGGGGATGGCCCTCACCCCAGCCCGCATTAACTGATTCAAAATAACATTTGTGGAGTAATTGAGAAGATTGTACGAGCACTGAGCACTGGGGTTTCCGGTGCATGTCAAGGAAGATGACAGTGTGGTGGATGATAAATGGAGCCTCCTGGGTCGCACTGATGATATACCTACTTGCCGAGATGCGGTGAAGTTTGCTCATGAGAGAGGTCTTCAACTTCTACGCCTGGAGACTGGTTGTCATGAAGTACAGAAATTATGGGAGGTCATGTGGGTGAAATCAGCGGGATTCCATATTTTATGTGAGATCAAGG
Source organism: Triticum dicoccoides (assembly GCF_002162155.2). NCBI lineage: Eukaryota > Viridiplantae > Streptophyta > Magnoliopsida > Poales > Poaceae > Triticum > Triticum dicoccoides. Next base: position 625,318,924 of record NC_041390.1, on the reverse strand, counting down.
AAGTCGTAAGCACGTTCTAGGGATTCATGACTCATTTTGTTCATCGTCGTGCAAATGAGGCAGCTCATTACACTACTAGGGAAGCACTAAATATTGATAATTTTGTAAACTATGATGTAATCCCTGGCTTTCCGACTCACATTTCGCAGTCGGAAATGCCTTCACCAATTCAATAAAGAGCCGGAGGGCGGAGAGCTTCAGGGAAAGAATCTAAGGTTACTTTTGAAGGAAAAAGGTTTTGATTTTTCAACATGAAATTGTGTTTTAGATTTCTTTTTTAGAAGAAACAAGGCCGGCCCATGTTCATATAGTCTCTACTCCTAATGAAGCAATTGATAGGATTGCGTGCATGATTTTTTTCGTCCCACCACTTTCGTCCGGTTTTTTTTTGTCCACTCCCCTCACCATCCCTTGACGCTGGTTTTATTTCCCTCAAAAGACAACTATTCGCCTCACAAACCACTCCTCTCCCCGATAGCCCTTGGGGGCGCTAGGGTTCCTTCGCCGCCGCAGCACATGGGCTCCTCGACCAGCCCTGCCTCTTGCCGCTCCGCCCCCGCTTCCTTCTCCGCTCGTTGCACTCGCCCTTGCCTTCCCGATGGTCGCCGCCTTCCCCGCCGGTCCTCGCCTTTCCTGCTGCGTGCCTTACCCACAACCCCTGACAGAACGTCGCATCGTCGCTGACTGCGCCGCCTGCAACGCTCCACGGCGAGGCACGCACCACCGCAGGCCGCAGCGCTCCATGCCCTCCCTACTCCCACCTGCGCGGCTCCACGCCGCACCCTGTCGTCATCCTCGCCGCCCCTTCCTCTTCCTCCGGCTGTTTCCCGCGACTCCTTCGCCTCTTGGTAGCCACCATTGTAGGGATGCCGTCGGCCACTGACTCCTTCGTGCACGCGACGGCCCAGGTACCTCGCCCTATTCCTCATCTCTTTCTTTCCCTCCCTCCCTCATCTCTTGCTTCTCTCTGCCAACTGCCATCTACATCAGCCTCTGGATCTTGGCGATTTCATGTCCTCGATGGATTTGAAATCGCCCACCATTATGAATCCGGTGTACACAATATGTGGGTAGCATTGTTGGGTCTAGATTTGAATGTGGAGCTGCATGAGAATTCAGTCAAGGCTTTAAAACATAAAGGAAATTTCCACTGAATTTTGTCACATGCAAACTGGCGGAAGGGGCTCAATAATCAGAGTATTCCCCTCAAGATGTGAACTGAGCCGCCGCCCTCAGTATGTGTGTTGCTTCTGCTGAATGATGCTCCGTTGCTGTTGTTGCTATATTATGATTTAGTACAACTTCTCTGAATGGGTTAGAAGAGGGGTGAGGAACTGTTTCGTGGGCAGTCATGTACGTTTAAGTTTCATTATCATCTTAAGTGTGAACTTGCTTCAAACTGTCAATTTGCCTTCCTGGCACAAAATTTCTCTGTAGGGGTGGTTGTATAGAAACATCTTCTTCCAAAAAGTAAATGTTTTCACACCAAATATTTAATGGTTTGTTCAGATAAGTGATGCAATGAGTATAGCAGTGTAGTCTTTGATGGAATTTATACTAAAAGACACTTTGTGATCTCTAAATACTTTATTTACCTCCAAGATTGTAGCCCTTAAACTAAAAATTAAATGCTTATTCCTCTATGTCCAGTATACTAGTGTGAGACGGTCTGCTGCCAAAGGAGTTGGCAGGATAACTGCATGTTTAACACATGTACTGTCTGAAGAAGTTCTATCAACAATTTTGCAGCATTTTTCTCCGGGTGAGGTTCGTTTATGATATATAAACTTCAAAGCATCCTTTTTTTTTGAAAAACAACATCGACTTTATTAATTAGAGATAATAGTTACATCGTCTGTCAGAAGAAATACAATATTTCCCATGGGCTCCTCAATCCAATCGCTAGTCATGGAACATTTAGCTAATCTAGCGAGCTCATGGGCTACTTTGTTCGCTTCTTTATTACAATGCTCAAACCTAGTAACCGGAAAATCACAGCCAGAAAATAACAATCCTCAAAGATTGCTGCCGCCGGTCCTGTGGAATGACCTCCGTTCTTCATCGTGTCAATTGCTTCCATATTGTCAGAATTAATAATAACGCGATTGCACCCCGCCTTATGAGCCAGATATGAACCAAACCTAAGTGCCAGTGCTTCCGCCGTCAGAGCATCCAGACAACACTCGATCTTGTCGTTTCCACCTACAATGAAGTTTCCTCTATCATCCCTGATAACAGCCCCCGTTGTGCCCCTTAGTTGGTCATGATCAAAAGAAGCATCCACATTCAATTTAACAAAACCCATGGGAGGTTTGCTCCATCCTTCACTCTTCCTCTTTGCCTTTGGTGAGTAGGCCTGTACATAATTTGATGTTATAGCCCGAATCCCAATCGAGATTTGTGACGCCTCTTGTACCTTCCCCTCATGAACAAGCTTCCGTCTATTCCACCATAAGTACCACGCAGTTATTGCTATCAGCTCTCGTGTATTCTGGGAATCTAAAAAAGGCAATTCATGTTCAGGCATAAGAAGTAATACTTCCAGGACCGCTTCTCCTGCATGATCCACACCACAGGCTTTTTTAACCACTTCATACAGTCTTAAATTTCCCCACACTTCTTTTGCCTTTTGGCATAGAAATAACATGTGTTTAGTATCTCTGGTCCATTCGGACATGCCGGGCAAATGGGCGAAGTTTTTATATGTCTATTCGAGAGCGTCACACGACATGGTAGAGTCCCGTGAAGTGTACGCCAGACAAAAATCTTGACTTTTGCCGGACAAGCTAATTTTCCATATCTTTCCCCAAATAGGGTTGGCCTTACTTCTACCCATGCCATTTGTATACTCCAATTTTCTCCCATGCTGTTTATACCATTCTTCCAAATAAGCTGATCGTACATTGAATAGACCGTTCTTTGTGTAGCTCCAAGCAATAAAATCCTGCATTTATTCATTGGTAGAGGAATTTCCAGGACTCTTTGAGCATCAACTGGCCACAAAGTTTGTCTCACCAACTCCTCATCCCAAAAATTCGTCACTGGATTAATAAGGGCTGAAACTTTCGTCAGGATATTCCCTCTTCTAGGTGTAATGATTCTCCTATTCGCACAATTTGGGATCCATGCATCTCTCCATATATCAATATTTTCTGCATTACCAACCCTCCATATATAGCCATTCTTGAGAGATTCCACTCCCGCCATAATACTTTGCCAGGTAAAAGAGGAACCCTTTTTCAAACTTGCATTCATCAAATCACCATCCGGGAAATATTTTGCTCTTAGTATTGTGGCACATAATGATTGAGGATTATCCAGGAGACGCTAGGCTTGTTTGGCTAACATGGCCGGATTAAAACAGTGTATGTCCCTGAAACCCATTCCTCCTTGGTCTTTTGGAACACACATCTTCCACCATGCCATCCAGTGCATCTTTTTTTGATTGTCCTCATCACCCCACCAGAAATGCGACATCGCGTCAATGATTCATTTGCAAAAAAAATTAGGAATTTTAAAGACGGACATGGCATATGTTGGGATAGCTTGAACAACAGATTTAAGCAAAATATCCTTTCCCCCCGCAGATAGCAACTTTTCCTTCCATCCGCTAATCTTCATAATAATCCGATCTATTAAAAACTGAAAGCAGTCGCTTTTGTCCATCCCCACATTAGCAGGTAGCCCCAAATATTTATCATTTAGTGTCTCGGCCATAATATTCAAGATAGTACAAATTTGCACTCTATCTTCCACTGCTGTATTTGGGCTAAAAGATATGCTGGATTTTTTGACACTCACCCTTTGTCCCGAGGCGGCACAGTAAGAATCTAGAATTGCTTTCAAAGCCTCAGCGTTCATAGCATTCGCTCGCATGAGGATAAATGAATCGTCCACAAAAAGTAGATTAGAAACTGCTGGAGCGTCTCTACTAACTTTTATGCCTGCGATATTCCCTGTCTCCTCCGCCTTATCTAATAGAGCAGTTAAGCCCTCTGTACATAGCAAGAACAAATAGGGGGAGAGAGGGTCCCCCTGTCGTAGGCCTCTAGTCGGTTTGAAGCTGTCAGTCTCTTCGTTATTAAAGCGAACCCTATACTCCACAGAGGACACACATTGCATAATCAAATTTACCCAATTCTCCTTAAAACCAAGCTTCAACAAAATAGCTTTTAAAAAAGACCATTCCACTCTATCATAGGCTTTATGCATATCCAGTTTGATGGCACATAAACCCTCCTTACCTGCTCCTTTATTTTTTATTGTATGGAAACATTCATATGATACTAGAATATTATCAGTGATCATTCTCCCAGGAACAAAGGCACTCTGAGTTGGGCTGATTATATCTGATAGAATTGTTTTCAAGCGCGCTGCAATCATTTTTGAGATAACCTTATATGCCACATTACATAAGCTAATAGGTCTAAATTCAGTAACCTTCTCCGGAGAGTGAACTTTTGGAATCATGACAATTGCAGTATCATTCCATCCCGCCGGTATTGAACAATTATTCACCACGTGGAGGACCTCATTTGTTAGGTCTTCTCCCAACATAGGCCATAATCTTTTATAAAAAATAGCGTGAAGACCATCTGGACCCGGCGCTTTCACCAATATCGAATAAAGCCTTTCTCACCTCCTCTTCCGTATATGGTTCCATCAGGATGCTATTCATCTCATCTGTCACCTTCCTTTTGACACGAGAGAGCACCTCCGGATCTGGTTGAGAGACTTCTGATGTGAACAAATTTGAAAAATACCCTCTAATATAGTCCTTCATCTCAGTACCTTGCACCCAGACTCCATTGTCCCCCAACAATTTTTTAATTTGATTTCTTTTCTTTCTCGCTATTGCCGCATTATGGAAAAAAGAGGTGTTACGATCCCCATGTAACAGCCAATTTGCACGACCACGTTGAACCCAGTAAATCTCCTCCTGTTCCAACAAATTTTCAATAAGGACTGGAATCTCTTTTTGATGCCCTTGGGATTCCACATTCATAGGTCCCCACCGTAGCTTCTCTAGCTCTTTTTTTAGTTTTTTAATTCTCTGTTTCGGTCCTCTCAGAGTCTCCCTGTCCCAGTTATGCAGATCCGCCTGTATAGCTCTAGTACGATCCGCAAGGGATGGCCCAATACCCATATTCTTTGTTTTTTCCCATGCTGTGCGGACAATTTCTACTATAGTCTCCTCTTTAAGCCATCGAGCTTCAAACTGTCTGACTCATCCCCTTGGTCTACTAAATATATTGCCGTCATAAACTCCGTATCCAGTACGAGTGGGCGATGGTCGGAATGGACATGTTCCTCATGGATAATTGCAGCCCGAGGGAATTTTGTCGCCCACTCAACATTGCACACCGCACGGTCAAGTCTTTCCCTAGTATCTCCTCTCCTCCAAGTGAAAAGATCACCAGTACATCCCATATCCTCAAGGCCGCACTCTCCTAAACAAATGCGAAAGTCTCCCATCATAGCGTTTGGTCTCACATTGCCACCCTCCTTTTCTGATGAAAGTAAAATCTTGTTGAAGTCCCCTAGAACCACCCATGGATGCTTCCCCATTATATGTAAGTTTCGAATGTTCTCCCAAGATAACTTGCGTTCCTTCCAGGCCGGGTGGCCATAAAAACCCGTAAACCGCCAAAATACATCATCATCATTCATAAAAAGAATATCAATAAAATGAGATGATACGTAGTTTAAGACAACTTTATTCAACTTATTACAAAACAAGACTAGGCCACCGGCCCGACCATCACTTTCCACTACAATCATCGAATTAAAAGATAAAAAATGACGCAGCTCATCAGCCTTACATTTATTCAAGTGTGACTCAGAAAGAAAAATCAAATCTGTCTTGTTCCGCCCGTGGAGTTCCAAGAGCTCGCGAACTGCCGTGGGGGCGAGCATGCCACGGCAGTTCCATCCTAAGAACCTCGTTTGGCCCGGCGGTCCTCCTCCTCGGAGGCCACCGATACGCCATCATCTCCAACCGACTCCCTCCTCTGTTGTATGTAAGCCTCCTCCTCTTTTTCCTTCACTACATGCGTAATAACCCCATCCACATCCCTCCTAGTTTCAACTCTACCCATACAAATTCTCTTAGAGGAAACACTCGTATCACCATACAACAGATGTTCATAGCTATCCATCTCTCTCTCTAAAGAAAATTTTAAATCACTACCCGCTGGTGGGGCACCAAAAGGGTTACTTCTCTTTTTCCCTATGATTTGATTTCGATCACTCTCTGACTTCTCATTTCCTCCCTTCTTTCTATCCTTTCTCACTTTCTTCTTTTTCTGACCCTGCATGGGAATTTTATCAGCAGCAAAAGTAAATACCCCAGTATCATTAGCCGTGGTTTGGGCAGCAAGCCTTGCCGCAACTGCACCTGAGAGTGCCTCCAGTACTCCAGCTTAAACAACAACATATTCTGCAGATTATTTGATCCAGCCGCATCAGCAGAAATAGAAACAGCAACCGGTGGGGTGAGCCCCTAAGCCCCCCTGGATCGCAGCATCGAGCATGTCACCAGCAGCATGCACCAGTGCTGGCGTTGGTGTAGTCGTCCCCACATGCTCAAGCACATGGCCCTCCTGGCCGTGCTTAGCGCCATGAGAAGAGCCGTCCCCCGCCGCCTTTCCCTGGCCCGCCTGGCCAGAGTTAGCAGAGGATCTCGGTAGCGTTGGCCGGTCCTCCTGACCAGGACCAGCGCCTGGGTGGGCCGTCGTTGGAGCCCCAAACACCCGGCCCTCCTGGTCGAGCGGGAAGCCCCCCTGGGATGGCCCACCAATCGCCGCAGCGGCTGTCGTCGTAGTAGTCATAGTGAGCATATCCGTGACCGTGAGGTCAGCCACGACTTTCTTCACCTTGACCACACTCTTTTCCGCAACTCTGGAGTAGTTGTTGCTGTTGGAGCTGGCGAACAAAAGTGTTCTTTTACTCGCCCCTGTTCCCTTCCAATATGCCTCTACACTAAGATTCTTTGAAAAAGAAGCAACCCTTTTATCCTTAGGTATACTACAGTAACGCTGTGAAGTATGTCCTACAATCCCACAACACTCACAGTAGAAAGGAAGCTTCTCATACCTAACATCATACTTAACACTCTCAGAACTACCCAAAGGAGTAAACTCTACTGATGTCTTAAGAGGTTCATGCAGAATGATTTCCACCCGCATACGTAGATATTTCTCTACAATTAAGTGATCTCTATGGGAAACAACACTCACATCCCCAAGTTGTTCTCCTAATGTCCAGCCCATACTCTCAGTTTTGAGTTCAAAATCTAGGTCACGAACCTGCACCCATATTGGCATTACGCCAAGGTCAACCCCTGCTGGGTTTCCCTTGCCGTCGAACTCGGCGAAGATGACTCCATCACGCTTATGGTGCCATGGCTGGGCCTTCAAGATGAACCGCCAGTCCCCCTCAGTGGAGAAGTTCAGGACGAACCTCCCGTCCTCGCTGGTCACATCTTGAACAGTGACCGTTCCTTGAAGCCTCCATGCCGAAGAAGCTCGAAACTCATCGACAATGACCCGCGGGTTCACTTGGAAGGGCGATAGAAGCCGCCCCACCACCAGTGATCTACCGATCGCCTTCCGCGCGGCCTCCATGTCGATAATCAGAGCCGAGCCATTGCCTCGGCGTCGACTTCCCCTTACTCTCAGGGGGTCATGGAAAGGGCAGCGTTGCCGCGGACAACTGCAACTCTGTCGGCTGGGTGACCCCTACCCCTGGAGCCTTTTCCCTCAGGCAGTTCTCCACCCCATTCCCGTCCCCTATTTTCCTGCTCTCCATGCATGGAAGAACACTCCAAACGGCTGTACCAGGAGATTGTGAATGCACTACAACTCTTTGCTACACACCCGACAGATGAACCAGGGGACACCCTCCCCGAGTTGATATAGCCATTTCTGTCGCCCTCCGACTTAAAGAACGGGAAGCAAATGACACAATAAACGGAAGATAAATGGCCATGAATATTTAGTTTCCAGAAAAAAGCGCCCTGATTAATTACTCTTCCTTTCCTAAGTTCAACGATATTCTCTACCACCTGTCTCTCTTTCCTATCCCTACCAGAAATCAAATCAACGATTTTCCCCCTATCCCAATATTTTGGATTTTCTTTCACCGCACCGCAATCAGGGTCTGGAGGCGTTCCCTCTCTTTTAACAGAGCAAGAAATCCCCTTAATCCCTTCCCTAGAATCCGCCATATGATTTGCTTTTTCCCCTAAGTTGATGCAGGCCGGCCCGGATTCGGCTTGCCTGCTCCCTCCCCATGCTCCCATCCGTACTCCCACTCATCCTATGGCTGTCTTTTTTCCTTTTTCCTTTCTAATCTAATCATCTCCCCCCTGATTTTAAGGGGGTGGGGCCGGGCGTTATTTTGTTCCAATCAAATTAAGCCACGTACGCGGGAGTACGGATGGGCGCACGCGTGGGGAGCAGGCAAGTCTCGTCCGGCCGGCCCTCCCCGCTTGGGATCAGAAGGGATCTCACCTGGGAAATCGCTGATTAATTCCCTCTTGCGCCGATTCATCCATTCTCGGATTATTTCCCCGATCTGCTGCTCGCTTAATCACTTGCCTTGATTTCGCCTTGATCTCCTCCCACTTCTGGTCGCTGACTGGCCCGCCGAGCGTGCCCACCCCCGCGCGGGATGCCCTCCTCGCCGGGCGACCCGCCGGAATTCCCTCCCTCATCTCACTCTCTCTCCTTTCTCCGCCGCCGCCTAGTCGCGGGAGCTCTTTTTTTTCCTGCAGCGTATTTATTTGTGATACTACTATTTATTAAAACATCCTTGTGTGTTTGAAGAGTTTCACAACTTGATCTTCTAGGTTTTGAAATTGCAGCTTTTCTTAGTCGGTTCTATGCATAGAGAGGCTGCTTGGCTTTGGCTGAACTTTCTCAGAGTGTGTTGCTCCTCCCGATATAACTAATAGGTACATAATACAATATTATTGTTCTGGCACCAACTTGCATCCCACATGGTCTTACCTATACTCTTATAAAGTATCTGAGATACCTAAGTCACCCTATATAGTTATAATGCAGCCGATGAACACTTAGTTGATGAGCTCTTAAGGCTATAGAATTGCGCTTGCTTCTAGAGTACCTCCAGTCTCATGCGGTTAGAGCTATGCGAGTAATTATGGAGGTTTGACCAATAAGACCCGATCTTTTGAGCTGGTAGACATTGTGGGTCATGTGATCGAGTTCACATATTACTTCCTGGATTTAAACAGCTTCTCTCCTTTCAACTTGGATCAATTTATACAGTTGAAACTTAGAACAACTCTACTGAAGAGAAGAATATGATTTTTCCATAAGTACTTCCCCAAGCATGTATATTAATATATAATTGGCTTTATTGGAAATTATGTTACATAGAAGGTGGGCAACTATCTTATAATCAGTATCGAATTTTCTTGATTATTTATTAACGTGAATTTATATTATTAATTAAGACATCTCGCCTTAATTACTTTATATTAGCCGTTCTTCAAATACAGGACTGAAGCACAAAATAAGCGATTGGCAAGCCTACTCAAGTGTTTTGTATGAACATCGACTCGTCAAATGTATGGTTGTCGAGTGATTCAGACGGTATATATGGCTACAAACTAAACATTCCCCCTCGAAGCCAGTTTATGGACTAGCTGTTTACAGTCCTAGGGACATTCTACGACTATACAATTACACAAAATTAAGGGATCATACAAATTGGGAGTCTCTTAAAAATCACAGTTATTTTCTGGTACTCCTTTTCTCTCACGAGTGGGCTCTCCAACTCTTTGTCGAATGTCAAGCTTTAGCTATACACCAGTTTTATGGTAATTGCCTTTATGTTTCCATGACGTTATGTTTTTTTTCACTTGCATGATTTGAAAGAACTAATTCAGATTTTTGTACAATCAAGAATAGAAGGGGAGGCTAAGAAAATCATCTTTATGGGTAAGGCAATAACTGTTGACTCAACTAGGAGATTGTTTTTACCTGCCAAAACGAGTTAGCGGCAACTGATGGTAATTCATTTTTCCGATATATGATTACATTGACCAGATATCCGCACCATTCTAAATTTAAGTGGTATAGTTTGTTTTCCTCCGTCATGGTTACTTTAGTTTCTGAAAAACATGTCAGCAGAAACGCATCCTAGCTTCGGTGGATCAACGACGCTGCCATGGGATGTGATCGATGGCGACAGGCTAGATCTGCGGCTCCAACGACGGTTGTGACCTTCAATGACCCAACCTCCAGCGGATTTGTATGCCCTCTTCCACGACCTCCAATGGCACAAGTGCCCCTCGGCTACTCGGATGTGCGCTCGGGGTACTCTGCTCATGAGCCTCCCTCTCTTTGATGGCAAGCAGCACATGCAACATACCTAAGGGTGAATAGAGTATTTATTTGTACTGAATGGTATAGGAAAAGTTGACTATAGGCTGGTTAGAGTTTGCCCAGTGATTCATCATGTCATCCTTAGGTGCATAAATTAAGGTGTACATAATTTATTTTGCAGCGGAGGAATATGTTAATTTAAACCATATTACATGTGATGCCATGTCACTACAGGGAAGAATTCAAACACTCACGTTTGGCATGTTCCACGCAGCAGACCTGTCATCATTGGTTGAGGTAAGCACTGTTTCTTGCTTCCGCCATATTTCTTTCCACGCAGCAGACCTGTCATCATTGGTTGAGGTAAGCACTGTTTCTTGCTTCCGCCATATTTGTTTTTATTCCTTAAGCTTGAGAAGTCAAATCACTATTTGTCTTCAAGGTTGTCATCTTATTTTTGTTCTTTCATTTTCGCTTATTTGGATTTTGCTGTCCTAATTCGTTGTTATTTCTTTCTGCCCAAAATGATTAACGAGCCTAAGATAGATGTATCCAATGCCCATTTGTTTAGGAATAATAAGTTAGCTACGTAAATGATTAGATCCATTGTACCCTATTTCTTTTAGAAAGCATACATAATGAACTAACCATATATGTATCATCATATTCGACGATTACTTTATCCACAACAAAGCATTTTCAACTTAGTAGTCCGTTGCGATCAGAAACTGTATGAGTAGTTACTTCATGGCTCATTTGAAAGATAGTAGGTTTCATCAACTTGCTTGCCCCACTGTGGCTTCCTCTTTTTTGGTAACAAAGGAGCTATCTAAACATGAGACTTGGGTAACTTTCTTGCCCCTGGGGAGAAACAAGTCTCTATATACAATTCCATGCCTGACCTTGGGATTCCGTGAAATGAAAATTTGAAAAATGGGCTGGCATGACTTGCAAGTGTGCTTCTGCATTTTTGTTCAACTATATAGTTTAGCAATTTGCCATGAGTTTTTTGGGTTTATTTTTGGAAAAATAAATATGTAGTAGATCATTTATTAATGTTTGGATTTGAAAACTTATTTTCTTATTGACCACTCCTGGTTTTGTGTACAACTAGGGGAGGCTAAATATGTTTCTTTTTGCAAGAAAAATATGTTAGTTTGTGAAATCCTGAAAATTTGTATTTAAGTATGGCATCATTGTTTATCGACCGCAACCTGTTTAAATGTACATCTGGATGGGAAATGGTTCAGAGTAGAAATACTCATAGAGAAACATTTGTTAGCATGGATGGAGACTTGCACAAGAAGTTTTTTTTAATGGTGGCATTTAGACCTGCCAATTTCATTGATTAGGGAGAGAACAGCAACAAAAACCCCAAGCGAGGTGGTTAGGGTGTAACTGAAAACCCAAACGAGGTATTATTGGATATTGTAAAGCTAGATTTTCAGATGAATTATACACCAAATACAGGCACAGCACAGTTGGTCTCCGATTAGGTACTTGGCCAACTTCTCTTATTTTTCGAGTAGCATTATTCAAGTATTGTTGCATTTGCTAATTCTCTAGAACTTATTATGGGTAAAATTCCCTCACATTCCACTCTCAAGTAATAATAAATTTCTTGAGGTCCTCATTCAGTTGTAGAAAGACATTGAGATTCTGCAGGTATGGGTGTTACACTTTGTCAGTTGTACTTTTAGTATGGGGCTGCATTTGTAAGTAGGAAAAATAATATAAATCCACCTGTTTAATTTAGCATTAGTAAGGTAATCATGTATTCTTGACGGGCAAGAATCAGCGATTTAATAAGTGTGCAGTACAATAGTAGTGCTTGATTGAATGTACAGAGTGCCTACTCACGCATTTGTCTTCTGCTTGTATGTTACCTAGGATAATAATAGGCTTCTCCTACAACAAAGTACGACTGTTTTTCTTTTGTCTGCTCTAAATAGGAGGGAATTTAACCATTAATCAAGCAATTCTCGGTTAGGTGAACACTTAGTATACCATTCGTATTTGCTTGTCAACATGCACCATATTTGAGGGCTTATCTGATAGTATTGCAATATGGTCGAAACTGAAATACTATGTAAATGTTGAATAACAATGTTGGACGGGACCATGTACTTATTCGAAAGTCTTTATGTCTTTTGTGGCTTAAGCACAATATGCTCCCGGCATATGTTTTGGAGTTAGAGCATTTCTGTTGTTTGTAGTTGGACTCTGACGTAACATTCAAGCGTATGAATCACTGTCTTTTTTTTTTGAAGAATCCCACAGTTTTTTCTTTGATAGATTCCACTCGTAATATATCAGAAGCTAGCTCCAGTCTAAGAAAAGAAGAAAACTGAACTTATATAGTGGATTTAAATTTCTTTCTAGATAATGTATCTTTTTCCATCTGAACATTTCTGAAACTGAATGACATTGCTCTTCCATTAAAATGCAGGATGCATATGTAAGGGAAATTCAGGACGCCCGCATATCTGGAGGCGACAAGAAGTGAAAGAACAATGTCAAAACATTTGAAAGGGCCATGGTTAGGTGGAAATAAGATTCACGTGGTTCACTGTAACTTTTGCACCAAGGAAGAACAGAGGAATGGAGCCAAAGAGAAGTGAGTGACCGTCCTTAATGGACGAAAATGCATATTGTTACCTCGATGAAAGTATTTATTTAATTTAAAATTTTAGATACCCCATGAAGCGTATTGTACTAGACTTCTTTTGTCTTTACATGTGCTCAGATTCCATGATTTATATCAGGAATGAAGCCTATGCTGATGAATAAATCATTTGCCTTTAGACTGATATTCTCTGTGGTGCTTTTAATGAACATACGCAAATGTTTGCGAGCTCAAGCCCCCGGGGAGGACTTCTCGCCAAGTGAGAAAAGGAGACCCTTACGGTGTGATGTAGCTGCTAAGAGCATCTCTAGCAGACCCCTTATAACGTGTTTACAGTTCACGGAAAACGCATTTTAAAGGTCGGTTTTAGCTGCGGCAGAACGGACCCCTCAAACTTAAACTGTAAAATTGAATATTCGCTTATATTCTTTCCCCACGTCTTTTTCTTCCGCTCGTTCGTGTCCATGGTCAGCTAGCTTGCTCCCGCGAAACCGACGGATAGCGCACGAAGCGGCCAAAAATAGAGCCGCAGGCGACCAAATACGAAGCGCACGAAGTGGCCAATCCAGGAGCTAGCTAGCTCCTCCGTCGGGGTAGCCACAGCTAGCTCGCTCAGCTAGAATCGATCCAGAGCTAGCTAGCTAGCTCAGCTCGAATCCATCCAGGAGCGAGCTAGCTAGCTAGCTCCTCCGTCGCCGTAGTGAGAGACACGGCCGGGGCGGACGACCGGGGCGGGCGGCCGGCGGCCAGGGGACCGGGGCGGCGCGGACGGAGGACGCGGACGGGCTGCCGGTGTTCAGGGACGGGTAGGGCGGCGTCCGGGGCGGCGCAGACGGCGGACGAAGACGGCAGACGCGGAAGTTTTCGTGGCAGTTGGGTTCCCGCCAACTGCTTTTTCCCGATACAGGGCATCGTAGAAGCGGACGCAAAAACAGTGTTTTTTGTGGATCGGGAGAAGTTTTTTACCGCACTCGTTAAAAAAATTTACAGGTCGAAGGTGTATAAAGGGTCTGTTCAGGCTACTTTTTCCGTCCGAAACTGAAAATTGATGGTTATTTTACAGTTCCGTGGGATATACTGGGTCTGCTAGAGATGCAAAAACAACCTGAACTGCATTTGTTAATTGCAGAAATTGCTTAAAGCTTTGCTGAAGAGAATGTCATTAAGTGGTGTTTTGGGGTATGTGCTAAGTGCCTGTTTTCATTCATGCATCTACTTATACTCCCTCCCCACCGGTGCATAAGTCACATTACCAAAACCAAATAATCCCAAAACTCTAAGGCGTGGTACATTAACTACCCATCTCTTTTTTTTGCCACAAAAAAATGAATTAGCCAATGAGAGACGTGGGGCGTGTATGCATTCAATTACTGAAGACTACTTAGCACAACATGCAGTGCCACAAAAAAATGAATTAGCCAATGAGAGACGTGGGGCGTGTATGCATTCAATTACTGAAGACTACTTAGCACAACATGCAGTGGTCAATTCTGTGCATGCAATGACATTAATTAGCAAATAAATATTAAGTTCTCTCGTTTTTCTCCCATTTTGGTCACGGTGCATAACCTAAGATGACTAATACACCGGTACGGAGGGAGTACTGTATTTTTTTCGTGTTGTCTAATATTTGAAGATCAACATGATTTGATTATGTAGTTACCTCCAAAGGAAGCATCAAACATAGCTATTTCAACTGCTCAACAATTTTCTGGGGATATTAAAGAGGTTAAACCCGATAGATATTGAACCGCTAAAATACGTAGGTCCCTATTGCAACACATGTTTCCATTGAACCCAACACATATGTTCAACTGATTTCTTCTTGCATGATCACATGATATATATCATTTCGTATATCATGACAACAAAATAACACTGCTGGTCGCCCTCAGCTACAACAGTGTGCACTCTTTGGCATTGGGAATTGGCTTGGGATGCCGTGAAGGGAAGGGCAGACGTCGGTGAATAGAAGGCACGGGATGAATGTCGTGGCATCGAGCGAAGGTGGCACTGGAGCAGCCACGGCTGGGAGAAACAGTATATGACATACAACGTGATGTGCATAAGGCTCATAAAGATGTATGTCTTTTTATAATTATTTGAAGATTGCTCACCACACTTGCTGTGAGGTTTATAAATGTTTATGTCATATATTGTTGTTGAATCGTTAGAATATATATGCCCCCTTGCAACGCACGAACAATTAACTACTATTTTAAAAGAAAAGAGGTGAAATCGCATTATATATACCATTTTGTATATCATGGCAGCAAAAACACATTGTGATGGTCGTCCTCGGCTACAAGGTGTGCACTCCTTAGCATCGGGAATTGGCCTCGGACGCCGTGGAGGGTAGGGCAGACAGCGGTGAGCGAAAGTTGCAAGCTGAATGTCGTGGCGTCGAGCGGAGGCGGCATTGAGAAGCCGTGTAGGGGAGAGATGGCGACGGTTATACCGTGGCGGGAATATAGTAGAAAACATTTGTCCTATATTTATACACACCCGACATTAAATATATATATTTATTTATTTTTGGAGAGAGAGAGACGGAGATGGATTAAGTTGACGTTACAATATATATATATATATATATATATATATATATATATATATATATATATATATATATATATATATATATATATACGCACGGGCATTCTACTAATATTATATGTATCTTACTCAATTATAGTCCGGCTGGCCTATGCACGTAGAACTAGTACAGTCCATGAAGGCGTTGTACGTACGTGACACAGATGGTATATATGCTCGATGCGGCTTAGCTGCTTCGTCCATCGCCGTCGTCTTCTTTTTCTCCGATCTGCGAGAATTGAAACATGAAGGTGCGGCCGTTCTTGAACGTGGTGATAGGCAGAAGCGGTGGAGGATCTTTGAGAAACCCTAACCCTAGCTCCACCACTCATCCGGTACAGCATGCCGTCGTCGTCGGAGGAGTTCATGTACTGTAGGCTGGAGTAGTCGTCGCTGCTCTCATCCTCGTGCACCATGGCGCGGTGGCGGCGGGGAATTGCGCGGCGGTCGGCGGTGAATCGGAGGGCGAGAGCTCGAGCGGGGCGGGGGCTAGGGTTTGAGGAGAGTGAGTTAGGTTCGAGGGGGAGTTGGGTCTGACCCAGGCGTATAGACCGACCGAGCCGGGCTGGTCCTAGTCAGCCGAGCGGCAGCGCCGGTTCGCCAGCTTGGAGAGGTGGGGCCGGGAGGTCAGATACAACGTCAATACAACGTTATACCACGCTTAGCCCATTTTGCAACGATTAGCCTCAAACATGGTACTGACTTACAAAAAATCTGAATAGTGATACTGATCCCTTACAACTGCCCCAAATGTGCTACTTCCTTACAGTTAACTCCTTCCTTCCAGCTGGGCGGCCGCTCCAAGACTCTCAGCTTCCTTCCCTTTTACGGCGGCACCGACGGTGACGGGGCCCATTCGAGGTTCCTCCTCGTCGACGAGGACGGCATGACCGTGCTCCATGGCACCGACGCCGCCACCTTCGAGATGATGCCCGCCCTCGGCAGGCCCAAGGGATTTGACCCCATCTCTTTATGTGTCACCCACGCCACCGACCAGGACCACTCGACGCGCTCTACGTCATGGACTATGCCGGCGGCAGCTTCGAGGTTTTAGACTATGGCGACCCCAATCCATGGCCCCGCGACCCCTACATGCCGCCGTACTATGACTCATGGATTAGGAGCCGCACGTACGTGTGGCACTGGCGTCCGCTCCCTCCGCCTCCTATCCTTGTTGACAAGAGAAGAGGCGCAGGCTCCATGTCTGCCAGAAACTGCGCCCTGCTCCACGCCGACAAGAACACCACCACCAGCAGCAGCACCGCCTGCGTCTCATTTAGCAGCATCTCGGGGTCTGAGTCCGGCAGCCCTGCGACAAAAAAATCAGCCGGTCCGGTCTTTAACCGAGCCAGCTCGCAGGACCGAGAAAACGCTGCATCGGCGTGGCAGGGGCATGGCGGCCGCACGATGAGCACCGAGCAGGGCGTGGCGGAGGCGTGTTGGCGGCATGGCGGGGGCGTGGCGGGGCCGTGGCGACCCGGGTGTGGTGGGGGAGCAAGAAACCGGCGTCGTCTATGTCCGCCGCCGCGGGGCCGTCGTCTGCGCGGCCACTGGACTATCTGGGCCCGGAAACCATGTCCATTGGACGCGCCCCGCTTGGATTAGTCATCTCAGCCAAAGAAATCGGCGTGGGAGGTCCTACATCGCTGCATCGGCCATCATCCCTTTCGTCTCCGTCCACTGGCCGTCGTGCCAAATTCGTCGCCGTCGCCACGCTCCGGCATCTCTGCTTGGTTCCCCGAGCTCCCTATGGTGCTCCTGAAGGTGCTGGACATCCCCCCGATGAGCTGCGCTTCCTCTAGCATCGCCTTCAAAATGAGCAGCCGTCGCCAGAGCTCCGTGACCATGCTCATGTCCTCCCCAAGCCTCGTGGTCATCTAAGTGAGCTCCCTGTGCTCCTACCTCTATCTCCCGTGTCCTCCAGCAGCCTCCCGTAGTCCAGTGCATGATCTGCTCTTGTCTGCGGCCGGTCCTCTCGGGGCGGCCCGAGCTTTGCCACCGCCGGTCCGGTCCCTGAAAATAGGACTGTTGGGATGCTCGGTCCGGACCACCGGTCCAAACGCCGGCTCGGTGAGGGACCGGACCATGTCCACCCTGAGGCACATGTGGGTAGACCTCGACCCGCCGCCTCAATGGTACCCATTGATTAGCAGTGTGGCGTACCTCGGAGATGGCAGGTTCTGCATCCACAGAAGATTCAATATGTATGAAGAGATCGGACTCGAGAGCAACCAGGTCAGCATGGCCCATGTGCTAAACGCCGGCTCGGTGAGGGACCGGACCGACCCGGACCATGTCCACCCTGAGGCACATGTGGGTAGACCTCGACCCGCCGCCTCAATGGTACCCATTGATTAGCAGTGTGGCGTACCT
>NC_041390.1:625280325-625300788 GCF_002162155.2 Triticum dicoccoides | reverse complement strand
ATGGCAGGTTCTGCATCCACAGAAGATTCAATATGTATGAAGAGATCGGACTCGAGAGCAACCAGGTCGGCATGGCCCATGTGCTCAACGCCGGCTTGGTGAGGGACCAGACCGACCCGGACCATGTCCACCCTGAGGCACATGTGCTCGACCCGCCGCCTCAATGGTACCCATTGATTAGCAGTGTGGCGTACCTCGGGGATGGCAGGTTCTGCATCCACAGAAGATTCAATATGTTATGTATGAAGAGATCGGACTCGAGAGCAACCAGGTCGACGTGGCCCATGTGCTCACCGGCGTGGAGGTGGGGCGAGAAGGATCCTATTTTATATGTTGTGCCCCAATTTTCAATTTAAGATTATACGCTTAGGTTCAAAGCTTGCCCGGGCTTCACAAAATTTCTGGCTCTGCCACGGGTCCTGGTCCGGCTCCTCACCTGACCCATCACATGGGCCTGTGACCACAACACAGCTAGATAGACTAGCTTTTCTGATACGATCCTAATAAGTAGCTAGCACTCAATTTAGTCTCAAATGGTACAAGATCCAGGATATAGGTAATTTGGTACTTCCTTTGTCCATTTTTGTAAGTCATTTCAGACAACTTAAAATGGGCTGTTTTGTACATTGTCTGAAATGTCTTCAAGGTCTTATAAAAGTGAACAGAAAGAGTAGCAGCAAGAAGATTGGGGATGAGAGCCAGGAGGTGGGAAGGAGATTCACGCCCAACAGCGGCCGGTTTAGTTTTTTCTTTTTTGCGGGTGGCGGCCGGTTTAGGTGTCTGTTCTTGGATGCCCGTCTACTCCAGTGAGATGCGCTCAAATACTCGATCAGGCTACGCACACGACTCGTCGGTTGGGCCTTGTGACATGCTTGGGTCTACTGGGCTTCACTGGTTGGACTGAGAAAGTAGTTCCCATGACATTTTCTCCCATCTGAAGATTCCACTTTTGGTCCATATTTTCTTTGTGGACCGTGCCCACTTTCTAGCCCACATAATAGGCTGTGAGTTTCCTCCTGCTCTGGTAGAGCATGTCTTGTACCTACTGTTGCTGCCTTGGGTTGCTTGCTCGCTCGTTGCGGCACACGCGATTCTAGCGTCAGCACTCGCCACATCGGATATGCAGCGACTCTGCATGTTCCTGCAACTCGCTCTTGCACTGTCGGACACCACACCACGGACGTGCCAGGCTCGTCTGGTCCGAGCACCGTCGCTGGTACGACCACACCGGGGCTCCTTCCAGCGCGGACTCCTAACGCCATGTCTTCGTCTCTTTTCAAATTTTCTCAATTGCTCTTTCGGTCGCAGCTAGCCTTTATTGCCGTCGCTTCTCCATGGACGAGCACACGCAACTTTCGCTGCCTCCGTTCCAGCAAAGATAGCATCGCCTCCTGGATCCACCGCGTCCCGTCCCATAGCTCGTTGGCGGAGAGACCGCACTCCATCAGGGACCTCAAAGTTCTCGCGATCAAATCGTGGGTACGACGAACCGGGCAGGGGAAGTACTTTAGCCGCACTGGACGCTTCCACGATCTCCTTGCCTGCTTCCTTCGACATGATCCTTCAAGTTCTTTCCAAAAATCACGACGAAAGACCAAATCTTTGATACCAATTATTGGTCCAGATCCAACGTCGAGTACTTTCCAGTGACGGTGACACGCGACGAACGATGTTGCTGAGTACTTTCCGGCAATACGCAGCGACGTAGCTCGAGTACTTTCCGAGCTGCCGGATCAACGAAAGACAATACTCTGTATTAAGTTTTCTCTCGGTACAGATTACAGGGACTATACACATATATATAGCAGTAGGACTATCAAGCTAACCTACTCGGCTAACAATTCTAATCCTACTCGGTGACTGCTACTAGTCCGTGCCGGACAGGGACACCACTGCGTCGCGGTTAATCCCAACAATCATCCCCCTAAACACGACGTCGTCACGTCACTGCATGGACGCTGATTTTTCTCCACGTCTCCAACCACTTCTCTCGATCCAAAGCCTTGGTTAGGATGTCTGCCAGCTGATCATCGGTGCGAATGTAGTTGACCTTCATCTTACCTTTTTTCATGCAGTCCTTTATGTATTGATACATCGTATCAATGTGATTGCTCCTTTCATGCCGCACTGGATCCTCGCGTAGAAAAACTATAGCCTCACCATCAACATTGAACACTACTTGTTTCTGATCTCGATTCATGAGATCATCGTGTAGCCTCCCTAGCCACACACCTTAACACGCCACAGCGGCCGCTGCAATATACTCTGCTGCATCAACTGCGGGCGCTTTGCTCTTCTGGCTCAGCTCAAGACGAGGTTTCATCGGAGCCTCAATTGAATTTCAATCTTTCATGCCACGGCTTTCAAGTACCTTTCTTGTGCACGCCTCCTGGCATAGTGTGATCCCTTCCGGCTTTTGTTGTACCTCTATCCCGGGGTAGTAGCTCAAAAGACTCGATCATCCATCTTGAAAAGCTTTTTCATCTATAGCTTAAACTTTGCAATCACCTCTACATCCGCTCCAGTAATCAATAGCACTTACATCCATATCATTGATGTAAGTTTCGAAATCACCTCCCGCATCTGTACCATCGATGCGAGTTTTCGAACCATGATTGTGATAGCAAACTTTTTCTTCCGCAAACGTGATAGTTTTTTTAGTCAACATCCGAGGATCTGGATCCGCCACGTCCACTAGCTTGGACATCAACATCATGTCTCCATCATCGCCTTCCTCAGCCATGAGCGCCCTTTGCTTCAGTGCTTCCTCGCGGTTAGCCTTGAAGTGACCGAGGAGGCCACATTTATGACACCTCACTTTCCTGATGTCAAAGTTTCTCCTCGGTGGTGGTGCAACCTCGTCATTTGAGTCGTTGTCCGAGTCGGTGAAGTTCTTTCTCGCCGAACACTGCTTCCCCTTCTTCTTGCTGCTGCTTTTGGACCTGCCTTGCTTTTCTAGGGCGATCCAGTGCGCCTTTGTGAGCATCACAAGCTTGTCGTTCCTCCCGTCCCCAAGACTGTACCGCATACGCTCATCGTGAGCCTTGTACCGTTCGATGAGATCGTCGATGGAGAGAGGCGATAGACCGACGTACTGCTTGTTGGGGATCGTAGTAGAATTTTAAAATTTTCTACGCATCACCAAGATCCATCTATGGAGTTTACTAGCAACGATAAGGGAGGAGTGCATCTACATACCCTTGTAGATCGCGAGTGAAAGCGTTCAAGTGAACGGGGTTGATGGAGTCGTACTCGTTGTGATCCAAATCACCGATGACCGAGCGCCGAACGGACGGCACCTCCGCGTTCAACACATGTACGGAGCAGCGACGTCTCCTTCTTGATCCAGCAAGGGGGAAGGAGAGGTTGATGGAGATCCAGTAGCACGACGGCGTGGTGGTGGAAGTAGCGGGGATCCCGGCAGGGCTTCGCCAAGCGCAAGCGGGAGGGAGAGGTGTCACGGGAGGGAGAGGGAGGCGCCAGGGGCTAGGGTACTGCTGCCCTTGAAGGAAATATGCCCTAGAGGCAATAATAAAGTTATTATTTATTTCCTTATAATCATGATAAAGGTTTATTATTCATGCTAAAATTGTATTAACCGGAAACATAATACATGTGTGAATACATAGACAAACAAAGTGTCACTAGTATGCCTCTACTTGACTAGCTCGTTAATCAAAGATGGTTATGTTTCCTAACCATGAACAATGAGTTGTTATTTGATTAACGGGATCACATCATTAAGAGAATGATCTGATTGACATGACCCATTCCATTAGCTTAGCACCCGATCGTTTAGTATGTTGCTATTGCTTTCTTCATGACTTATGCATGTTCCTATAACTATGAGATTATGCAACTCCCGTTTACCGGAGGAACACTTTGGGTACTACCAAACGTCACAACGTAACTGGGTGATTATAAAGGAGTACTACAGGTGTCTCCAAAGGTACATGTTGGGTTGGCGTATTTTGAGATTAGGTTTTGTCACTCCGATTGTCGGAGAGGTATCTCTGGGCCCTCTCGGTAATGCACATCACTTCAGCGTTGCAAGCATTGCAACTAAATGAGTTAGTTGCGAGATGATGTATTACAGAACGAGTAAAGAGACTTGCCGGTAACGAGATTGAACTAGGTATTGGATACCGACGATCGAATCTCGGGCAAGTAACATACCGATGACAAAGGGAACAACGTATGTTGTTATGCGGTCTGACCGATAAAGATCTTCGTAGAATATGTGGGAGCCAATATGCATCCAGGTCCCGCTATTGGTTATTGACCGGAGACGTGTCTCGGTCATGTCTATATTGTTCTCGAACCCGTAGGGTCCGCACGCTTAAGGTTACGATGACAGTTATATTATGAGTTTATGCATTTTGATGTACCGAAGGTTGTTCGGAGTCCCAGATGTGATCACGGACATGACGAGGAGTCTCGAAATGGTCGAGATATAAAGATTGATATATTGGAAGCCTATATTTGGACATCGGAAGTGTTCCGGGTGAAATCGGGATTTTACCGGAGTACCGGGAGGTTACCAGAACCCCCGGGAGCTATATGGGCCTTAGTGGGCCTTAGTAGAAAAGAGAAGGGGCTGCCCTAGATGGGCTGCGCGCCACCCTCCCTCCCCTAGTCCTATTAGGACAAGGAGAGGTGGCCGGCCCCCCTCTCTCTTTTCCCCCTCCGCGAATCCTATTCCAACTAGGATTGGGGGGGGGGGAATCCTACTCCCAGAGGGAGTAGGACTCTCCTGGCGCGCCAAGCTTGGCCGGCCAGCCTCCCCCCTCTAGTCCTTTATATACTAAGGCAGAGGCACCCCAGAAACACACAAGTTGATCCACGTGATCTATTCCTTAGCCGTGTGCGGTGCCCCCAGCCACCATAATCCTCGATAATACTGTAGCGGAGTTTAGGCGAAGCCCTGCTGCTGTAGTACATCAAGATCGTCAGCACGCCGTCGTGCTGACGGAACTCTTCCCCGACACTTTGCTCGATCGGAGTCCGGGGATCGTCATCGAGCTGAACGTGTGCTCGAACTCGGAGGTGCCGTAGTTTCGGTGCTTGATCGGTTGGATCATGAAGACGTACGACTACTTCCTCTACGTTGTGTCAACGCTTCTGCAGTCGGTCTGCGTGGGTACGTAGACTGCACTCTCCCCTCTCGTTGCTATGCATCACATGATCTTGCGTGTGCGTAGGAATTTTTTTGAAATTACTACGAAACCCAACAGTGGTATCCGAGCCTAGGTTATTTATGTTGATGTTATATGCACGAGTAGAATACAAGTGAGTTCTGGGCGATATAAGTCATACTGCCTACCAGCATGTCATACTTTGGTTCGGCGGCATTGTTGGATGAGACGACCCGGACCAACATTACGCTTACGCTTACGCGAGACCGGTTCCCCCAACGTGCTTTGCACATAGGTGGCTTGCGGGCGACTGTCTCTCCAACTTTAGTTGAACCAAGTATGGCTATGCCCGGTCCTTGCGAAGGTTAAAACGAGTCTATTTGACAAACTATCGTTGTGGTTTTGATGCGTAGGTGAGATTGGTTCTTACTTAAGCCCGTAGCAGCCACGTAAAACTTGCAACAACAAAGTAGAGGACGTCTAACTTGTTTTTGCAGGGCATGTTGTGATGTGATATGGTCAAGACATGATGCTGAATTTTATTGTATGAGATGATCATGTTTTGTAACCGAGTTATCGGCAACTGGCAGGAGCCTTATGGTTGTCGTTTTATTGTTTGCAATGCAATCGCGATGTAATGCTTTACTTTTATCACTAAGCGGTAGCGATAGTCGTAGAAGCACAAGATTGGCGAGACGACAACGATGCTACGATGGAGATCAAGGTGTCACGCCGGTGACGATGGTGATCACGACGGTGCTTCGGAGATGGAGATCACAAGCACAAGATGATGATGGCCATATCATATCACTTATATTGATTGCATGTGATGTTTTTCCTTTTATGCATCTTATCTTGCTTTGATTGACGGTAGCATTATAAGATGATCTCTCACTAAATTATCAAGAAGTGTTCTCCCTGAGTATGCACCGTTGCGAAAGTTCTTTGTGCTGAGACACCACGTGATGATCGGGTGTGATAGGTTCTACGTTCAAATACAACGGGTGCAAAACAGTTGCACACGCGGAATACTCAGGTTATACTTGACGAGCCAAGCATATACAGATATGGCCTCGGAACACGGAGACCGAAAGGTCGAGCGTGAATCATATAGTAGATATGATCAACATAACGATGTTCACCATTGAAAACTACTCCATCTCATGTGATGATCGGTTATGGTTTAGTTGATTTGGATCACGTAATCACTTAGAGGATTAGAGGGATGTCTATCTTAGTGGGAGTTCTTTAACTAATTTGATTAACTGAACTTAAATTTATCATGAAACTTAGTACCTGATTAGTATCTTGCTTGTTTATGTTTGATTGTAGATAGATGGCTCGTGTTGTTGTTCCGTTGAATTTTAATGCGTTCCTTGAGAAAGCAAAGTTGAAAGATGATGGTAGCAATTACACGGACTGGGTCCGTAACTTGAGGATTATCCTCATTGCTGCACAAAAGAATTACGTCCTGGAAGCACCGCTGGGTGCCAGGCCTGCTACAGGAGCAACGTCGGATGTTATGAACGTCTGGCAGAGCAAAGCTGATGACTACTCGATAGTTCAGTGTGCCATGCTTTACGGCTTAGAATCGGGACTTCAATGATGTTTTGAACGTCATGGAGCATATGAGATGTTCCAGGAGTTGAAGTTAATATTTCAAGCAAATGCCCGGATTGAGAGATATGAAGTCTCCAATAAGTTCTATAGCTGCAAGATGGAGGAGAACAGTTCTGTCAGTGAGCATATACTCAAAATGTCTGGGTATAATAATCACTTGATTCAATTAGGAGTTAATCTTCCAGATGATTGCGTCATTGACAGAATTCTTCAATCACTGCCACCAAGCTACAAGAGCTTCGTGATGAACTATAATATGCAAGGGATGAACAAGACTATTCTCGAGCTCTTCGCAATGCTAAAAGCTGCGGAGGTAGAAATCAAGAAGGAGCATCAAGTGTTGATGGTCAACAAGACCACTAGTTTCAAGAAAAAGGGCAAAGGGAAGAAGAAGGGGAACTTCAAAAAGAACGGCAAGCAAGTTGCTACTCAAGAGAAGAAACTCAAACCTGGACCTAAGCCTGAAACTGAGTGCTTCTATTGCAAGCAGACTGGTCACTGGAAGCGGAACTGCCCCAAGTATTTGGTGGATAAGAAGGATGGCAAGGTGAACAAAGGTATATGTGATATACATGTTATTGATGTGTACCTTACTAATGCTCGCAGTAGCACCTGGGTATTTGATACTGGTTCTGTTGCTAATATTTGCAACTCGAAATAGGGACTACGGATCAAGCGAAGATTGGTTAAGGACGAGGTGACGATGCGCGTGGGAAACGGTTCCAAAGTCGATGTGATCGTAGTCGGCACGCTACCTCTACATCTACCTTCGGGATTAGTATTAGACCTAAATAATTGTTATTTGGTGCCAGCATTAAGCATGAACATTATATCTGGATCTTGTTTGATGCGAGACAGTTATTCATTTAAATCAGAGAATAATGGTTGTTCTATTTATATGAGTAATATCTTTTATGGTCATGCACCCTTGAAGAGTGGTCTATTCTTGTTGAATCTCGATAGTAGTAACACACATATTCATAATGTTAAAGCCAAAAGATGCAGAGTTGATAATGAGAGTGCAACTTATTTGTGGCACTGCCGTTTAGGTCATATCGGTGTAAAGCGCATGAAAAAACTCCATTCTGATGGACTTTTGGAACCACTTGATTATGAATCACTTGGTACTTGCGAACCGTGCCTCATGGGCAAGATGACCAAAACACCGTTCTCCGGTACTATGGAGAGAGCAACAGATTTGTTGGAAATCATACATACAGATGTATGTGGTCCGATGAATATTGAGGCTCGTGGCGGATATCGTTATTTTCTCACCTTCACAGATGACTTAAGCATATATGGATATATCTACTTAATGAAACACAAGTCTGAAACATTTGAAAAGTTCAAGGAATTTCAGAGTGAAGTTGAAAATCATCGTAACAAGAAAATAAAGTTTCTACGATCTGATCGTGGAGGAGAATATTTGAGTTACGAGTTTGGTGTACATTTGAAAAATTGTGGAATAGTTTCGCAACTCACGCCACCCGGAACACCACAGCGTAATGGTGTGTCCGAACGTCGTAATCGTACTTTACTAGATATGGTGCGATCTATGATGTCTCTTACTGATTTACCGCTATCATTTTGGGGATACGCTCTAGAGACGGCCGCATTCACGTTAAATAGGGCACCATCAAAATCCGTTGAGACGACGCCTTATGAACTGTGGTTTGGCAAGAAACCAAAGTTGTCGTTTCTAAAAGTTTGGGGCTGCGATGCTTATGTGAAAAAGCTTCAACCTGATAAGCTCGAACCCAAATCGGAGAAATGTGTCTTCATAGGATATCCAAAGGAAACTATTGGATACACCTTCTATCACAGATCCGAAGGCAAGACTTTTGTTGCTAAATTCGGAAACTTTCTAGAGAAGGAGTTTCTCTCGAAAGAAGTGAGTGGGAGGAAAGTAGAACTTGACGAGGTAACTGTACCTGCTCCCTTACTTGAAAGTAGTACATCACAGAAAACTGTTCCAGTGACACCTACACCAGTTAGTGAGGAAGCTAATGATAATGATCATGAAACTTCAGATCAAGATACTACTGAACCTCGTAGATCAACCAGAGTGAGATCCGCGCCAGAGTGGTACGGTAATCCTGTTCTGGAAGTCATGCTACTAGATCATGATGAACCTACGAACTATGAAGAAGCGATGGTGAGCCCAGATTCCGCAAAATGGCTTGAAGCCATGAAATCTGAGATGGGATCCATGTATGAGAATAAAGTGTTGACTTTGGTTGACTTGCCCGATGATCGGCAAGAAATTGAGAATAAATGGATCTTCAAGAAGAAGACTGACGCTGACGGTAATGTTACTATCTACAAAGCTCGACTTGTCGCAAAAGGTTTTCGACAAGTTCAAGGGGTTGACTACGATGAGACCTTCTCACCCGTAGCGATGCTTAAGTCTGTCCGAATCATGTTAGCAATTGCCGCATTTTATGATTATGAAATTTGGCAAATGGATGTCAAAACTGCATTCCTGAATGGATTTCTGGAAGAAGAGTTGTATATGATGCAACCAGAAGGTTTTGTCGATCCAAAGGGAGCTAACAAAGTGTGCAAGCTCCAGCGATCCATTTATGGACTGGTGCAAGCCTCTCGGAGTTGGAATAAACGCTTTGATAGTGTGATCAAAGCATTTGGTTTTATACAGACTTTCGGAGAAGCCTGTATTTACAAGAAAGTGAGTGGGAGCTCTGTAGCATTTCTGATATTATATGTGGATGACATATTACTAATTGGAAATGATATAGAATTTCTGGATAGCATAAAGGGATACTTGAATAAGAGTTTTTCAATGAAAGATCTCGGTGAAGCTACTTACATATTAGGCATAAAGATCTATAGAGATAGATCAAGACGCTTAATTGGACTTTCACAAAGCACATACCTTGACAAGATTTTGAAGAAGTTCAAAATGGATCAAGCAAAGAAAGGATTCTTGCCTGTGTTACAAGGTGTGAAGTTGAGTAAGACTCAATGCCCGACCACTGCAGAAGATAGAGAGAATATGAAGATGTTCCCTATGCATCAGCCATAGGATCTATCATGTATGCAATGCTGTGTACCAGACCCGATGTGTGCCTTGCTATAAGTCTAGCAGGGAGGTACCAAAGTAATCCAGGAGTGGATCACTGGACAGCGGTCAAGAACATCCTGAAATACCTGAAAAGGACTAAGGATATGTTTCTCGTATATGGAGGTGACAAAGAGCTCATCGTAAAAGGTTACATTGATGCAAGCTTTGACACTGATCCGGACGATTCTAAATCGCAAATCGGATACGTGTTTACATTAAACGGTGGAGCTATCAGTTTTTGCAGTTCTAAACAAAGCGTCGTAGCGGGATCTACATGTGAAGCAGAGTACATAGCTGCTTCGGAAGCAGCGAACGAAGGAGTCTGGATTAAGGAGTTCATATCCGATCTAGGTGTCATACCTAGTGCATCGGGTCCAATGAAAATCTTTTGTGACAATACTGGTGCAATTGCCTTGGCAAAGGAATCCAGATTTCACAAGAGAACCAAGCACATGAAGAGACGCATCAATTCCATTCGGGATCTAGTCCAGGTGGGAGATATAGAGATTTGCAAGATACATACGGATCTGAATGTTGCAGACCCGTTGACTAAGCCTCTTCCACGAGCAAAACATGATCAGTACCAAGGCTCCATGGGTGTTAGAATCAGTACGGCGTAAATCTAGATTATTGACTCTAGTGCAAGTGGGAGACTGAAGGAAATATGCCCTAAAGGCAATAATAAAGTTATTATTTATTTCCTTATAATCATGATAAAGGTTTATTATTCATGCTAGAATTGTATTAACCGGAAACATAATACAGTGTGAATACATAGACAAACAAAGTGTCACTAGTATGCCTCTACTTGACTAGCTCGTTAATCAAAGATGGTTATGTTTCCTAACCATGAACAATGAGTTGTTATTTGATTAACGGGATCACATCATTAAGAGAATGATCTGATTGATATGACCCATTCCATTAGCTTAGCACCCGATCGTTTAGCATGTTGCTATTGCTTTCTTCATGACTTATGCACGTTCCTATAACTATGAGATTATGCAACTCCCGTTTACCGGAGGAACACTTTGGGTACTAACAAACGTCACAACGTAACTGGGTGATTATAAAGGAGTACTACAGGTGTCTCCAAAGGTACATGTTGGGTTGGCGTATTTCGAGATTAGGTTTTGTCACTCCGATTGTCGGAGAGGTATCTCTGGGCCCTCTCGGTAATGCACATCACTTAAGCCTTGCAAGCATTGCAACTAAATGAGTTAGTTGCGAGATGATGTATTACAGAACGAGTAAAGAGACTTGCCGGTAACGAGATTGAACTAGGTATTGGATACCGACGATCGAATCTCGGGCAAGTAACATACCGATGACAAAGGGAACAACGTATGTTGTTATGCGGTCTGACCGATAAAGATCTTCATAGAATATGTGGGAGCCAATATGGGCATCCAGGTCCCGCTATTGGTTATTGACCGGAGACGTGTCTCGGTCATGTCTACATTGTTCTCGAACCCGTAGGGTCCGCACGCTTAAGGTTACGATGACAGTTATATTATGAGTTTATGCATTTTGATGTACCGAAGGTTGTTCGGAGTCCCGGATGTGATCACGGACATGACGAGGAGTCTCGAAATGGTCGAGACATAAAGATTGATATATTGGAAGCCTATATTTGGACATCAGAAGTGTTCCGGGTGAAATCGGGATTTTACCGGAGTACCGGGAGGTTACCGGAACCCCCCGGGAGCTATATGGGCCTTAGTGGGCCTTAGTGGAAAAGAGAAGGGGCTGCCCTAGATGGGCTGCACGCCACCCTCCCTCCCCTAGTCCTATTAGGACAAGGAGAGGTGGCCGCCCCCCTCTCTCTTTTCCCCCCTCCGCGAATCCTATTCCAACTAGGATTGGGGGGGGGGGAATCCTACTCCCAGAGGGAGTAGGACTCTCCTGGCGCGCCAAGCTTGGCCGGCCAGCCTCCCCCCTTTAGTCCTTTATATATTGAGGCAGAGGCACCCCAGAAACACACAAGTTGATCCACGTGATCTATTCCTTAGCCGTGTGCGGTGCCCCCAGCCACCATAATCCTCGATAATACTGTAGCGGAGTTTAGGGGAAGCCCTGCTGCTGTAGTACATCAAGATCGTCACCACGCCGTCGTGCTGACGGAACTCTTCCCCGACACTTTGCTGGATCAGAGTCCGGGGATCATCATCGAGCTGAACGTGTGCTCGAACTCGGAGGTGCCGTAGTTTCGGTGCTTGACCGGTTGGATCGTGAAGACGTACGACTACTTCCTCTACGTTGTGTCAGCGCTTCCGCAGTCGGTCTGCGTGGGTACGTAGACAGCACTCTCCCCTCTCGTTGCTATGCATCACATGATCTTGCATGTGCGTAGGAATTTTTTTGAAATTACTACGAAACCCAACAGCCCTCCCTCCCCCCCACTATATATAGGCCCCCTGGGGGGGGCGCCGGCCCTGGGGATCCCATCTACATGGGGGGGCGGCGGCCAAGGGGGGGACTTGCCCCCCAAGTCAGGTGTGGCGCCCCCCACCCCCAGGGTTTCCAACCCTAGGCGCAGGGGGAGGCCCATGGGGGGCGCACCAGCCCACCAGGGGCTGGTTCCCCTCCCACTTCAGCCCATGGGGCCCTCCAGGATAGGTGGCCCCACCCGATGGACCCCCGGGACCCTTCCGGTGGTCCCGGTACAATACCGATAACCCCCGAAACTTTCCCGGTGACCGAAACTGGACTTCCTATATATAATTCTTCACCTTCGGACCATTCCGGAACTCCTCGTGACGTCCTGGATCTCATCCGGGACTCGGAACAACTTTCGGGTCTCCGCATACTAATATCTCTACAACCCTAGCGTCACCGAACCTTAAGTGTGTAGACCCTACGGGTTCGGGAGACATGCAGACATGACCGAGACGACTCTCCGGTCAATAACCAACAGCGGGATCTGGATACCCATGTTGGCTCCCACATGTTCCACGATGATCTCATCGGATGAACCACGATGTCGAGGATTCAATCAATCCCGTATACAATTCCCTTTGTCAATCGGTATGTTACTTGCCCGAGATTCGATCGTCGGTATCCCAATACCTTGTTCAATCTCGTTACCGGCAAGTCTCTTTACTCGTACCGTAATGCATGATCCCGTGGCTAACTCCTTAGTCACATTGAGCTCATTATGATGATGCATTACCGAGTGGGCCCAGAGATACCTCTCCGTCGCACGGAGTGACAAATCCCAGTCTCGATCCGTGTCAACCCAACAGACAATTTCAGAGATATCTGTAGTGTACCTTTATAGTCACCCAGTTACGTTGTGACGTTTGGTACACCCAAAGCACTCCTACGGCATCCGGGAGTTACACGATCTCATGGTCTAAGGAAAAGATACTTGACATTGGAAAAAGCTCTAGCAAACGAACTACACGATCTTTGCGCTATGCTTAGGATTGGGTCTTGTCCATCACATCATTCTCCTAATGATGTGATCCCGTTATCAATGACATCCAATGTCCATAGTCAGGAAACCATGACTATCTGTTGATCAACGAGCTAGTCAACTAGAGGCTTACTAGGGACACGTTGTGGTCTATGTATTCACACATGTATTACGATTTCCGGATAACACAATTATAGCATGAACAATAGACAATTATCATGAACAAGGAAATATAATAATAACCATTTTATTATTGCCTCTAGGGCATATTTCCAACACTGCTCGATCGCCGTGACAATTTGCAGGTACTGGGGAGGGGCTCTGCGCAAGAACGGACGGACAACCGATGCCTCCGTGAGGTTTTCTCCAAGCGCGCGAATCCGATTGACGAGAGTAGCTACCCATGAAGCAAACGCGTCCACGGACTCATTGTCGCCCATGACCAAAGTCTCATAGTTTCTTAGGAGAGTTTGGAGATTGGCTTGCTTCACGCGGGAGTGTCCCTCGACATGAGCTTCAAGGTATCCCATGCCTTTATCGCTGTTTCTTTGGCGATTAGGTGTTGGAGGACATCCATCGGCATCACCGAATAAATCGTCGACGCCGCCTACCGATCCTTCCGGTGCTCGGCTCCCTCCTTTTTGAACATGTCGCCTCCTGGATCAACCGCGTCCCACAGCTCGTTGGCGCAGAGACCACACTCCATGAGGGCCTTTCAGACCCCGAAGTTCTTGCGATCAAATCGTGGGTACGATGTACCGGGCACGGCAAGTGTTTTAGCCACACCGGACGCTTCCACGATCTCCTTGCCCGCCATGACCTTCCGTTACTAGAAGATCAACCTGGCTCTGATACCAATTGTTGGCCCAGACCGCATCACCGAGTACTTTCCGGCAACATGTGGTGACCGACTACGGACAAGGACAAAGCGAAGCAACGCTGGTTAACTTGGATCCTGCCCCAAGCTGGCTAGAGACACGTACCACACTAGCACCAAGCTAATTGCTTCTAGTTGGACGTGTACTACTTTGCTACAAGCCAAAGCTAGCTAGCAGTCGATGTCTCTCTTGATCGATTACGGTGACATACAACACACGCACACGTGAATCTTGTCTGATTGCCATAGGAGCATATCGCTCCTGGTTCTTTGTATTACTTTCACAAATCGATACAAGTTTACAGGGGATATCTTGAGTATATATTTTTTCGAACCGGGCTTTCCCCTTTCCATTACTTTCATAACGGAAATACATTGTCTCAGGAACTGAAACCAGCAAGGACTAGGGAAAGAGGAAAAGCGAGTTCGGGGCAACATCAGGAAACCCACTATCTGCGCCTGTCATCAGGAACATCAGATCATGGGGCGAAAACCTAATATCACCCAAAACCGCACTACGAGCACCTAAACAAGTATCACACATATTACATACGCCATCAACAGGCCCAGGCTAAAACCCCAGCAGTCCATCAAAAGGACACCTAACATGAACCCAGAGACTCAGATATGCCCGATGAGCAAAATATGCTAGTTTGTGTCATCCAGCAAGAACTTCCTGGCCGCGTCAACTTCCTGGTAGCAGAAGAAAGTGCTAAACGAGACCTGCAACAGCTGTTTACTTCAGTTACCGTCGTTTCCGCCCATGGTTGAGGACGGAGGGCCGCACAACAGCATCATCTGGGATATTTTCTCCTTCAACATCTCCGCGCCCCTCTTCATCATCTCACCTGTTTCAGGCTTCTGTAAACCTGCCCAATAAATCAAAAGGCACAAGCTGTAAACACAATCTCAAACGGAGTATTAATCCATTTGTGTTCAAAAGTAGCCCGGTTTTGAGCCAGCCAAATGGCCCAGCATATAGCCGCCAAGCCAACAGTGTACAACTCATTAAGGCCAGGCAGAAAACTATAGACACAAGCATAGTATTGCCACACATAGTTAGGACAACAGTCAGTTCTTGGAAGAGAACCCACAGTTCTCCACACCACCCTAGAACAACAAGTGCTAAGAT
This sequence comes from Triticum dicoccoides, assembly GCF_002162155.2. Taxonomy (NCBI): domain Eukaryota; kingdom Viridiplantae; phylum Streptophyta; class Magnoliopsida; order Poales; family Poaceae; genus Triticum; species Triticum dicoccoides. The sequence continues at coordinate 625,285,524 of NC_041390.1, read as the reverse complement.
GTTTCCAATTGATCACAGAAAGAGCAGCAAGGATCCCCTGGCCATAGCCCTTTTTCATGTTATCCCTAGTAAGTATAGCATTCTGACATACTTGCCACAGGAAAATTTGAATCTTAAGAGGTAGCTTGGCATCCCAAATCCATTTGAAGTTAGAGCCAGCCACATCCCTTTCTAGCCATCTATACATGGATTTTGTGGTATAATTTTTTGAATTGTCTAGTTTCCAGTATACCTCATCAGGGAGTTCATTTCTTTTTAGTGTTAACATCTCACTTTTCAGTTCCCCCCACTGTTCCATCATCTTAGGAGATATCCTTCTCCTAAAAGAGGAAATCTGGTCCAAAGACCCCATTTTGTCAACAGTGCAGTTTTGTTCAACACAAATTTCAAACAACAACGGAAATTTTTATTTAAAGGGAATCCTACCCTCCAGTTCATCCAGCCAAAGTCTAGCCACATCCCCACTATTCAACTTTATTCGTCTGCCCATCATATGAAAGTCCTTCACTTTTAGAAGGGATTTCCAACACGGTGAGTCACTAGCTTTTGATTTTACCAAAGCAACAGAGGATTTTTTGAAGTATTTTGCTTTAATAATATCTTGCCAGAGTCCCTCATTTTTATCAAGTTTCCACCACCACTTCACCAGCAGACTTATATTCTATTTTCTCAAGTCTTTCACCCCCAGACCCCCTTTCTTTTTGGATCTACAAATACGGCTCCATTTTACCATATGGTACCCTTTCTTCTTTCCTTTACTATGCCAGAAATTTTTTCTTCTAGGTTTGTCCCACTTCTCCAAAGTGGTTTTATTTAGCAGGAACATAGACATGTAGAAGGTCGGAGTATGTGACATTACAGAGTTCACTTTTATAAGCCTGCCACCAATAGGTAACACTTCACTAATCCAATTTTCACATTGACCAATGAATTTATCATCCACAAAAAGCCAATCATTGCATTTCAAACCAGCATAGCTAACACGCATTCCTAAGTATTTAATATGGAAAGAGCCTATTTGGCAATTAAACATCTCAGCGTACATTTGCATAGTATCATCATCAGCACGAACTGAGAAGATCTCACTTTTCAAGAAATTGATTTTCAGCCCAGACATGATTTCAAAGAGATCTAAGAGCAACTTGATATTAAGTGCATTTCTAGGGTTATCTTCAAAGCAAAGAATTGTATCATCCGCATATTGTAAGACAACTACCCCATTTGGAATCAGATCAGCCGCTAAACCTTTGAACAAGCCATTTTGCTGAGCTTTGATTACCATCTTAGTCAAGCAATTAGCAGCCAGGTTAAAAAGGAAAGGGGAAAAAGGATCCCCCTGGCGCACCCCTTTCGAGCTTTGAAAGTACGGACCAATCTCGTCATTCAATTTCACACTAACCGTGCCTCCTACTAGGATTTTCCTAACCCATTAAATCCATTGCGGATGAAACTCTCTCATTTTATGGCAATCTAACAAGAAATCCCAATTTACTTTGTCGTATGCCTTCTCAAAGTCTAATTTAAGAACAATGCCAATTTTTTTCTACCATAAGTATGATGTAGGATTTCATGCAGGGACATAATCTCGTCCATTATATCACGTTTTTTAATAAAAGCATTCTGGTGTCTACTGAACATGATATCAACAAAAGGTTCCATCCTAATGGTGAGCACCTTGGTAATCAGTTTATATATGCACCGGAGTAAACATATCGGGCGAAATTGTTGTATTTTATTTGCACCAACAACTTTAGGAAGCAGAGTAATAATCCCATAGTTCAATCGTTGCACATCTAGTTTATTATCATGGAACCAATCAAATAAAAGCATCACTTCACCCTTAACAATCTCCCAATAGTGTTGGAAGAATTCAATAGGAATATTACCAGGACCAGGTGCTTTGTTTGGTTTGATAGAGAATAGAGCATTTTTACCTCAGTTTCAGAAAAGGTTCTAGTAAGAATAAAGTTATCAATATCTGATAGTTTCTCATTAGGTTCCCACATCTTATCACCCAACTTGCAAAGATTCCCGGGAGCAGGTCCAAAAAGGTCTTTATAAAATTCGGTGGCATGTTTCAATAATTTTTTGGTCCCCTCTATCACCTCATCATCACAACTAAGAGAGAAGATAGTGTTCCCCCGTTTCCTCCCATTCACTATTCTATGAAAGTAATCTGTATTTCTATCCCCTTTCAACAACGAACTTTCATGAGAATTTTGCAGCCAAGCAATTTCTTCTTCCACCAGGAGATTATAGAGTTCCACCGATATTTCAACTTCCTTACAATATAATTCAGGAGAAAGTACATCCGTTTCTTCTAGTTTCTCTAGATGCTCCAGTTCCTCACTTAGTTCTATCCTCCTTTCCAAGATTTCCCAAAGAAATTAGACCCCCATACTTTAAAAAACTTCTTAAATCTCTTCAGTTTAATGTTCAAAATACCCATGGGATCATTTGATTTAACATGTTTCATCCACACCTTAGCAACTAAGGGAATAAAATCAGGATTCTTGAGCCAGTTTAGATCAAATCTAAATTCTCTTTTCTGCACTGAAGTAAGGATATAATCTTCAGTATTCAAAATCAGAGGGCAGTGATCTAAAATTTCTTTAACCAGTTTTCTAACAAAAGTCAAAGGAAATTGGCTCTCCCAAGAACTGGACATAAGGATTATGTCCAACTTTTCAAGGGTAGGATTTTGCTGGTTATTAGTCCAAGTGTAAATCTCACCATTCATGTCTACTTCTCTTAGACAAAAAGCATTAATGATGGAGTTAAAGAGATCAGAAGAGTGACTTATCCTAGTTTTTTTGTTTCTCTCACTAGCATATCTCAGCATATTAAAATCACCTCCCACAATATAAGGGCATGTAATGTTGCTACACATGTCAGAGAGCTCAGTTAAAAATTCCACTTTATGTTCCTCATGTGCAGATCCATACACTACCAGAATACAGTAATTCACTTTTTTACCTTTATCCCACAACTCAAGTTTCATAAAAAAAAATCCTGCTTTGCAGGATCTGATATCAAAAGTATCATTCTTAGTACCACATAAAATTCCCCCAGACTTGCCCACTGAAGGAATCCAATTCCAGCAAAAGCATTCCCCTGGATCAATTTTCCTCGAGAACTTAGAGGAAAAATCCTTCTTCATTGTTTCCTGGATACCAATAAAGTCTAAACAATATTCTCTAATCAAGTCAGATAAGCAAGTTGCCATACCCTTCTTCCCCACACCTCTACAGTTCCAAAAGAGACCAATCATTTTTTCTTGCATTTTGGGGAGTGGTTTTTGTTGCTAGGTTTACCAGGAGGCATGGTCGAACCAGCATCAAGAACCACTTTGTTCTTCTGACTTCTAGTAACATGCTTGGATATTACTACATTTATCTTCTTTTTTCCTTTTTTATAGATCTTACAATAGTAAAATCATCATCATCAATCTCACCATCTCTCATCCATTCTATGTTTAATGGAGATTTATCCCCAGCAGCATTAGTAATAAGCAGAATTTTATCCTGTTGTCTCTCTGTATTCTCAGTTTTTTCAGCTATATTAGCCCTAGATTTTTCCAGCTCCTTAATTACATCAACCACAGTAAAACTATTGTCAGGAATATCAACACCCATCATCGAAGCTGTAGATGCAATTTCTAAGTTGGAAAGAATCTCAAAAGAATTGGAGTTGGGGGTATTTTCATTACCTTGCAGATTTCTCTTCATAGTCATTTTTTCAGCCCGAACTCCCATGTGTTCAATGTTACCACCAGCAGTCCTCTGACTCAGCCTGATCTGCACTTCTTCCACCACAGGTGGAGTAGGAATAACTTCCACATTCTCCCCCAGATGTATCAGGAGATTGTACAGAGTACAATGATGGTACATGTTGACAGGTTATGTCATCAGCAGGTAACTCAGTAACCAGAGGCTGTCCCATCACAACATCCAGATAGGATGTAGCTTTTTTGACAAAAGGAACACTGGGTACGATCTGCATAGCATTCACCACAATTTTTTCATATGACAAAGTTTCAGGGGACCCCATTCCTTCCATCTGATCCCTCCTGTTTTCTGCAACTATAGTGTCAATAAGAGGATCATTGCTAATCTCCTCACTTTCTTCATCAGAGAAATTCTCTTCATTGTCCCCTTGTTTTTTATCAACCTTCTTTTCCTCTTCCAAGGTTTCTACTACATGTGAGCATTTACACGCGAGCCGCAGCTTCCAGGTCCTCTCGTATGGCGACCCCGACCAGCCGATATCCCTCCGGCACACGGGCTGCCGGAAATTCTGGCACTGGCGGCCCCTCCCTCGGCCACCGGTCATGGTCCGCCATGGCGACTCCAACTCAGTCTGGTGCAGCTACGCTTTGCTAGACGGACATGGCCACGACAACAAGGACCGCTCCAGCAGCACCATTCTCGTCTCGTTCAGCCGTTCCTACTACGGAAGGGCTAGGGCGGAATCCATTGGCACGTACTGCTTCGACACCGGCAAGGGAAAGTGGGCCAAGGTTGGGGACTGGACGCTGCCCTTCTGCTCCCAGGCCTTGCATGTCCCCGAGCTCGGCGACGGCCTCCTGTTCGGCATCGACAACAAGTACTTCTTGGCAATGGACGTCTTTAGTGCCGCGAAGACGGAAAAGCAGTGGACCCCGGTGTTGTGGCACGCGTGGGTCGATGTGGACGTCGACCCTCTGTCAGACTGGAGGCTGCAGTACTACAACGTGGTGTACCTAGGGGACGGTAGGTTCTGCATTCACAGGAGTTTTGTGGTCATGGAAACCGATGGATCGGGCAGTGGTGAGGAGTGCGTCCTGCTCACCGGCGTGGAGGTGGTGCGAGATGGGCCCGGGCTCCAGACGATCATGCACAAGTCCAGACGTCTCGACTCCGACATCTACTACGTGCTCTAAAATGCCATACTTTTTTTTTTTGCCAGTGCCTATTTTGGGATTTCCCATATATCTTTGTTGTTAACACATGTCTAATATTTCACTGACCCAGCGAGCAGAGATATAGCAACGAAAACAATAATTGGCCAGCGACAACTAGATCGATGAGAAGAAACATGGTATTGCCAAGTTGTGGAGTTATGCCTTTTTTATTCAATCATATGATAACTTTGTTTACAAAAAAGGTTTGGCTAGGAATCTGATGCATACAAACAACACAACAACCTGAAATGGACATA
>NC_041390.1:625259285-625279985 GCF_002162155.2 Triticum dicoccoides | reverse complement strand
TGGGTGTGTGTGTGTGTGTGTGTGTGTGTGTGTGTGTGTGATTTTGCGAAAGAAAGGTAAAATTACAGTATAATCATCAAAGAAAGCCAATATTCGATCAAGCTAAGGAGCAAATACAATTCCGGCAACTACATTGATTGGGTGGTTGTTTTACATGGACTAATAAGCAGCTCAACAAGACTACAGACGTCCTTAATCGGGTATTATTTTCCACATCTTGGGACAAGGCATCTTGTTCTATTTTCGCCGGCTGTGGCAACTTTATTTATCATTACAGTTTTGCTAAGTCTTAGTCTGACTTAGACTTTGTTATTATATCTCAGTCGATGCTATATTCCTTTGATCTTGCATGGAGATCCGTACAAAAAATTTCTTTTCAGTTTTTTCTTCTTCTTATATACTGTACCACTTGACGGAGACTTGGTTAAGTCTCAGTCGACTAAGACCTAGACACACCCTTAGCATTATACCTTGGATCTTTTGAAGCGACTGATGTATCACATACCTTTTGTGGGACATTTTGCTTAATAATATGGCTGCATGCATCATTCAGATGTAGAGGCCGGGGGTGATCCTCCATTTTAAATGACTTTAGCTTCAAAGCATACCTATTACCTAACTCAATGATAATGTTTTTTTTAGGATCCAGCTTACGGTTGATCAAGCACAAGTCCAGACATCTCAACTCCTGCATCGAATATATCCTCTAAAATATAGTGGTACTATTATACTTCTTGCCATATGCATGCATGCAACTTATTTTTTTTTATAATAGCAAATTGGCAAGTACTAATAACCGTATGTATGGTATATATATGAGCATCTTGTATCTTTTTTACTCAGTCAGCTATTTTATAGGGGATTCTTATATCTCAAGATGTACTTATATCTCTTTTCATCAGAAATATAAACAAGAAAAACAATAACTGACGCAGACCACAACTAGGCCGAAAAACAAGAAAACATTCTGAAAATTGCAGAATCATTTCTCATGTATGTATCATGAAATGTACTTCCCATATATATGCCGGATCAAGCTACCTAGGAACCAAAAAATATTTTTAAATATAATTTTGATGAAATAATAACGCATTGACATGTAGATGAGCTCATATTGAAAATTTATTCAAAATAATAATAATAAGTTGTGAGCTACATAAGATCCACACATTTGGATGTGAAGATTATGTGACTGTGCTCCCCGTGGAACCCCTGGCATGGTACATCGTTCGGTTGAGAGGTACACCGGCCCGCGCAACGACGAAATAGTACTATTTGCGTCAGAAAAGCTTCTGCGACAACCATTGATGGGAGCACGCGGCTGCTCACGAACGCAAGGCGTGACTCGTACAGACAGTTTCAAGCGAGCGCCGGTGCGTGGTATCACCAGAAGCAAGCCCGCACAACATTTGGACTTGAGCTCGCCAGTCATGATTAGAAAATACTCACCACCGGATCCAAAACCTTCCATCTTGGCAAGGGTATCCGGGAAGATAATATTCACTCTACTGCAGCCATCCATCAAGATCCGGGGGAGCAGGAAGCCCTCCACAATTGGATCGATCACGAAGGCAAACTTTCCCGGGTGAACATAAAGATTGGGAGATCAAGGTGATGGAGGAATGGAGGAGTTGATATCTGGTCGACAAGCACTTACCGCAGCTTCACGGTTTGGAGTAAGCATGTTGGAAGCGCAGGGGGACACTAGCTCCGACCACCAACTCTAAGGATATATAGTTTTTTGACATGAGTCCTTTTACGGTACTCCCTCCGTTCACTTATGTAAGTCGTTTCAGACAACTCAAAATGAGCTGTTTTGTATATTGTCTGAAATGTCTTCAACGTCTTATAAAAGAGAACAGAGGGTGTAGTTCATTTTTGTTGGATAGTCCATGGCCCGGGCGATGGCTGGAGAGAGGACAGGACGCGGGAGCTGCCGTTTACGCTCCCGGTGGAGTGGGGGATGGTTGAGGGGTGGGGTGCTCACCACGGTTACGTTAGAATGCTGTGGGTCTGGTTGACGAGGAGCCGGTGAACACACAGCTCCTTCGATCGTGCCGCCCAGCAAGCCAACGTTGCCTTCGTCGTCTTCGACGTTCAGGTACATATGTAGCTCGTGCTTGCTTCCATTTTTCCATCACTACTTCAAAACTGGTACGCCGCTAGCCGGTTGATCCTGAAGGGCGAATAAGCCACGACGACAAGCCGGGCACGTCAAGTGCGGGTATGGGCGCGCGCTGGACTTGCCGGGCACGTCGGGTCCGAGGACTAGGGCGTGCGTGTGTGCGTGCGTTGGGTGCATGGGCGTGTCCGTGCACCAGGGTAGTGTGTGTGTGTCTATTGGCGAGCCGTGCGGGGCGATCGGGTCGCCTGGTTGATGCTCAGCGCGAGACGCGGGCGCATGCGAGTGTGTAGCGGGCGTGGCGAGAGCATGCAGGGCGTGGAGTAGATCGCGGGCGAGTGGAGGCGTGGGTGCGTGCCCAGTGCGCTGGCTCGGGGGTATGAAGCCACGGGGTGATCGTAGTAACAGATGACACTGTCGAGTTCGTGCTCGAGGAAACCAGGAGGCGTTCGTGCGCCGGCAAAACTGCTGTGTCCACCACTTTTCTGAATTTCTCTGAACCTCTTCTTCCTCCTTTCGCTGATCGAGGCACGGCAAGCTAGAGCGAGCTGAGTGAGAGGGAGAGGAGAGCTGCAGCGAGGCAGTGGCGGTACCAACAGATCCTTGGATTTGAAATTGACTTCCAACAATGACAGCGAATTAAATTGCCACTCAGTTGAGGACTTGAGGTTGGCTGGGCGTACGTGGTTGATGTTTTGTAGTGTTAAAGTTTTGCATGGATTCCAAATTTTTTCGTTTTTTGTGTTGTAAATCGAGACGAGCAGTGGTTGGCGGCATCATCCTGCTCGTCGACCTGCAACGCCTTACCTGAAGGCAGAGGCGCGACAAGGCACGAAGGCGTACTGCAGCGCTCGTCACGTGCGGGAGCACAGTTGGACATTGGAGTCCGTCGCAGGATGTGAGGGCGTGGAGCAGGGTCAGTCGTGTGCGGCAGCGACCGATTATCTATTTTTCCCTCGGTTGATCATAGGCATTCAATCTGGCGCTCGTGACTTCTAAACACAGCAGAAGTCTAAATCAGATCGAAACATTATCATGGAAGAAATTACAAAGCTGTCCTCGAGCCAAATCTAACCCGAATAATATCAATCGTTGGATGAACTTAATACTACCCATTACATCCCGTAGTATGATGTACCGTAAAATATCTCGACATGACATAGTTTGTTTTGTGGTTGCTTACCACATACATCATGTGAAACTCTAAGGTTAATTTCAAAGAAAAGTTACGGATTTTTTTGAAACAAACTCATCAATCTAGGTCAATATGATCTTGTGAGTTAGTTTAGTTGCACACCTCATATTATTTTATGTAAGCGTTAGAAGTTATTTGGTACATGTACATAATCAACATGTTTCAGTACCTTTTTTTAATTGCACAATCATGCATATACATATTTTAGTTTTCCCGAACTTGCATACTCAGAGTTTGTGGTATTTGGTCAGCCTCTGGGCTGTTTAGTTGGTAGTAACTTGTGAACATGCCCTATGCATATTCTTCTTACACTCATTGGAGACTGAATTCACAAAATGGATTTCATATTGTGCATCCTGCCTTTTTTACATTTTCATGATATAATATGAATTTAACCATCCTTTGAGTGTAGTGTCCTGATTCATGATGACTTTCATGATTCAATTGAGAAGAAGTACATGGAAGGCTTTTCCCCCTCTGAATAAGGCTTTGGTGTTTCTCTGTTCAAATTTTGCTTGTTCTGATGTTAGCATCTAAAGAACCAAAACATTAAAGAAAAAACAAGAAGGGAAAAAATGGACGCATATCTCTCCTTCATGCATTCAATAGGACACCTCCGCCGGTGCACCATGCTCCAGCGACAATGGAGACCATCGATCTTGGTATGCAAGCTGCTGGCGCATCCGCGGCTTGGAGATGTTGACCATGTCTCCTTCCACCCCCACACCAGTGGCGCTCAATGCAGATCTATGTAGAGGCAAGGATGTATAGGAAGATAGCACCTGGTCAGAGAGGTCTCCAGATTAGATTTAGACCCCCCCCCCCTCGGTTCTTTGTGTTGGTCCATAAAGTGATGCGATATTGCTACATCGCTATGTGTAGATACCTTGGAGGCATCATATTCTTTGATGCTATTTCGGGCACATCCTCGCAAGGAGAAAACTCTCGTGACCTGAAGGTATAACCTAGATACAGGAGTTGGAGGACTTCATCGATCTCGTTAACATCTCCGCCATGCTGACGGATCGTCGATGATATGATCTTGGTACCTGAACTTTGATAGCGATCTTTGTTGTTTTAGAGTAAATAGTGATCTTGGGTTTGATTGTGCTACGTAAAACACATTCCCCTACGATTGAACACCTTCCTCTATCGATATAATGCCATTGTATCTTCAACCCGGCTATTTTAGCAGTTCTTATATCACCGCATGTACTTATATCTTTATTACCAAAACACATGTTCTCTAGGTTTTTTGCTAAAAAAAGTCCTCTATTATTTGAAAGGCCGAAAGCTGAGTTATATAACAAGAAAAATAATAGTCAACACAGCCTTACAATTAGTCCGAGAAGAAAAACAGGAAGACTTCTCATATTGGAGAACTGTTTCTCATATACTTGTCATGGAAACTACTTTTCGTATACAAGTAGGACCAAGCTATCACTCTGGCTGGATGAGGCTTGATGGCGAAAGTAAAAAAGAATATATATTTTCATATTTACACAATTTTCGTAAAAATAATCAAACATGTACATGTACAAGTGCTTCTGCTCTATGCGGAATTTCATTCACATTTTTGAAAATTCGTGAGCTACATAGCAAATATGTAGTGAATTATAGGTCCACATATTTTTCTTTTCTATTTAGTCCACAAAAAATCACGTTTCTTCGCCGAATTACACATGTGGATAGTGAAACATGCCTAATGGTGGCCCGGCTCCAGGAAGATCGTTCTGAAAATTTAGTTGTGTACATCCCAAAAAGAATTATAGCAAAATTAGTGAATAGACATACACATGTATACTACATACTAGCAAAATTTTACAACAATATACTTTCATATGTGGCATACAAAAAATGAAAAATGTGTATTTCGTAATGGACAGAATAGTTTTTTTTTGTTGTTTGGCCAGAATTTTGTTTGCTGGGTAGCTTAGAAATCGCATTATTTAAACAAAAGATCACTGTTCCGTATTGAACACATAATTTTTTTCACAGAAAGTGTTTTGAATATTTATTTTTTGGAACTTTTGAATATGATTGTTGCTTTTGTTTCAAAATAGCTTACTCCTGGAGCTCGTCAGCCATAAATCCGCACCACTAGTGATCATCTTTTTTTTTTGAGAAACACTAGTGATCATCTATATACCCTTCAAGAAACCTTTGGTTTTTTTTTCTTTCGGAACTCCAAAACATGTTTCAGCTTTTGTTTTTTGTTTTTTTAAGAAATGAGGCCGGTCGGCCCATGAGTACTTAATAATTAATTAATATGCTAAGTACTACTTAATTAGTTATGGGCCAAAAACGTGCAGTCCACTAAGGCAGATACGTTGGTGACACCGATGGAGAGTAGTATGACCTAGCCGCCGCGTGGCTGGTTGCTTCGTGGGAAAGATGAAGGCACGACGGTTCTTGAACGTGGTGACGGAGGGATGCCGCGACGGATGGGCGCTGAGCCGCATCTTCAACCCCAGGAAGCACCTCTTCTACCCATCCACAGCCCAGGCGCAGGAGAAGGAGGGCACGTCGGAGGAGGACTACGACGGTGTCTTGCGACTGCCCACGCCCAGCCTCAGGTTCAAGCCCTCCTCCCTCCCAGGCTACTACGACATGACGAGCTTCGACTTCTTGCCCTTCTACCATGGCACAGGCGAGGGCGGAGGCGGGGATGGAAATGGACAGAAGTTTCGGCATCATGGAAATGGACGGATGGGGCAGCGGCGAGGAGTGTGTTGACACGGTGGTCCTGCTCACCGGAGTCGAGTTGGTGCGAGAAGGACCCAACCTGCGGATGATCAAGCACAAGTCCAGACGTCTCGACACCTAGCTACATCAACTCGGTCTCCGTGCTCTGAATCTTAGAGTACTTCTTGACAGCATCCACATCTACATGCACCTTAATTCATAGTAGTAACAACTCTTCTATTTATTTTGATACACCAATATAATTACCCGCCAGTTGAAAATTAGTGGACTGATAATGATCTATGAACACCTTCCTAGATATATTTCCATCTTGGCTATTTTAGCAATTCTTATTTCTATCTCTGTAATTAACACATGTCTATAGTACTTGAATGCCCCAAAGGAGCAGACATATAAGGACGAGGATTTAAAGCATGCAACTGCGGGGCCACTCAGGTCCTGGTGCCGCCTTTTCATTTTGCCTACCAATTTTCAAAGTTCTGCATGTTTTAAACGAAAAATCCACATTAAGTTTTGTTTTTATATTCGTGCTTCTCGTCACCAGCGCTTTCACCGGCTCGGCTTGCCCAGTTGAAGCGGCTGCAGGACAAGGCCGCCTGCCGGATGAAAGGGCTCATCGTCCTTTATCTTTTACTTTTTTTCATATCTTTTTCTGTTTCTTCTTTTTGTTTTCTTTAATGCGCGTTTCTATAATTCATGAACCTTTTCTCTAAATTGATAAACATTTTTTTGAACTTTTTTCAGATCCGATAAACTTTTTTTAAAATTTGATGAACTTTTTTCAAAATCAATGAACTTTTTTTAAATTTGATGAACTTTTTGCAAATTCAGTGAACTTTTTTCCAAATGCGATGAACTCTTTTTTAAGTCCGATGAACTCTTTGGAAAAGTTGATGAACTTTTTTTAAATTCAATGAACTTTTTGCAAATTCAATGAACTTTTTCCCAAATTCGATGAAATCTTTTTTAAATCCGATCAACTTTTTTGAAAAGTTGATGAACTTTCTTAAAATTTGATGAACTTTTGTCAAATTCAGTGAACTTTTTTTCCAAATTCGATGAACTCTTTTTTAAATCCTATGAACTCTTTTGAAAAGTTGATGATTTTTTTTTAAATTCGATGAGTTTTTTGCAAATTCAATGAACTTTTTTCCAAATTCGATGAACTCTTTTTAAATCCGATGAACTCTTTTGGAAAAGTTGATGAATTTTTTTAAAATTCGGTGAACTTTTTGCAAATTTAGTGAACTTTTTTCCAAGTTCAATGAATTTTTTTCAAACTCATGGTCATTTTTAATTGTTGTGAACTGTTTTTTTAAATTAGTGCACTTTTGTTTTCAATTTCATGAACTTTTATTTTTGAATTCATGAACTTATTTGAATACATGAACACTTTTTGCATTGGCTAACTTTTTTATGAATGTTCGTCAACTATCCAAATTTGTTCACAGTTTTTCCATACATTCACGTTTTCATTAATGTTTTCAAATACGTCAAAATCTAAGCGAGGGGATGTACAATAAGTAGCTCTGCTAAATTGGTTCTTAAATCATTTCGCGCTGAAGTGAATCATTAGCAGCATTTATGTGTACCGGTTCGCCAAACTCGAAGTCAAGTGTGAGGTCGCGAGTTTGATTCACAGAGAGCCACTTTTTTTTGGTGCAATAATGCAATTTCTTCTACGTGCACGTTCGTGGGCCGGCCGAGCAGGCGCTGCCGCAGGCGCCAGCTGCCTTCGGCGGCGCTGAAGGCGCCGAATAGGCGCTCCCCGACGGCCGACTTGACCGGGCCAATTCGCAAGAAAATAGGCGGCCCATGCTCATAGTAATTATGGGTTGGCCCATACGCATAGCACAGGTCCGCCAAAAGCACGCACGATTACTAAAAAAAAGCACGCACGTATTGGATTGGATCCATCGCCGCCTTCTTCATCTCTCCACCGATCGAAGGAAAAAAAAAGATGAAGGCGCGGCGGTTCCTCAACATGGCGGTGGACACATACGGCGGCGGCTTGCTGAGCCGCATCGCCAATCCCAGGAAGCACCTCTTCTACCCATCCATAGCCCAGGCGCAGAAGCACCAGATCCAGCGAGCGGCAGCGGCCGCAAAGGCGAAGGAGGAGGACAGCACGCCAATGGCGCTTGAGGAAAACTACGAAGGCTTGTTGCGGCTGCCCGAGCCTAAGCTGAGGTTCAAGCCCTCCAATCCCCCTGGCGGCCGCGGCGCGAAGGTCGACCTCTTTCCCTTCTACGGCGGCGCCGGCGGGGGCGAGGGCAGGTTCCTCTATGTCGATGAGTCCGGCATGGCCGCGCTCTACGACGCCGATGCCTCCACCATCAAGATGGTGCCCGGCCTCATCGAGCACAGTGGGTGGTGCGAGCCAGTCTTCTTCTACGTCACCCATACCGATGCCGACGACCCCACTCGGCCCGACATGCTCTACATCATGGATGAAGAGAGTCGCAGCTTTGATGCCCTCGTCTATGGCGACCCCCATTCGTCGCCCTACAGGAGGGCCCACTGGCAGGGGTGGCATTGGCGCCAGCTCCCTCCGCCGCCGGCCAACGACAACTACCCTATTCAGACCGATGCCCTCGTCCATGGTCAAAATGGGGGCGGCACCGTATACATCTCTGTCGGCCGTCCGCGCACCTACTGGTTCGACATGTGCTCTGGCATCGGCGAGTGGACGAAGGCCGGCGACTTGGTGCTTCCTTTCTTTTCTCGCCCTTGCATGTCCCCGAGCTTGGCGGCGACCTCCTATTCGGCATTGAGAGCGAGCACCCCTACCGCTTTTGCGCCGTGGACGTCTCTGGCACTAAGATGAACATAGCTCCTGTGTTGCGACACGCATGGCAGGACGTCGACCCACTTCCTGGTTGGCATCCAACACAATATAGCCTTGTGTACCTTGGGGATGGAAGGTTTTGCATCCACAGAAGCTTCAACATCATCGGCCAGGGTGCATATTCATCAGACTGGGAAATCGTCGGCACGGTGGTCCTGCTTACCGGTGTGGAGGTGCTGCGCGTGGGATCCGGGCTCCAGATGATCAAGCACAAGTCCAAACGCCTTGACTCTTGCATCGACTACGTGATATAGAAATATATAATAGTTTATGCTATGCTTGAGCATGCATCTTTAGCATAGTAAGAATATGACTCTTCTAGGGCTCTTTGAGCGATTTGGTTTTGTTTGTTTGCATCACATAAAAATTCTTTCAAAAGGTTTAAATGCATGCGAAAATTTCATATGGGTGTTGTCCAAATGAATCTTTATAGAAAATTCTATAGAAGTCAATTATACAAATCAGTCGACCCACATTGCAAAAGTTCCTAACCATTCTAGTCCTCAAGAAATCATATATAAATCATTTGATTTGGAGAGTATTTATTTCAACTAGAGAATACCCCGTGTGTTGCTATGAGAATCAGTTGATAAAAATTTGGGTTGATAACATTAGAAGCAAAATTGAAAATACATATGACTTATTATACTTGATTATGTATAGTTGTAAAATATCTATTGAACATAAGTAGAATAGTTGAATGGAATTTTTTTTTCATGCATGGTTGAATGTTTTGGTGGTTTTTTCTCCATGAATGCTTGCAACTTGAGGTGGGCCTTCTCCCATTCATGACTGTATAGTGAGGTAATTAACATGCTTGCAAGTTGAGATAATTAAGTTAGTGAAGATGAATCTCTTAGATACTTAGGATACCATATTTATGTGTTTGTTACAAGTTACTTTCAGTTAAAATTAGGTGACTAATAAAAACCTCTCCCCGTGTAAATCTAAAGATCTACTTATATCTATATTATCAACGCATGTCAGCTAGTATTCAGATGACCCGAGGAGCAGAGATATATAAGAAGAAATACAATAATCAGCGCATGCCATACGAAAGAAAGAAGATATTCTCAAGTTGGAGGGCATGAAAATGGGTCGTAGCAGACATGAAATGCACACCGGTCCGTTTGCGTAGCGCGTTGAACCGTGATTTTTACGACTTGAATGACCGACATAAAATCAAGTCCTAAGCATTTGAAGCCTCCAAATTTTATACGAAAATCCTTTGGTTTGAGAGAGTATTCAACTCTGCTATTGCAGGAATTCTTGTATCCGAAGATGTACTTATATTTGTAAAGATGCACGTATAGCCTGATGTTCAAAAAAAAAAAGATGCACGTATAGCCCAGTTTCAAATCGTGCTACTTGATAACAGGCCGGCCCATGCACGCACGCACACAAACATAAAATGTAGTCACCATATAAACCTAAGTGTACCTGCGTAAAACCCATATGCGCCAGAGATGACCTAGCTAGCTAGCCGCCGCTTCGTTCGTCTACCTTCGACTTTTTCTTCTCCGATGGATCTGTCATCCGTGTGTCCCGAGGGAATTACAGGGAGAAAATGAGCAGATCGATATGAAGGCGCGACGGTTCTTGAACGTGGCGATTGGCCAATACTACGACGGAGGGTCGCTCGGCCGCATCACCAACCCCAACAAACACCTCTTCTACCCCTCCACGGCTGAGGCACAGCAGCACCAGATCCAACGAGTGGCGGCTGCCAAGGCGAAGGACAAGCCGAGGAAGAGCACGGCGGCGGCGTCGTCGGACGACGATTGCGATGGCACGTCGGCGCCGCCGGAGAAGGACTACGACGTCTTGCGGGTGGCCACGCCCAAATTCAGGTTCAAGGCCTCCTCCCACCCGGGCGGTAGCACGGAGATGCTTGACTTCTTTCCCTCTACGGCGGCACCGCCGGGGCCGAGGAAAGGATCCTCTGCATGGACAGCAATGGCATGGCCGCGCTCTACAACGCCGACGCTGCCACTATCCAGATGATGCCCAGGCTCGATGAGCCCAAAAGGTCGGAACCTATCTCCTTCGTCACCCACGCCGCCGACCCCGGGGCCCTCTACGTCATGGATGGCGCGGGCCGCAGCTTCGAGGCCCTCGTCTACGGCGACCCCGACTCGCCGTGGTTCCGCCTGTTTGCGTGCAATGACAGGCACCTATGGCACTGGCGGGCGCTCCCACCTCCCGCACCCCTCGGCGTCGGCCATGGCAGAAGTAAAAGCTCCATCTCCATTGAGTCCTATGCACTTCTTCACGGCCACGACGGCAATGAAGATGCTTCTAGTGGCAGCAGCACCACCATCTGCGTCTCGCTCAGAGATTCTGGCTCCTCCTCCAACTCCGGGGGGAAGGCCGTCCCGGCCGGCGGCACCTACTGCTTCGACACGGGCACCGGCGAGTGGACAAAGGCCGGCCGCTGGAGGCTGCCCTTCTCGTCCCGTGCCCTGCACGTCCCTGAGCTTGGCAACAATATCCTGTTCGGCATTGATGGTAACAATTCCTACCGTTTTTGCGCCGTGAATGTCTTGGGCGCCATGAGGACGAACGGGTTGGCCCCGGTGTTGCAGCATGAGTGGGAGGACGTCGACCCACTGCCAAACTGGAGCTTGCAGCACCACAGCGTGGCGTACCTCGGGGAAAGAAGGTTTTGTATCCACAGAACCTTCGGAGTCATGGAAATGGACGGATGGGGCAGTGACTACGACTCCGTCGACACGGTGGTCCTGCTCACCGGGCGTGGAGGTGGTGCGACAAGGATGCAAACTTCGGATGGTCAAGCACAAGTCTAAACGTCTCAACGACGACAGCTACTTCGTGTTTTAAAATATTTTGTATCTTTGGCAAACTGCTCACATAATCAAATGGATTTTAGGTATCTAGGACGAATTCACTTGGTTTCGAACATGGAATAATGCCAAATTGAAATGTTAATTCCTTCTACAATATCATGGACCGAATTAAACTCATGCCTTTATCATGCCTTTATCGCGTCCTCAATGCGGGAATGATAAAAGGCTTGATTCCTTATCTCTAGCCCGTGAACTTTATGGACATTAGGATAGATCACAGTGCTGTTAAGTGAAAGAGAACAACTCAATCTCGCTATAACAACTATAGAGTGACCAGTTAGATAGATCATGTTAGGTTGGTTGAAATGGTGGCCCGACATCAACTCTGAAACTAGACCTCTGCGCGCAACGCTTTCATATCCAAGAGATGTTAAAAGTGCCGTGGCCTGCCCTCTGCACGCAAGTACTGAACTGAAGCACGCTTGATCGATTGGTCAATCTTTTTTATTTTTGAGGGAAAGCCTTCATGGCATGCTTTTTTTTGGCGAGGGATGATTTATTGATTGGTAAATAAAGTTACATTATTCACAAGCACAGGGAATAAGAAGCTAGGGTGTTGGTCAACCCAATTACAAGCAGCAATTTTAGAGGAATAGCAATCCTTAGAGATTTCATGAGCAACACTGTTGGCTTCCCTAAAGCAATGCTGAAACTTAACACTTCCTATATCTCTGGCCATGTCCACGCAATTTGCATAAATTGCAGTGTAGAGAATGTACCTTGAGCCTAGCTAGCTCCCCAGCCGAGGGCATTGCCTAGCCTGGCTAGCCACCGGCAACCTCCCATAGCCTGGCGCGTGTATTTAGTATCGACGCGCGCGTACAACATCGATCGAGCTCAACAAGGAAGCCACTCGCTGCCAAAGGATTCAAATAAGAACTCGATGGAGAGCCTGAGGGCATCGCCAGGCTACGCGGCTGGCAAGCATGCCTGGGGTTGATTTCAGGGCGCTACGGCGGCTAGGACACATCGCCGGCGTACAACCTGAAGAGCATCCAACTGGGGTGATCCACGCATGGCGTCGGTGTTCAGCAGCTGCGCGCAGTCCCGCGCCGTGTTGAGGCGCGCCGGGAGGTGCCAGACGTGTATGCGGCGCCCGGCGCGGGGACATCGGGGGAGGAGAGGATCAAGAGGAAGACGAGATGGCTGCAGGTTAATTGTAGGCAGCAGCTCCGTTGGAATGATGCTCAAGAGTACGAGGCAATTTATAAATCGTGCGGAATACTCGTACATACAGTATATAGCACTCATGTTTGTTACACACATACAAATCGATAGAATAACCAAATGCTGCTCGATCCAGCCTCAACTCTGAACTGAATTTACACACACATGCATGCAGTTGAAAGGAAAAACACACTAATTAAGGCCGTACGTAGAAAACGTACAGGAGCAGCAGTTCCTTAGGGCATGTACAATGGTAGCATATGGATACATATGCCTCATGACAAAAAGTAATTTGAAGCATATGTATTGATTTTTTCTCCCCAATGCAAACTACTACTAGTGGACCTCATCAAAGAATAGAAAGTGACTCTCACTATACATGCATCCCTCCTTTTCATTTCAACCTTTTCAACTTTATGCATTGGACCACACTTTTTGTCTCTAAGCACCCGCCTTCTGGAAAGGATCCCGCTTCCCCATCCGAACCTACTTTTTCTGTTATCCGATCCTACATGGCATGTGAGGCATCACCCTGGGGCTATGCATTGGCCATGCCCTTATTAAGACGCGCACCTCACCACCAGTCCGCTACAACTTTGATCTGACTGGACTCAGTGGAGAGAGCCTGAAGCTGCTCCACTGCACGTTCCATTGCTGGGTTGCCTTTGTCACCATAAAGCTTGACCTCTTTAAGGTTCTCCAAGTTCTCGAGGCCGACAATCCTCGTATCCCTGTCAAAAAACCACAACACAAGCGTCTCGAGCTTTGTCATTGACCCTTTCTCGAATGCGAGCATGGTGGGACAGTCGACCACCTCCAGGATCCTCAGCACCGGGAAGCTGTGTTCACACTAGTAGAAAAATGGGCTTTGGTCACAGGGCAATATTCACATTAGTCCCGGTTCAGTCACGAACCGGGACTAATGTGAGCATTGGTCCCGGTTCGTGCGGCCAGGGGCCTGCCGGGCCTCGTGGGGGCTTTGGTCCCGGTTCGTCCGGCCCCTTTGGTCCCGGTTGGTGGGACAAACCGGGACCAATGGGCCTCGCTCCTGGCCCACCACCATTGGTCCCGGTTGGTGGCTTGAACTGGAATCAAAGTCTCACCCTTTAGACCCGGTTCAATACCACAAACCGGGACTAAAGGGTTGGTCCTAGTTGCGGTCAGAGTTTAGTCCCACCTCGCCAACCGAAGGGCGCTCACACCGGTTTATAAGCCCGTCCCTCTCTGCCTTGTTGAGCTCCTCTCAAAGTGAAAATAGATGCCCTTATACAGGGAATTTGACCTAAATTCAGAGTAAATTTCTTTAAATTTCATAGAAATTTATTATGAATTTAGGTTGAATTTTCTCTATAAGCGCATCTATGTTCATTTTTTTATAGTATATAAACCTTAATAAAATAAAATAAAATAAACTATAGTAAATAAAATAAACAAACCTTAATAAAATAAATAAAAATAGTAGCAGTAAAATAAATAAAAATATAATAAATAAAGTAAAATACATAAGTAATTATAAACAAAATGGAATAAAATAAATAAGTTTTTCGTTGTAAGTAGAAACAAAACAAAATAAATAAAGCAAAAGAGAAAACAAAAAACAGGGGAAAAAATTATGCCACCTACTGGGCCACCACGGCCTGAATACGACTTGAAACCCATCCATGAGCCAGGATTCAGGCCCGCAGAAGGCCCAGTACGCCCCACAGGCAAAGAGAACGGTTAGGCCCGAAAGCCTGCAGTTGAGAGGAGCTCGAGAGGGTGGGCGCAGCAGCGCTTATAAACCACTCTCGAGCTCTCTCAACTAGCGAGGTGGGACTAAACTTTTGACGCGGGGCAGCACAAGGCCTTTGATCCCGGTTGGTGCCACCAAACCGGGACTAAAGGGGGGCATTGGTACCGGTTCGTGGCACCAACCGGGACCAATGCCCCCTCTTTAGTCCCGGTTGGTGCCAAGAACCGGGACCAATGAGTTGCCTATATATACCCCATCGCCACAGCAGAGCACTCCACAGTGCTCTGTTTTTTCTGGCCAACGAGGGGAGGGCATTTGGGTGCTCTAGCTCACCTCCTATGCACATGAGGTGTTCGATGAAATGTCTGAGCCACACTAGTTAATCTTTCTCCTCTCGAAACTCGACCTTCGATCTCCATTTTCCCTGAGATTTGTCTAGGTTTAGCGGTCCGTCACGCCCCTTCCCCGTCTTCACCGCCGTCGATCGCCCGCGCCGATCTCGTCGCCAGCACCACCGTGGTGAGCGTCTTGTTCTTATCTTCTTTCTGAAAGAAAAAATATTCTTACTTTAGATAGATACTTGTCTAATTTTGTTACTTTTATTATTCCTTCTTATTACATAGTGCGATGGTTTTGGTATCCGCCCCCGTCGGCCCTCGTCCTGTCTATGATTCGGATGTGGTATATATTATCTTTTTATAACTATTTGGTTCATTTATTGTTTATGATAAATATGCCGACCAACGTGACATAGATTTTATTTATCTAGGAGGTGGTTGAACCGGAAATTCCAACCGACCCTATTGTCGAGAGGTTAAATTTAGTTGAAGAAGAAAACAATTACTTGAAGAAAAAATAAAAAAAATTGAGGAGGAGAAGATGATATTGGAGTTGCATGTTGCGGATGTCGTCGATGATCACAAGATCAAGATGGATGCAATGCGCTTGAAGATTAGAAAGATTAGAAAATATGTCATTCATACCGAGGCTTGGTATCATTATGCCGTTGGATCAATTATTACCATGGTTGCGATTATGATCGCATTTGTTTTCGCATTGAAATGTTTTACATAGTTTCAATGTATGATTTAATTAATTAGATGCTCTGGAGAGCTATATGTTGTTAGATGAGAACTATGTATGTACTTTGGTTTTAATGTGATGATGAACTTCTATTAATTTGGTCACTTAATTATCTATTCATGATGTTCTGTAATGGTTTTTGACACACTTAATTATATATAATGCACGCAGATGAACCGGCAATGGATGTACGGTGACAGACACACCTCCGAGTACATTAAGGGCGTGCATGGTTTTCTCGAAGTGGCTGAGGCAAACAAGCAGAATGGTTTTATGTATTGTCCATGCCCTACATGTGGGAATACGAAGTCTTACTCTGACCGAAAAATCCTTCACACCCACCTGCTTTACAAGGGTTTCATGTCACACTATAATGTTTGGACGAGGCACGGAGAAATAGGGTTTATGATGGAAGACGGCAAAGAAGAAGAGGACGATGACAACTATGTGCCCCCTGAATACGGTGATGCTGCAACAGGGGAAGCTGCTGAAGATCAAGAGGAACCAGATGATGTGCCCAATGATGCTGCAAGGGGGGAAGCTGCTGAAGATCAAGAGGAACCAGTGCCCGATGATGATGATCTCCGCCGGGTCACTGTCGATGCAAGGACGCAATGCGGAAGTTAAAAGGAGAAGCTGAAGTTCGATCGCATGTTAGAGGATCACAAAAAAGGGTTGTACCCCAATTGCGAAGATGGCAACACAAAGCTCGGTACCGTACTGGAATTGCTGCAGTGGAAGGCAGAGAATGCTGTGCCTGACAAAGGATTTGAGAAGTTATTGAAAATATTGAAGAAGAAGCTTCCAAAGGATAACGAATTGCCCGACAGTACATACGTAGCAAAGAAGGTCGTATGCCCTCTAGGATTGGAGGTGCAGAAGATACATGCATGCCCTAATGACTGCATCCTCTACCGCGGTGCGTACAAGGATCTGAATGCATGTCCGGTATGCGGTGCATTGCGGTATAAGATCAGACGAGATGACCCTGGTGATGTTGACGGCGAGCCCCCCAGGAAGAGGGTTCCTATGAAGGTGATGTGGTATGCTCCTATAATACCACAGTTGAAACGTCTGTTCAGAAACGAAGAGCATGCCAAGTTGATGCGATGGCACAGTGAGGACCGTAAGAAAGACGGGAAGTTGAGAGCACCCGCTGACGGGTCGCAGTGGAGAAAAATCAAGAGAAAGTACTGGGCTGAGTTTGCAGCTGACCCAAGGAACGTATGGTTTGGTTTAAGCGCGGATGGCCTTAATCCTTTCGGGGAGCAGAGCAGCAATCACAGCACCTGGCCCGTGACTCTATGTATGTATAACCTTCCTCCTTGGATGTGCATGAAGCGGAAGTTCATTATGATGCCAGTTCTCATCCAAGGCCCTAAGCAACCCAGCAACGACATTGATGTGTACCTAAGGCCATTAGTTGAAGAACTTTTACAGCTATGGAATGGAAACGGTGTACGTACGTGGGATGAGCACAAATAGGAGGAATTTAACCTGCACGCGTTGCTGTTTGTAACCATCAACGATTGGCCCGCTCTCAGTAACCTTTCAGGACAGACAAACAAGGGATACCACGCATGCACGCACTGTTTAGATGACACTTAAAGTATATACCTGGACAAATACAGGAAGAATGTGTACCTGGGCCATCGTCGATTTCTTTCGACTAACCATCAATGTCGAAAGAAAGGCAAGCATTTCAAAGGCGAGGCAGATCACCGGAAGAAGCCCGCCATGCGTACCGGTGATCACGTACTTGCTATGGTCAATGATTTACACGTAATCTTTGGAAAGGGTCCCGGCGGACTAGCTATTCCGAATGACGCCGAGGGACACGCACCCATGTGGAAGAAGAAATCTATATTTTGGGACCTACCTACTGAAAAGACCTAGAGGTCCGCTCTTCTATCGACGTGATGCACGTGACGAAGAACCTTTGCGTGAACCTGCTAGGCTTCTTGGGTGTGTATGGGAAGACAAAAGATACACCTGAGGCACGGGAGGACCTGCAACGTTTGCACAAAAAAGACGGCATGCCTCCGAAGCAGTATGAAGGTCCTGCCAGCTACGCTCTTACGAAAGAAGAGAAAGAAATCTTCTTTGAATGCCTGCTCAGTACGAAGGTCCCGACTAGCTTCTCGTCGAATATAAAGGGAATAATAAATATGCCAGAGAAAAAGTCCTAGAACCTAAAGTCTCATGACTGCCACGTGATTATGACGCAACTGCTTCCGGTTGCATTGAGGGGGCTTCTACCGGAAAACGTCTGATTAGCCATTGTGAAGCTATGTGCATTCCTCAATGCAATCTCTCAGAAGGTGATCGATCCAGAAATCATACCAAGGCTAAGGAGTGATGTGGCGCAATATCTTGTCAGTTTCGAGCTGGTGTTCCCACCATCCTTCTTCAATATCATGACGCACGACGTAGTTCATCTAGACGACGAGATTGTCATTCTGGGGCCCGTATTTCTACACAATATGTTCCCCTTTGAGAGGTTCATGGGATTCCTAAAGAAATATGTCCGTAACCGCGCTAGGCCAGAAGGAAGCATCTCCATGGGCCATCAAACAGAGGATGTCATTGGGTTTTGTGTTGACTTCATTCCTGGCCTTAAGAAGATAGGTCTCCCTAAATCGCGGTATGAGGGGAGACTGACTGGAAAAGGCACGCTTGGAGGGGACTCAATAATATGCAGGGACGGATATTCCTGGTCTCAAGCACACTACACAGTTCTACAAAACTCTACCTTGGTGACGCCGTATGTCGATGAACACAAGAACAGTCTGCGCTCCAAACACCCGGAGCAGTGTGACGACTGGATTACATGTGAACACATCAGGACTTTCAGCAGTTGGTTGGAAACACGTCTCAGAGGTGACACCACTGTTTGTGATGAGTTGTACTCGTTGTCCAGGGGACCATCTTCGACTGTATTGACTTACAAAGGATACGAGATAAATGGGAATACATTTTACACGATCGCCCAAGATCAAAAGAGCACCAACCAAAACAGCGGTGTCCGCTTTGATGCAACAACCGAGAGGGGAAAGGACACATATTATGGTTACATAATGGACATATGGGAACTTGACTACGGACATGATTTTAAGGTCCCTTTGTTTAAGTGCAAATGGGTCAATCTGTCAGGAGGCGGGGTACAGGTAGACCCACAGTACGGAATGACAACAGTGGATCTGAACAATCTTCGGTACACTGACGAACCGATCGTCCTAGCCAATGATGTGGCACAGGTTATCTATGTGAAGGACATGTCTACCAGACCGAGAAAGATAAAAGATAAGGAAGCGAATACATCATACGATGAGCCAAAGCGCCACATAGTTTTTTCAGGAAAAAGGGACATTGTGGGAGTGGAGAGCAAGACAGACATGTCTGAAGATTATGAAAAGTTTCATGAAATTCCTCCCTTCAAAGTTAAGGCTGACCCAAGCATCCTGATAAACGATGAAGATTATCCATGGTTACGGCGCAATAAGCAAATAACACAAGCGAAGAAAAAGTGAAGACTTTATCCCGCAACTATTATGATGATACCATGCCAACTTTGTAATAGACGAGTATGATACCATTGTCCGTTTTGTACACGAACTGCATCTAGTTTTTGCCGTAACCCTCTCAACTTTCTTGTACATGCTATGTGGATGAAATGATGATATCATGCCAACTTTTAACCTTTTCAGAGTTCATTTGAAATGCTTTTCAATTTTAGGGTCTTATAGCTCAAAATAATTAGTAAATGCATGAAAAATAACAAATGAAGTCAGAAAGGGTTGAAAATTGATGATGTGGCTTTGAATGGTGCATTTTGAACACATAAAAAGTCAGGAGTTCAAATAAGTTTTAAAAAATGAAATCCCTTTGTAATAGACGAGTTTCCGTATGAAATCCTGATACTTCGAAAGAGATAGTCCGTTTTGTATACGAAGTGCATCCATTTTTTGCCGTAACCCTCTCAACTTTCTTGCACATGCTATGTGGATGAAATGATGATATCATGCCAACTTTGAACTTTTTCAGAGTTCATTTGAAATGCTTTTCAATTTTAGGGTCTTATAGCTCAAAATAATCAGTAAATGCATGAAAAATGGTGCATGAAAAATAACAAATAAAATAAATAAGTAATTAGAAACAAAATAATATAAACTTTAATAAAATATATAAGTAGAAACAAAATAAAATAAACATTAATAACATAAATAAAATTTATGAAACTAAAATTATCAAAGTATTTTCTGTTCAAAACATTATAAGCAACCTCTAGTATTATTGAAACTAAAATTATATAAAATTGATGCAACTAAAATTATCGAAGTATTTTCTGTTCAAAATCATTGAAAGCAAAAATAATTTTCATAAAGAACTTTTTTTGTTAGAAACTTTAATAGCAAAAAGAATTATCATAAAGTAAAATAAATAAGTAATTAGAAACAAAATAAAATAAAATAAATAAGTTTTTGTTGTAAGTAGAAACAAAACAATATAAATAAAGCAAAAAGAAAACAAAAAAACAGGCAAAAAATAAAAATTATGCCACCTACTTGGCCACCACGGCCTGAATACGACTAGAAACCCATCCATGGGCCAGGATTCAGGCCCGCAGAAGGCCCAGTAGGCCCACAGGCATGTACAGAGAGGTTAGGCCTGTAGGCCTGCTTTAGAGAGGAGCTCGACAGCTCAGGCGCACCGCACCTTATAAACAGGTGATGCTCTCTCTCAGCTAGCAAGGTGGGACTAAACTCCCACCACCACGCCGCTGTGCAAGGTCATTGGTCCCGGTTGGTGGCACGAACCGGGACCAATGCCACCCTTTGGTCCTGGTTTGTGGCACCAACCGGGACCAATGCCCCCCCTTTAGTCCCGGTTGGTGCCACCAACCGGGACCGAAGGCCGCCGCTTCCCGCCCTTTGGGCTGCTGAAAAGAGGCCTTTGGTCCCGGTTGGTGGCACCAATCGG
>NC_041390.1:625258554-625259275 GCF_002162155.2 Triticum dicoccoides | reverse complement strand
AAGTCCTGCTTATATACACAGATTATTGGTCCCGGTTCGTGGCACCAACCGGGACTTGGTGGCACCAATCGGGACTAAAGGGGGGCATTGGTCCCGGTTGGTGCCACGAACCGGGACCAATGCCCCCTTTAGTCCCGGTTGGTGCCACCAACCGGGACCAATGGCCTTGTGCTGCCCCGCGCCCAAAAGTTTAGTCCCACCTCGCTAGTTGAGAGGGCTCCGGAGGGGTTTATAAGCGCTGCTGCGCCCACCCTCCCGAGCTCCTCTCAACTGCAGGCTTTTGGGCCTAATCTGTCACTTCAATGCCTGTGGGCCTACTGGGCCTGCTGCGGGCCTGAATCCTGGCCCATGGTAGGGTTTCTAGTCGTATTCAGGCCGTGGTGGCCTAGTAGGTGGCATTTTTTTGTTTTTTTGTTGCTTTATTTATTTTTCTTTTGTTTTTTGCTTTATTTTTTAATTTTTATGCTTTTAGTTTTAGAAAAATTATAAACTTTTTGTTAATGCCATTAGTTTTCAAATTTGAAAACACTTTTTTGGTTTTTGTGTTTTCTTTGTTGCTTTATTTATTTTATGTTGTGATTAACTTTACTATCAGAATAGTTTTTTTCCTGTTTTTTTGATTTGTTTTTTGCATTATTTATTTTCTTTTGTTTTTCGCTTTAATTTTTAATTCTGTTTGCTTTTAGTTTAGCAAAATTATAAACTTTCTGTTAGTGTCATT
>NC_041390.1:625232746-625258544 GCF_002162155.2 Triticum dicoccoides | reverse complement strand
ATCGTGCCTCTGCCTCGCCCTGCCCTGATCGACCACGCCACCGTCACCCCTGCCCCGACCACGCCGCCGTCGCCACCCTCTACCCCGACGTGCGCCGTGCCTCTGCCCCTGCCCCGACCATGCCGCACCTCTCCTTTGGTCAGGCCGCCCCCTGCCTCCCTATTTTTTTTCACATATATATGATGTTTTTTTCCAGATTATATGTATATGTGTGAGTATATGTATGTGTGTATATCTGACTATATGTCCTCTTTTTCAGATTTTTTGTTTTTTGCATTTTTATAAAAATGTATATATGTATGTATGTTCTCTGTGTATATATATGTTCATGTATGCAAAACATAGATTTTTAGAAAAGTTTTATCTATATATGTTCTCTGATTTAGTCCATTTTAGGTTAGTTTCATTTTTAGAAAAGTTTTATATATTTAGGAAAAGAAGGAAGAGAAGGAAGAAGGAAGAAGAAGAAAAAGTTTTATATATATATGCAAAAGTTACATTTTTAGAAAAGTTTTATATATCTAGCTAGGAAGAAAAGGAAGAAGAAGAAAAAGAAGGATAGGAAAAAAGAAAATAAGAAGAGGAAGAAAGGAGAAGAAGAGGAGAGGAAGAAGAGGAGAAATAAACAAGAAGAGGAAAAAATAAGAAAAAGAAGAGGAGAAGAAGAAAGGAATAGAGGAGAAGAAGAAAAAAATCTATTTTTTCTTCTTCTCTCTATTCCTTTCTTCTTCTCCTCTTCTTTTTCTTCTTTTTTTCTTCGATCTTCTCCTCTATTCCTTTCTTCTTCTCTTCTTTTTATTTCTTCTTCGTCTTCTTATTTTTTATCGGGTATGTCGTTGTCGATATACCCCCTCTCGGATAACATTATTTTCCCATGTATGTATGTCATCGTTGTCGATATATATAACTCCCTCCCAGATAACTTCGACATGATGGACGGTCGATATTTATACCCCTCTCGACTGTGATAACTTATACCACGGGAGCACCCCCCGGCCCTCTCGCTCGACCAAAACTCTCGAGGACACCCAAACCCTAGAAAAAAACGATGTCGGTCTCCTACCCCCTCCCGCCGCGCCCCTACCCTTGAAGCGTTGCCGAGGCCACCCCAAACCCGGAATAAGCTAGGTCTACGTTCGCACTAATATATCCACCTGCTGTCATGTTTGTGTAATAATTGCCATGTTGTAATGTTTGCAGAAACAATGGAGCACGGACGAGACGAGCAAGTAGAAGAGGTGTTGGGGGACATAATCTTAGCCGAAGGTGATATCTTGTCGTATCTTAACGACAATGATGGTCTGGAAGAACAGGGTGAAGAAGCAGGCTACGGTGATCGAAGAGTGGAGGAGGAAAGACATGATTATGATGGCTCCGGTGACCCAATGCTGGTGCAAGAAGGAGCCCGTGGTGACGGCTCCGGTGACCGAATAGAGTCCAGCCAGATAAATATATTAGTTAAGCCTGTGCTGACTAGCTAATTGATGCATTCATTGTTTTGGTATGTACACATATTAATTACCTCTCGTCTTTCTTCTTTTTTCTGGCCCTCCGGATCAAGCACAACTTCGGTAAAGAGACGAGGCCCGAAGAGAAAGTTGCGCTCGAATGAAAGGTTTGAGATCACAGCAGTCGCGCGCGACGGCCAACCGATTGAACCCATCCGAACAAAGGAAGCATTTGCTGCTCAGTGCGGGGTTCTTGTTAGGGACAAGATCCCGATCAGCATCCACCAATGGTATAAGCCTAAGAAGGAAGAACCTGAGGTGTCTTATGTCAATGATATGCAGAAAGATGATCTTTGGACTGAGCTGAAGGCAAATTTCACCCTACCGCCAGAGGAGGATCCGGAAAGCCAGTTAAAGAGGAATTAATCAAGTCTCATGCTCTTAAGAAGATGGCAGACCCATTCAGGAGGTGGAAGAATGAGCTGAAAAGGTTTATCGACAAAGAAGAGACACCAGAATTCATCGGCCGGTATGAGAAGATCAGAGATCACTGGCCCGCATTTGTGGCCCACAAGACATCGGAAAAGAGTAAGAAGATGTCAGCGACAAACAAGAAGAATGCTGCGAAGAAGAAGCTTCACCATCGCACGGGGTCAGGTGGCTACCTCAAAGCCCGACCTAAGTGGGCCAAGGCTGAGAATGATCTGCTTGAAAAACGGATCGAACCACAGACAATGAACTGGCCAGACTGTTACCGGACTTGGTTCTTCGGGGCTGGCGGAAAATTGGACCCTGTATCAGGGAGGTGCGTTTGGACGGATGAGCTTTTGAGAATACCAGTCAAGAGGCTTCGGCACTATATCGATGCAGCGCAGCAAGGGACGTTCGTTCCAGACAGAGAGAACGACGAGCTCACAATGGCCCTCGGGAATCCTGAGCACCCTGGACGGACACGAGGCACGCCAGGCTCCGTTCCGTGGAAGGCCGGTTTTCCGGATGCAGGCGGTTACAAAAGCCAGGAGAGAAGGAAAAAAGTGGAGCAGACCAAAATTCAGAAGCTGCACGAAAGGGTTCAAGCGCTAGAGGAACCAGACGGCAATCGACATGCCGAAACTACCCCACCATCTCAGCGGAGAAGCAGCGTGACTTCCACCGAGCTGCTTCAGCCGGAGCATGTCTTGACGGCTCCTGCTAGCTACCCCGTGGATGCTATCACGGAGTCTCAACATTGCCACCTTATGGCGCAATGGCAGAACTTCAAAGTCAAGGCGACTGTTGGCTCTGTTTTACCTCCTGAACCCGGCGCAACCTACCACTGCTGGCCGATTCCAGAAGGATATGCTAGGGTGATGGTGGATGAAATAACAGAGGGATTTGAGGACCTCCAGCTTGACCACCCTACCGGTGAAGGGGAGACTCGGCTGGGTTCTGCTCTGAAGACTCCGTGCCTATGGCGTAAGGAGCTCATTAACCTTCCGAACTGGACGCCTCCGGCGAGTAAGGGCACTCCGCTGCCTCCTCCTCCGGCGAGTGATCAGGGCACTCAGCCTCCTTCTCCGGCGCGTGGCGGCACTCCGCCTCCTTCTCCGCCTGCGCCTGCGTGCCAGAGCAGCCAGCCTCCTCCTTCTCCGCCTCGTCAGCAAGGGCGAAAGAGACCCGCCGCCGCTCCGGCAGCTCCGGCGCGTCGTAGTCCTTCTCCTCCGCCTTGTAAGCAAGGAAAGAAGACAGCTGCAGCCGGTCCGTCTGCTCTGCCGGCGTCTAGCAGTACAGCAACCAGAGGCGGGAGGCAATACAGATTCGGTCCTTCTCTGAAGACTCCAGAGAAGTTACCATACGAGAGGACCCCGGAGGAGAACGCGAAGATCGTGCGAGCCGAAGTGACAAACTTCTTTGAAGGGGTGAAAGCAAAGGAGCATCCACCTCCAGAGGAGAAGGTAGATCCGGTGAAAGCGAAGCGCACTCTGGCTGCCCTGACAAAACCACCAAAGTCTCCGCCGAAAGGCAACTATGAGCGCATTATTGCAAAGACATTTGTCGAAGCGGAGCGGTCGGGAAGTACTGTCAGTGATCAAAGGTTAAAAGAACGACGAGCTGGGAAAAAAATTGCCTAGCTTGGCGAACAAGCGAACCAATCGTGCCCCCCACTCAAGGTGTCTAGCGACATCATCGCTAATGATCCGAGGATTGTGCCTGGTTATAGCAATCTTGGAGATTACCTGCCCGACGATGTACATTATTAAATCATGGAGGTGGACGAACACAAATACCATTACGGGAAGCCTCTCGTCAAAGATGAAAGATCTCTAACAACGATGATGCGAAGATTACATGATTGGTACATGAAAACCTGCAGAGAGTCTGATGGGATGAATACTTTGACGCTGAGAGTTAAACCGGAGCATGACCTCGTTGGAATTGAACTGCTGAATGTTCCATTTGAGGAGTTCTTCCAGTTTTTCAATCAAAAGGCCCTCGATAAATCAACGATCACTTGCTACTGTCTGTAAGTAGTAGTACTTCTGGCATTAAGTCTCTCTATATAGGTCAGCTCTTTCATTGCATGTATTTATAATTATCCTCACTATATTATGCAGATTGAAGATCGCCGAATTAAAGAAAAGAAAAATCGGTGATATTGGGTTCATTAACACAAATCTGATAGATGCATATACGGTTCAAAACATGCCAAAGAAGCCGAGGCCAACTTGCTACGATCCTTGGTATTAAATCAAAACAAAGATATAATACTCTTTCCTTACAACTTCAAGTGAGTGTTACTGTCTTGTGCATATTCGGTTTCCCTTATTAGTCCAGGTTATGGTAATATAATTGATGACTTATGCATGCATGCGCAGCTTCCACTATATTCTCCTAGAGATTAAGCTTGAGCAGGGAGTAGTAACCGTCTTAGACTCGAGACGAAAAGATCCCCAGGACTATGCGGACATGACTCAAATGCTCGAGAAGTAAGTTAAATCGATCATTATCCACCATATTAGCAACTTTGTTCATTTCCTGATATCAAGTAATTGTTTTCTTTGTCTGGCAGGGTTTGGAGAAATTCACCACAAAAGCTCCGGGACTGCCGAAGAAGCTGCAATTTAGACACCGGAAAGTAAGTACTATAGTAGCATGTTCCGCACATCTCCTAGTGATTCAAGCGCTAGTTTCATCAATACCATTTAGCATGCTTGCTTATCAGTTAGATTGACCTCTATTTCTTGTAAAGTGGTTGTGGCAGGAACAAGGGAATGATTTTTGTGGATACTACGTTTGCGAGTCTATCCGCCACACGACCTGTGAGCGGGGCTACTCCGACGAACAATATGAAGTGCGTAAGAAATAATATTCACAATTTAATTTTATTACCATCATTTGTGTCGAGTTTCATTTATTCATATATATATATATGTATTGACCCCCTTCTTCAAAAATAGATGTTTCGGATGCGGGATGAACTCCTAGCACCAGATCGTATGCGAGCAATTGAAGAGGAATTGGCGGCATTCTTCCTTGACCACCTGATCGCTGAAAACGGAGAATGCTATGTGGGCCCTGTGTTCTTACAATTTAATTAGGAGATTATATTGTAAAAGATAATTATTATATATATGTAGCCGGTAGTGTCAGATAGATATACGAGAACTTGTTGTTCGACCAATCTCTCGGAGAAGGAGAGGTGGTCGATATCACTTCTCTCTGTATGCATATGTTCATGACGATCTTCTGTTTCCTTCATTTGCTTACTAGCTAGCGTGTCTAGTCTTCTCCATACGTATATAGTACGTAGCGTCGACCAAGTACGGAGAAAAGAGAGGACACTTCTCTATATTAATTAGCTAGCTAACACAATATATGAAACACCTAAATTAACCCCCCAACCCCCCGCCTTTAAAAAAACAAAAACCCCAGCCCCCGAAATGCTGACGCGTGGATGCCTATTGGTCCCGGTTGGTGACACCAACCAGGACAAAAGGCCCTGCCTATTGGTCCCGGTTGGTGTCAGCAACCGGGACCAAAGGCCCCCGTTCCTGCGCTGGCAGCAGCGGCCACGTGGAGGACCTTCTGTCCCGGTTCGTGTAAGAACCGGGACTAAAGGGTTAGGGCTTTAGTAACGACCCTTTAGTCCCGGTTCGAAAACCGGGACAAAAAACCCTTACCAACCGGGGTAAAAGCCCCTTTTTCTACTAGTGTCAGGGCGTGCAACCAGTTCTCTGTCTTTGTACCCAGTTCTCCCAAGTTGGATGCTCTTCAGGTTGGGCAGCTTACACAAGACACCAAATAACTGGTCGCCAAGTTTTGTCCATCCCACTTGAAACTTTGTGAGGTGTACGAGTGATGAGATCCAGTCGGGCAGTTGGCGAATGCTGCCACTCAAACTAAGGTGTTGGAGGAGTGGCGGCGGGGAGATGTCACAGACAAAGTCCAAACTGCCCGACTGGCTTACCAGATGGAGCGATCGGAGAGCGCTTGTCTTGCTCAGGGAGGAGACAAGTGCACACAAAAACTCCTCTTTGGGCTCATCTTCAAGCAAGATTTCGATACTTAATTAGCACTTCCAACTGCGGCAGCTCGCCTATCTCTTGGGTAACCTTAATGTCCTCACCTGTGAGAACTCCCATGTCCACCTTGCGCAACGCCTTCATGTTCCCTAACCCCCGTGGGAACCCAATAACTGGACATTAGGCACTCTAGTTTGCTCAGATTTGTCACAGTTCGCGGCAGCTGGTTGTCCCTAATGTACGTGCTTTTAATATCAAGTGTCTCCAAGTGCTCTAGATTGCCAATTTCGCGAGGCATCTTTGAGACGTTTGTACGCCTCAAGCTCAAGAACCTGAGAAGATACAATCCGCAAACATCTTTCATGTGCTTGTTTCGCAGGGCCTTGCAATCTTCCAGGTCAAGTACCCTTAGCAATTTGAACTCGCCTAAACGATCCAGCAGCTTGCCGAGGCCATCGCGCTGAAATGTGGCCAGTGATCGGACATGATGTAGCTTCATCGCCTCAATGACATGCCTTGCATGATGCTGCTCATCATGGTTGTTATCATGGATGGAAAGGCGGCGAACCTTGCCATGTCCATGTGTCATTCCTCCGTATTGCCGCCCTACCAAAGTAACAGAGTTAGACTCCCTGGATTTGGACACCATGACCTCAAGGATCATGTCATGCACCCGGCACCCCTCTACCTCCCCTCGCAGGGACACAAGTTTGTCTAGTTGAATCATGTTCCTACTAATCAGCTTGTTGAAGTATTCTTCCGCAACCTCCAATAAAGTCAACCCCCGCTTCTCGGTGACCAGACCTTCAGCAATCCATCTGTATAGTAGCCTATCCTTTGGCAATCACATAATCCTCCGGGAACATGCTCAGATACATCATGCAAGCCTTGAGATGATGAGGCAGGTAGTCATAACTGAGTGTAATCAACCGCCTCATCCCCTCAAGGTTAGGGTGGCTCTCCATCTGAGATCCAATTGATCTAGAAACTCTTTTCCACATCTCCATGCCCTCGGCCGACCTATAGCTTGCCAAAATGCTAGCGATGCTAACAATGGCCAACGGCAACCCACCGCATGTTTTCAAAATTTTGTCCATGGTAGCTTTAAGTTGCTTGGGACAAATACCCTTCTCTGTGGAGCCAAACACTCTTTTGACAAATAGTTTCTCAGAGGCTTCTCGTTCTAGGGGCTTCATATGATGGATAAAGTATTCCGAGGCACTAGCTGCCTTGGCCACCGTTTCTATCTGGGTTGCACAATGGTTCTGCTGCCGCAATTTTTTTCTGGCAATTTGCTGCGGATAGCTTCCCAGGTTGGTACGCTCCATACATCATCGACCACAATGAGATACCTGCTTTAATTGGACATATACATACTTGGAGTTAGAAAAATTGTGTACATGCAAAACTAGAATTAGAAATAGTTGATCAAATAGAAATACCAACATTTACAGCACACTAAGAGTTTGCCCCCCACCCCCTTTCCCCCAAAAAACGATTTTGGTTTCTCTGCAAATGGAAGCTTAGACGTTTTGTCCATGTATTGCAATAGTGTACTTAGATGTTATATTTTCATCCTTTTTTTGTGCTTTCTCTGCACACCACTCATACGATAAGCACTGTATGAAGTATTCAACACACATATACCAAACAGTATGGTGGTCACTGATTTTTATTTCACAATTTGGCAATATGCAATTGAAAGATACCAAAAAAACTGCCATTAGAGCATCTCCAATAGATTAGCTAGCCAAACTGTTTGCACTCCCTAAAAACTACCTAGATTCCAAAAAAAATTGATCCAGCAGTTTTGCTATGCGATATGCTATCCCTAAATTAATTTTTAGTTAATAGGCTAAATTTCTCTCTCCTAATAAAAAAAAACCAACCACTCCGCCGTTTGGTAAAACCGGAAAGGGGGCTGCTACAAATCATTCGGGTGATTAAAAGAGAAGTTAAGCCGCTCAAACGGCTGTTAGATGCGCCCATCACAACCGTCGCTTGGTCGTTGCCGATCCCGCATCGCTCACCCGCACTCCGCAGCACACGCCTCACCCTATCAAGCATCATTCAGTTCTCATCGGGGCAGTTGGTCACCGCTTGCCTCCGACCGCGTCCTCCGTTGGCCGTCGATCGCAGGTGATGCTACAAAGCAACACACATGGCATCTCCATGCGTGCTGCAACTGTGCAACAGCCGCCGCCGGCAAAGTGCTTTATCACAGCACCGGGTCGCCGCCGGCGACCGCTCCATTACAGCGCCCGGACTCGCCGGTGACCGCTCCATTGCAGCGCCAGGAGTCGCCGGGAGCGCTCCATTGCAGCGCCTGCAGTCGCCGGCGACCGCTCCATTGCGGCGCCGGGAGCCGCCGCCGAGCGTTCCATTGTAGCGCTGGGAGTCGCCGGTGACCACTCCATTGCAGCGCCGGGAGCTCCGTTGCAACGCCCGGAGTCGCCGGTGAGCGCTCCATTGTAGCTTCCGGAGCCACTATCGCAGCCCTGCGAGCCGCCGGAGAGCGCTGCATCCTCGATGGTTGCCCCATTGCAGCATCCCGCGTTTCCTCCAGAGACCGTCGTTGCCCCGTGCAGCAACTAGGGCGAGCGGTGGCCGTTCTTTTGATTTTCAGCAGCGGACAGGAGTAGCGGATGCAGAAAAAAATGATGTTGTTCCTCCTTAAGGTGCACATGAATGGAGGTCAGAAAGCTTGCTGCAGCGACAGTCGTGGACTTGCTTGTGCAAAGGATAAAGGAAAAATAGGAGGAGGAAGGCGAAGGATAGGGGAGACGAGAAGAAAACAAGTGGTTGTGCGGTTCGCTGCGCGGGGATGACGAAGAGTGATAGCTGCGCGTGGGCCCAGGCCATGGGACGCGTGTCGATCGCTCGAGCCGGCTTACGCGTCGTGTGGATCAGCCGGATGAAACAGAACGTTTCCCAACTGGAAACCACATGCGGAAGAGGCCAATTGCCCTTATAAAAAATTACCGGCTCTCCTCCGTTGTCTGCTTTGGCCACCCACTGCCGCCAACGAGTAACTCGCCGCCACCGACCGAGTAACCCGTTCCACCATCATTGTTTCCCGGGTGGAGTTGAGGCAGAGTAGCCTCCATGATCTGCTTCAACCTAGCTCACTGGTGACTTGTCCGTCAGACTCTGCCGGATTCAGGGCCACGTCTTTGGCGACGACATGACTTGGCAGCGAGCTGCGTTGCGGCGGTCCACAGGCTAGCCATCCACATGCTCCCGCTCACGACAGATTAACGCATGGCAGGTGCGGGACATGGCTGAGGCGGTGGGTATCGGTGGCGCTGGGGTGCGATGAGAGATTGTGCCATTCGGGCATGGCATCTTCAGCTGCAAGTAGGCGCAGGATGGGACCACCATGAACTTTATGTATGTGGGTTTGCCTAAGATTGTGTGGTAGCCACTCTCTAAAGGGGCGACCTCGAATTGGATGGCTTCACTTCGGTAGTTATGTTTGTCTCCGAAGAGGACCTCGAGCTCGATCCGCCCCAAGCGGTGAACTGGGCGGCCTGGTACCACTCCGTGGAAGCCCACGTCCGACCTCTGTAGTCCGGACTTCGGGATCTTTATCTTTTCTAGAGTATCGATGAAGATGACGTTGAGGCCGCTGCCCCATCCAACAGGACGCATGGGAGGCGACATCCCCCAAAGATTGGATCTAGCACCAGGGTGTGCTTACTCGGTTGTATGACGTCTTGGGGAGATCTCCGGGTCGAAGTTCACTATTTCTTGGGACCACGCTAACCGTTCGCTAGTTGCGTTTTCTCCCATGTAGATCGCGCGCCATGTGAGCTTCTGATTTCAACGTGTATCTTTCGTCGTGAAGGTCATGTTCATGGAGGTCCCGTGAGAGGGACCGTAACATTGCGGAGGTCGCACGATGCGTCTCTACGCGAGATGACCGGGGCGATGGTAAACCCCTCAAGCTTGCCCCTTGTTTATTGTACACGCGTTTGACGAGACGCGAGGGCGAGATGTCAAGGAAGTGCCCTAATCCATCAGTGACTAGCTCGAAAGAGCCAATCGTGAGGCAATGGCCTGGCCAGAGATAGCCGACCTCTTTGCTTTCTCCATGCCGGGTTCATTCTCCAATCAACGTCGCCCATGCCTGACGCGCCAACTGATAGAGCAAATTCCCGTTAGGTTCCTCGGTAGGGTTCATGAAGAGCTCGGAAGTACCAGGACAGAGTCTACACACACAATTTACCTAGGGTTAGGCCTCCAAAGAGTAATATCCTACATCCCGCTTCTTCTTGTTATTCATGGTGAGGGGATACCTTGTGCAGAGGCCTACAATAATGTATGGGATATCTACCGAAAGTTGGATATGAGATTGGATGATGAATGAAGATCTAGCCTCCCATTATATAGACCGGAGTGGCCTAGGGTTACAAGACGGAGTCAGTGAGATTGGTTAGGCCGCCTCCCTCCATCTTGGGGAACACCCACATCATCTTCACTGTCTAGGGGTTGTTGGGGAACGTAGTAATTTCAAAAAAATTCCTATGCACACGCAAGATCATGGTGATGCATAGCAACGAGGGGAGAGTGTGATCTACGTACCCTTGTAGATCGACAATGGAAGCGTTTGGTTGATGTAGTCGTACGTCTTCACGGCACGACCGATCAAGCACCGAAACTACGGCACATCCGAGTTCTAGCACACGTTCAGCTCGATAACGATCCCCGGACTCCGATCCAGCAAAGTGTCGGGGAAGAGTTCCGTCAGTACGACGGCGTGGTGACGATCTTGATGTACTACCGTCGCAGGGCTTCGCCTAAGCATTGCTACAATATTATCGAGGACTATGGTGGAAGGGGGCACCGCACACGGCTAAGAATATGATCACATGGATCAACTTGTGTCCTCTGGGGTGCCCCTGCCTCCGTATATAAAGGTTCAAGGGGGTGAGGCCGGCCGGCCATCATAGGGCGCGCCAGGAGGAGTCCTACTCCCTCCGGGAGTAGGACTTCTCCCCCAATCCTAGTTGGATTAGGACTCGCGAGGTGGAAAAGAGAGAGAGAAAGGAGGGGGGCGCCGGCCCCCTCTCTCCTTGTCCTATTCGGACTAGGGGGGAGAGCCGCGCGGCCCAGCCCTGGCTGCCTCTCCTCTTCTTCCACTAAGGCCCACTAAGGCCCATATAGCTCCCGGGGGGATCCGGTAACCTCCCGGTACTCCGGTAAAATCCCGATTTCACCCGGAACACTTCCGATATCCAAACATAGGCTTCCAATATATCAATCTTTATGTCCCGACCATTTCGAGACTCCTCGTCATGTCCGTGATCACATCCGGGACTCCAAACAACCTTCGGTACATCAAAACGTATAAACTCATAACATAACTGTCATCGAAACCTTAAGCGTGCGGACCCTACGAGTTCGAGAACAATGTAGACATGACCGAGACATGTCTCCGGTCAATAACCAATAGCGGGACCTGGATGCCCATATTGGCTCCTACATATTCTACGAAGATCTTTATCGGTCAGACCGCATAACAACATACATTGTTCCCTTTGTCATCGGTATGTTACTTGCCCGAGATTCGATCGTCGGTATCCAATACCTAGTTCAATCTCGTTACCGGCAAGTCTCTTTACTCGTTCCGTAATACATCATCTCGCAACTAACTCATTAGTTGCATTGCTTGCAAGGCTTAAGTGATGTGCATTACCGAGAGGGCCCAGAGATACCTCTCCGACAATCGGAGTGACAAATCATAATCTCGAAATACGTCAACCCAACATGTACCTTTGGAGACATCTGTAGAGCACCTTTATAATCACCCAGTTACGTTGTGACGTTTGGTAGCACACAAAGTGTTCCTCTGGCAAACGGGAGTTGCATAATCTCATAGTCATAGGAACATGTATAAGTCATGAAGAAAGCAATAGCAACATACTAAACGATCGGGTGCTATGCTAATGGAATGGGTCATGTCAGTCAGATCATTCACCTAATGATGTGATCCCGTTAATCAAATAACAACTCTTTTGTTTATGGTTAGGAAACATAACCATCTTCGATTAACGAGCTAGTCAAGTAGAGGCATACTAGTGACACTCTGTTTGTCTATGTATTGGCACATGTATTATGTTTCCGGTTAATACAATTCTAGCATGAATAATAAACATTTATCATGATATAAGGAAATAAATAATAACTTTATTATTGCCTCTAGGGCATATTTCCTTCAGTCTCCCACTTGCACTAGAGTCAATAATCTAGTTCACATTGCCATGTGATTCAACACTAAGAGTTCACATCACCATGTGATTAACACCCATAGTTCACATCGTCATGTGACCTATACCCAAAGGGTTTACTAGAGTCAATAATCTAGTTCACATCATTTATGTGATTAACACCCAAAGAACACTAAGGTGTGATCATGTTTTGCTTGTGAGATAATTTTAGTCAACTGGTCTGTCACATACAGATCCGTAAGTATTTTGCGAATTCTATGTCTACAATGCTCTGCACGGAGCTACTCTAGCTAATTGCTCCCACTTTCAATATGTATCTAGATCGAGACTTAGAGTCATCCAGATCTGTGTCAAAACTTGCATCGACGTAACCTTTTACGACGAACCTTTTTGTCACCTCCATAATCGAGAAATATTTCCTTATTCCACTAAGGATAATTTTGACCAATGTCCAGTGATCTACTCTTAGATCACTATTGTACTCCCTTGCTTAACACAGTGTAGGGTATACAATAGATCTGGTACACATCATGGCATACTTTATAGAACCTATGGCTGAGGCATAGGAAATGAATTTCATCCTCTTTCTATCTTCTGCCGTGGTCGGGCTTTTGAGTCTTACTCAATTTCATACCTTGTAACACAGCCAAGAACTCTTTCTTTGACTGTTCCATTTTTGAACTACTTCAAAATATTGTCAAGGTATGTACTCATTGAAAAAACTTATTAAGCGTCTTGATCTATCTCTATAGATTTTGATGCTTAATATGTAAGCAGCTTCACCGAGGTCTTTCTTCTTTAAAAACACTCCTTTATGCTTTGCAGAATAATTCTACATTATTTCCGATCAACAATATGTCATTCACATATACTTTTCAGAAATGCTGTAGTGCTCCCACTCACTTTCTTGTAAATACAGGCTTCACCGCAAGTCTGTATAAAACTATATGCTTTGATCATACTATCAAAGTGTTTATTCCAACTCCGAGAGGCTTGCACCAGTCCATGAATGGATCGCTGGAGCTTGCACACTTTGTTAGCTCCTTTTGGATCGACAAAACCTTCCGGCTGCATCATATACAACTCTTCTTCCAGAAATCCATTCAGGAATGCAGTTTTGACATCCATTTGCTGGATTTCATAAAATGCGGCAATTGCTAACATGATTCAGACAGACTTAAGCATCGCTACGGGTGAGAAGGTCTCATCGTAGTCAATCCCTTGAACTTGCCGAAAACCTTTTGTGACAAGTCGAGCTTTGTAGATAGTAACACTACTATCAACGTCCGTCTTCCTCTTGAAGATCCATTTATTATCAATGGCTTGCCGATCCTCGGGCAAGTCCACCAAAGTCCACACTTTGTTCTCATACATGGATCCTATCTCGGATTTCATGGCCTCAAGCCATTTATCGGAATCTGGGCTCATCATCGCTTCCTCATAGTTCGTAGGTTCGTCATGGTCAAGTAACATGACCTCCGGAATAGGATTACCATACCACTCTGGTGCGGATCTTACTCTGGTTTACCTACGAGATTCGGTAGCAACTTGATCTGAAGTTACATGATCATCATCATTAGCTTCCTCACTAATTGGTGTAGTAGTCACAGGAACAGATTTCTGTGATGAATTATTTTCCAATAAGGGAGAAGGTACAATTACCTTATCAAGTTTTCTACTTTCCTCCCACTCACTTCTTTCGAGAGAAACTCCTTCTCTAGAAAGGATCCATTCTAAGCAACGAATGTCTTGCCTTCGGATCTGTGATAGAAGGTGTACCCAACTGTCTCCTTTGGGTATCCTATGAAGACATATTTCTCCGATTTGAGTTTGAGCTTATCGAGATGAAACTTTTTCACATAAGCATCGCAACTCCAAACTTTAAGAAACGACAGCTTAGGTTTCTTGCCAAACCATAGTTCACACGGTGTCGTCTCAACGGATTTAGATGGTGCCCTATTTAACGTGAATGCAGTTGTCTCTAATGCATAACCCCCAAAACGGTAGTGGTAGATCGGTAAGAGACATCATAGATTGCACTATATCCAATAAAGTACGGTTATGACGTTCGGACACACCATTATGCTGTGGTGTTCCATGTGGCATGAGTTTGTGAAACTATTCCACATTGTTTTAATTGAAGACCAAACTCATAACTCAAATATTTGTCTCCGCGATCAGATCGTAGAAACTTTATTTTCTTGTCACGATGATTTTCCACTTCACTCTGAAATTCTTTGAACTTTTCAAATGTTTCAGACTTATGTTTCATCAAGTAGATATACCCATATCTGCTCAAATCATCTGTGAAGTTCAGAAAATAACGATACTTGCCGTGAGCCTTAACACTCATCAGACCGCATACATCAGTATGTATTATTTCCAATAAGTCAGTTGCTCGCTCCGGAGAACGGAGTCTTAGTCATCTTGCCCATGAGGCATGGTTCGCAATCATCAAGTGATTCATAATCAAGTGATTCCAAAATCCCATCAGCATGGAGTTTCTTCATGCACTTTACACCAATATGACCTAAACGGCAGTGCCACAAATAAGTTGCACTATCATTATTAACTTTGCATCTTTTGGTTTCAATATTATGATTATGTGTATCACTACGATCGAGATCCAACGAACTATTTTCATTGGGTGTGTAACCATATAAGGTTTTATTCATGTAAACAGAACAACAATTTATTCTCTTACTTAAATGAATAACCGTATTACAATAAACATGATTAAATCATATTCATGCTCAACGCAAACACCAAATAACACTTATTCAGGTTCAACACTAATCCCGAAAGTATAGGGAGTGTGCGATGATGATCATATCAATGTTGGAACCACTTCCAACACACATCGTCACTTCACCCTCAACTAGTCTTTATTCTGCAACTCCCGTTTCGAGTTACTAATCTTAGCAACTGAACTAGTATCAAATACTGAGGGGTTGTTATAAACACTAGTAAAGTACACATCAATAACATGTATATCAAATATACTTATGTTCACTTTGCCATCCTTCTTATCTGCCAATCACTTGGGGTAGTTCCGCTTCCAGTGACCAGTCCCTTTGCAGTAGAAGCACTTAGTCTCAGGCTTAGGATCAGACTTGGGTTTCTTCACTTGAGCAACAACTTGCTTGCTGTTCTTTTTGAAGTTCCCCTTCTTCCCTCTGCCCTTTTCTTAAAACTAGTGGTCTTGTCTACCATCAACACTTGATGTTTTTTTTCGATTTCTACCTTTATCAATTTCCGCATTACGAAGAGCTTGGGAATCGTTTCCGTTATCCCTTGCATATCATAGTTCATCACGAAGTTCTACTAACTTGGTGATGGTGACTAGAGAATTCTGTCAATCACTATCTTATCTGGAAGATTAACTCCCACTTGATTCAAGCAATTGTAGTACTCAGACAATCTGGGCACATGCTCACTAGTTGAGCGATTCTCCTCCATCTTTTAGCTATAGAACTTGTTGGAGACTTCATATCTCTCAACTCGGGTATTTGCTTGAAATATTAACTTCAACTCCTGGAACATCTCATATGTTCCATGACGTTCAAAACGTCTTTGAAGTCCCGATTCTAAGCCATTAAGCATGGTGCACTAAACTATCAAGTAGTCATCATATTGAGCTAGCCAAACGTTCATAATGTCTGCATCTGCTCCTGCAATAGGTCTGTCACCTAGCGGTGCATCAAGGACATAATTCTTCTGTGCAGCAATGAGGATAAACCTCAGATCACGGATCCAATCCGCATCATTGCTACTAACATCTTTCAACACAATTTTTCTCTAGGAACATATCAAAATAAACACATGGAAGCAACAACGCGAGCTATTGATCTACAACATAATTTGCAAAATACTACCAGGACTAAGTTTCATGATAAATTTAAGTTCAATTAATTATATTACTTAAGAACTCCCACTTAGATAGACATCCCTCTAATCCTCTAAGTGATTACGTGATCCAAATCAACTAAACCATGTCCGATCATCACGTGAGATGGAGTAGTTTCAATGGTGAACATCGTTATGTTGATCATATCTGCTATATGATTCACGCTCGAACTTTCGGTCTCCGTGTTCCGAGGCCATATTTGTATATGCTTGGCTCGTCAAGTATAACCTGAGTATTCTGTGTGTGCAACTGTTTTGCACCCGTTGTATTTGAACGTAGAGCCTATCACACCCGATCATCACGTGGTGTCTCAGCACGAAGAACTTTCACAACGGTGCATACTCAGGGAGAACACTTCTTGATAATTAGTGAGAGATCATCTTATAATGCTACCGTCAATCAAAGCAAGATAAGATGCATAAAAGATAAACATCACATGCAATCAATATAAGTGATATGATATGGCCACCATCATCTTGTGCTTGTGATCTCCATCCTTGAAGCACCGTCATGATCACCATCGTCACCGGCGCGACACCTTGATATCCATCGTAGCATCGTTGTCGTCTTGCCAATCTTATGCTTCCACGACTATCGCTACCGCTTAGTGATAAAGTAAGCATTACAGCGCGATAGCATTGCATACAATAAAGCGACAACCATATGGCTCCTGCTAGTTGCCGATAACTCGGTTACAAAAC
The DNA here is from genome assembly GCF_002162155.2 of Triticum dicoccoides. Lineage (NCBI taxonomy): Eukaryota > Viridiplantae > Streptophyta > Magnoliopsida > Poales > Poaceae > Triticum > Triticum dicoccoides. Next base: position 625,241,756 of record NC_041390.1, on the reverse strand, counting down.
ATGATCATCTCATACAATAAAATTTAGCATCATGTCTTGACCATATCACATCACAACATGCCCTGCAAAAACAAGTTAGACGTCCTCTACTATGTTGTTGCAAGTTTTACGTGGCTGCTACGGGCTTAAGTAAGAACCAATCTTACCTACGCATCAAAACCACAACGATAGTTTGTCAAGTTGGTGCTGTTTTAACCTTCGCAAGGACCGGGCGTAGCCATACTCGGTTCAACTAAAGTTGGAGAAATTGTCACCCGCTAGCCACCTTTGTGCAAAGCACGTGGGGGAGAACCGGTCTCGCGTAAGCGTACGCGTAATGTCGGTCTGGGCCGCTTCATCCAACAATACCGCTGAACCAAAGTATGACATGCTGGTAAGCAGTATGACTTATATCGCCCAAAACTCATTTGTGTTCTACTCGTGCATATAACATCAACACATAAAACCTAGGCTCGGATGCCACTATTGGGGAACGTAGTAATTTCAAAAAAATTCCTACGCACACGCAAGATCATGGTGATGCATAGCAACGAGGGGAGAGTGTGATCTAGGTACCCTTGTAGATCGACAACGGAAGCGTTTGGTTGATGTAGTCGTACGTCTTCACGGCCCGACCGATCAAGCACCGAAACTACGGCACCTCCGAGTTCTAGCACACGTTCAGCTCGATGACGATCCTCGGACTCCGATCCAGCAAAGTGTAGGGGAAGAGTTCCGTCAGCACGACGGTGTGGTGACGATCTTGATGTACTACCGTCGCAGGGCTTCGCCTAAGCACCGCTACAATATTATCGAGGACTATGGTGGAAGGGGGCACCGCACACGGCTAAGAATATGATCACGTGGATCAACTTGTGTCCTCTGGGGTGCCCCTGCCTCCGTATATAAAGGTTTAAAGGGGGGAGGCTGGCCATCATAGGGCGCGCCAGGAGGAGTCCTACTCCCTCCGGGAGTAGGACTTCTCCCCCAATCCTAGTTGGAATAGGACTCACGAGGTGGAAAAGAGAGAGAGAGAGAAAGGAGGGGGGCGCCGGCCCCCTCTCTCCTTGTCCTATTCGGACTAGGGGGGAGGGGCGCGCGGCCCAGCCCTGGCCACCTCTCCTCTTCTTCCACTAAGGCCCACTAAGGCCCATATAGCTCTCGGGGGGTTCCGGTAACCTCCCGGTACTCCGGTAAAATCTCGATTTCACCCGGAACACTTCCGATATCCAAACATAGGCTTCCAATATATCAATCTTTATGTCTCGACCATTTAGAGACTCCTCGTCATGTCCGTGATCACATCCGGGACTCCGAACAACCTTCGGTACATCAAAACATATAAACTCATAACATAACTGTCATCGAAACCTTAAGCGTGCGGACCCTACGGGTTCGAGAACAATGTAGGCATGACCGAGACATGTCTTCGGTCAATAACCAATAGCGGGACCTGGATGCCCATATTGGCTCCTACATATTCTACGAAGATCTTTATCGGTCAGACCGCATAACAACATACGTTGTTCCCTTTGTCATCGGTATGTTACTTGCGCGAGATTCGATCGTCGGTATCCAATACCTAGTTCAATCTCGTTACCGGCAAGTCTCTTTACTTGTTTCGTAATACATCATCTCGCAACTAACTCATTAGTTGCATTGCTTGCAAGGCTTAAATGATGTGCATTACCGAGAGGGCCCAGAAATACCTCTCCGACGATCGGAGTGACAAATCCTAATCTCGAAATACGTCAACCCAACATGTACCTTTGGAGACACCTGTAGAGCACCTTTATAATCACCCAGTTACGTTGTGACATTTGGTAGCACACAAAGTGTTCCTCCGGCAAACGGGAGTTGCATAATCGCATAGTCATAGGAACATGTATAAGTCACGAAGAAAGCAATAGCAACATACTAAACGATCAGGTGCTAAGCTAATGGAATGGGTCATGTCAATCAGATCATTCACCTAATGATGTGATCCCGTTAATCAAATAACAACTCTTTTGTTCATGGTTAGGAAACATAACCATCTTCGATTAACGAGCTAGTCAAGTAGAGGCATACTAGTGACACTCTGTTTGTCTATGTATTCACACATGTATTATGTTTCCGGTTAATACAATTCTAGCATGAATAATAAACATTTATCATGATATAAGGAAATAAATAATAACTTTATTATTACCTCTAGGGCATATTTCCTTCAGGGGTTCCTAGTACCCCCCAGCCCTGGTGAGCCTCGTTTGAGGATAAGGCCGGACCCCTTACACCAGGTACTCCTGGTACAGGACCACGTCAGTAGCCCCCGAGCGTGGCGGAGGTCGTGGGTGCCCGAGCTCCGAGGCCTCCATAGGGCTCCTTTCTTTGTATGTCTGGCCTTCCCAGCTCCGCATGAAACGGATTCCTTTCCCCTTTTTTCGCAGCACTGCCGCTTTGATACGTCTCCAACGTAACTATAATTTTTGTTGTTCCATGCTATTATAGTATCAATCTTGGATGTTTTATATGCAATTATATATCATTTTTTGGGACTAACCTATTAACCTAGTGCCCAGTGCGAGTTGTTGTTTTGGGCTTTTCAGGAAATCAATATAAAACAGAGTCCAAACGGAGAAAAACTTTGGATTAATTTTTTATATACCAGAATAGACCCTAGAAGGTTCAGGAGAAGAACTGACGAGCAACTAAGGAGCGACAAGCTTGAGAGGCACGCCCCCAGGCTTGTGGGCCCCTCGTGGCACCTCTTGACCTAATTCCGCTTCTATAATTTCTATATTCCCCTGACATCAGAGGGCCACCCGAAATACTTTTTCTGCCGCCGCAAGTATCTATTCTCAAGAGATCCAATCTAGAAGCCTTCTCCGGTACTCTGCTGAAGGGGGAATCGACCATGGATGGGCTCTACATCAACCCTGATGCCCTTTCGATGATGTGTGAGTAGTCTACCACAGACCTATGGGTCCATAGCTAGTAGCAAGATGACTTCTTCTCTCTCTTTGATATTCAATACAATGTTCTCCTTGATGTTCTTGGAGTTCTATTCGATGTAATCACTTTTTGCGGTGTATTTGTTGGGATCCGCTGAGTTGTGAGTTTATGATCAGATTATCTATGAATATTATATGAGTCTTCTCTGAACTCTTTCATGCATGATTATTATGCCTTTGTATTTCTCTCTGATCTATGATTTGGTTTGGCCAACTAGATTGATTTTCCTATCAATGGGAGAGGTGCTTTGTGATGGGTTCAATTTTGCGGAGATCTATATCCCAGTGACAGAAGGGGACAAGACACATATTTGTACTGTTGCCATTAAGAATAAAACGATGGGTTTTATTCATGCATGAGTTTACTTGTCTACATCATGTTATCTTGCTTAAGGCGTTACTTTTTTCTTTATGAACTTAATACTCTAGATGTCTGACAAGTCATCCCCGGGAAGGGAGTTTCCGGGTAGCATGATGTCCAATACGATGGCAACGGGAAGGGAGTTCCCGGGCAGTTTGACGTCAGGAACTACGACCCCACCAACACTGATGCCCATGAGGGAGGTGGTTGCCGGGCAGTTCGTGACCGCGCCAACAATGTGGTCGGACCTGTTCGATGCCAACAACAATGTTGGCACTCCACACAGGTTCCGACGCCTAGGGGTCCTTCCCGGTGAGCCTGCGGGACAACTGCAACACCCGAAATCAAGAAGTATGAGCACGACACCATCATCAAGCACAATGTGCGTTTCGTTGCGAAGGGTTACGTACAGCGCACAGGGTGAGTACTTGCAGGAGGTCTTCCCTCTTGTGGCAAAGCACGAGCAGAGTTACGAGCTACACAAAGCCCAAGAAGGCGGACATCCCGACAAAGGCACTTAGTCGCATCTAGTTCCAAGAGCTGCGCTACAAGAGACCGGGATCATTGACATCAAGCTCCTTCGACCGGGTTGAGGGGGAGATTGTGAGCATTAAACGTGTCTACCTCTTGCAGTTGCATGTTATCAAGAAAAGCAGCAGCGTGCTGCATGCCTTGGTAGTTAAGGAAACTAGTAGTCGCAGTAGTAGTTTCTAGTATGGCTTCTTTTTCGAGAGTATTTTGAGAGTATGCCTAGACCTACCATGTTTTTAGAGAAGTCAGAAATCAAGTACAAGAGGCAACATGTTTGTTGCAAACATACAAATGTAGCAAAAACACCACACTCAAGATAATCGAAAGATTAGCCACCAGAACAAAAACAGGCACAATGCAAAGGTGCCTGTCCTAAACAGATCGACAAGGTGCGTCTCGATCAACACCGGTCATCCCAAAGAGCAACAACTTTCACCGAACTTTGCTCGGCACCGCACCCAACAACTCTTGATTGTCTAAGAAGAGACGGCGAGTGGGCAGCGAGACTTCACCAGGATCAACACACAAGCTAGCCTAGTCGGCGTTCGAAGAAAGGCAGGATTTTCATCTGAAATGTCGCACATCTCCTGCCCATCCCGCAGGAGTACGGCCTAACTGACCAGATGGGTCACACCGCCGCCGCAGCAACACCTTGCCGTCGTACCCGGACTGTCACGGAGAAACCCATCAAGGCTGAGGAAACACGGTCCAACACCACATCCAACACGGGTCAAGAACACGCAGCTCCTTCCATCCTCCAACACAACATTAGCACCACACCACGAGCAGCTCCTTCCATACTCCAACACCAGCACCAGCACGGCCGGGCCGCCGGCATCTCGAGAAGCTAGTCCACCACTCCAGGCGGACGGCCTCATTGCAACCACAGTCAAGTGACCCAGATCAGATCCGGTCGACGCCCCACCACCCATACCTGCGCTGCAGCCTCTAAGAACCATCCGCCGACGCTTGCGACCCCAGGGCACCCACGCATAGCAGAAGCCGCCTGGCCGCCCCTCGCGCAGCATCTCCAGGCCGAGCCGCGCCTCCCTCTGCAACCACGGCCCAACTGCGGTGCCACCGACGCCGTCGCTTATCGGAAAAACCACCACGCACCGGCCAGTACTACATTGCGAGCTCCTGACCCATCTCCGCCGCACCACACACTCCCCGCCGTGCGCTGCCACACCGGAACTCTCCCCGTGCCGCCCCTTGACGCAGCTCCCCCGCACGCGAAGGAGGCCCGTCAGGGTGCGCCGTTCACGCCCTCCGCCTTTGAGAGCCGGGCGCCACCACCACCGCAGGCGCCGGCGGGGCGGCGCGCGGGGCTAGGGATTTCCCCTCCGGAGCCGCCCGCGCGAGGGGCCCCCGAGGGAGATAGGAAAGTTCTAGTATGGCTTTGACTAACTTCACATGTAAGAGAAAATGTGAAGTAAGCAGTGATGTCATTAGGTAGTAGTACGTCAGCCATGTGCTACTATAGTGAGTTTTTTTTTGAAATCATATGGGAGTTTATTCCAAACTTACAGGGTTACAATCGAGAGACAATCACAACATGGAGGACATCTGCACATCCACACCGCATTAATTACATGATTCGGTACGGCTATAGTTTGCCGTACAATTGCTACCCTGTTTTGAGCTCTACTAATTTTCTATGGAACAAACTCCCTTTCATTCATCATTGACTTGATTTCTGCTACTAGGTGTCGCTATCACTTGAGAGGATTGATAGCGCTTCGGATGAATCAGATTGCACCATTACTATAATCAATCAGATTGCACCTAAATATTTGTCTTTATAGAGATTTTAACAAGTGACGACATACACAGCAAAATAGGTGAATATACACTTTAAAATATGTCTATATACATCCGTATGTGGTAGTTCATTTGAAATATCTAAAAAGACAAATATTTAGGACCAGAGGGATTAATATATAATGGGACTGAGCCCTCCCGGTTGTAATTATTCCACTCCACTCAGCTTTAATACTAGTACGAGCTATTCTCTTCTCAAGTGTGTGTGTTGTACATTAAGTGTGTGCTTCACTTGTGGGTTTGAGCAAAGCTAGCAAAGGGGTGCAAACAGCCAGTAGCTTCGCCTGTGTAGTTCGATCCGAAGGAAGCTATAGCTAGTTACTGGTTTGGGCTAACAGTAAGCCCCAAAAGAACAAGCCCTACAAACTGATAAACCTTTTGGTGCTTATGTGTATTTTGGAATAGCTGCGAGCCTGAGTGCGCGTGTGCATGTGCTCAAGACTTGTAGAATCACTAGCTCCTTAACAAGCTGAACCTTTTCTAAAAAAAAACAAGCTGATCCCTGAATATTTATAAAGATGATGTTGATATCAGATTTAATTTTGATTGATTGAGCCATTGTATTATATTTATAATAACGATGATATTGAGCATCCGCAAACGATGATATTTATAAATATTTACTAGTTGAAAATTTTATTTTGGGGACGGTAGTCAATACGTCGTCTGACTGAGGAGCTTCTTGATCTTGTTGGACAGGTCTTCCACTCCCATCCGCTCGATTTGAATATCGTTGTGGTTTGTACTTGTACCCTGGGCCTCCTCTCCCGTTATGGTTTGCTTACCATCCGGTTGTTTATCCTTGAGGATTTGCTGGAGCACTGGTACCAGCAGTCCCTTGACGTCCTTCGTGGTATCAAAGGCTTGTGACACGGACACCAGCGCCTGGCGAGGGAAGTCCATGTCCAGCTGCCGGCACAACTCCATGGCCAGGGTTGTCTTCCCCAGTCCTCCGAACCCCACAATGGAGAAGACATTCAGACCCTCTTGGACCGCCGCCGCTTTGATCTTCCCGGCCAGGCTGTTGGCCTGTTCTATGATGCCGACAAACTGATCAGGGTCGTCAACACGGCGGAGGGCATTTGCAGACACAGACGCCGCCGAGACCGGGGCAAACCAGGCGGACCTTTGTAGGTCAATGCCGTAGTGAGCGCGGCGTTCGCTGACCTTGGTGGTACGGACCAGGAGGGCCTTGATGTCAGCAGCGAGGGTGCGCTGCAGCACAAGCTTCACGTACGGGGTACCTGGCAACGCTCTTGGCTCGCGAAAGCAGGTATCCGGCCCAGGAGAAGTTGGGCTGGCTGCCGGAGACGTCATTCGGCGGTCGTGGGGTGGGACAGACGATGCAAAGCGAGTAGGTGTCGATGCAATCCTCAGCGTCGTCGGCGAGGTCGTGCACCTGCTTCTCCCACTTCCGGACGAGGTGGTCGACGGAGCTCTGGTCGGCCTCGGAGATGACCCGGAGGGCGGCGTTCATGGTCGCCAGCTCGTCCCGTAGGTGGACGACATTGTCGCCGACGCCGCAGATCTCCTGGAGCTCCTCCACCAGCACCTGTCCGAACGTGCTCACAATGGACTGCGCCGCGCTCTCCATTCTCGACAACTTAAACCCCTCTCCTCTTTCATCTACGACGTACTCCTCAGGCCTGGGTTGAGTGAGTGAGTCGTTTCCGTTTCGAATAAAGCCGTTACGTGGGTGGCACCATTGGCTGTCATCATTGCATTGCTGTCGTTGCAAACATTCTCTCCCGGGCTTACCACTAGCTACTACTACCTCCGTCCTGATTTATAGGTCCCCTTTGTAATTTGTACCAAAGATTTAACTAACAAAATGTTAATGCATGTCAAAAAAATTATATCGTTGAATTCGTATTTGAACATAGTTTTCAATCATATAATCAAATACGAATCCAATAATATAACTTTTTCAATGATATAATTTTTGTTGACATGCATGAACATTTTGTAAGTTTAATCTATAGTCAAAATTTAACACGAAATACAATGAAGACCAATAAATCAGGACAGAAGTAGTAGTACAAGAAAGGAATAGAATCAATGCATGTTTCCACTATCTAAAGAAGAGAAAGGAATCATCATTATCTACATCTACAAACAAAGAAAAGAGAAAAGGAATAAAGTCTCAAACTTGCAACGCCTGCTAGACACTATCTCGTCTAGTATACCATACTCAGCAGTTACATATATACTAGCAGTTGGGGCACCAACCGGTGGCGCCGCTTAGAAGAAAGCTGGGCGGTGGCGCCCCTTCGGCTGCTTGTTTCTTTTTCTATTGCCACACATGCATGTACAACTGAGAACCTTGTTAACCAATGACCATAAAGCATGCCAAATCCCTTGAGTAGTAATCCAAACTATGCATTACATATATGCTAGCTGGTTCAAAAGGAAGGGTAAGCAGTTTTGGTAATGGTATACATATCGGACATTGTCCAAAAGTGGAGGCACAATTCCTTGTATGGTAAGGCAGAGTTCATGGCTCCCACACGTGGCAGTGGCGGTCGCCGACGATCCTGTCTAGAGGCGTTGATGACGCTTCACAAAATAAAGAAGACATTGGCGATGACCCGACGACGCACTCCACGACAAGCTTGGTGACAAAGGGGTTGCCAGCAAGGAGGTGCTCCCTGAGTTATTGAAACTGCAACAATCAGGCCTCCATCTCAAGTGTCTGAAAAAAACATGAATTGAAGCCAAATGATTCACAGTACTTGATGGACTAAACATCTAGAAAGACGCATTTCATCCACAACTGAAACTTAAGAGTGATCTGCTGACCAAGGTCAATAACTTCTGGTCTAACCAAAGACAAAATATACAAGGGTAGCAGATCATAGAACTTATATTGTTGTTAACAAGCCAGAAACCATCTATCTTCTGAACAAAAAGAAAGCTAAAATCTTCAGTCAGGGCATACTTACATTTTTTGAACAATATCAAGTGGTATCGCTTACGTGATCATTCCTGTAAAGAGGAAGCACATGGCCAATCATCATTCGATTCATGCTTACTGGAAACAAATAACTAAGAGCAAATAAGATAACTTGCAGTGTAGGAGGTAATCCTTCCATTTTAAATGGAAAATGCCAAACAGAACATGATACAGAAATAAAATGTTCTGCAACTAGCGATTTTCTCAAAAGAGAGTAAATTATTAAACCAATTCCCACTTCTGAAAACAACGGAAAATAACCAGGGTAACGTTGAAGATGCATGTGCAATTAGAACAACCATGTATCCTTGACCAACAATGAGACTTACAATTGGCACAACACTCGACTGCAATCAAGGCGCGCGCGCGCGC
>NC_041390.1:625220390-625232334 GCF_002162155.2 Triticum dicoccoides | reverse complement strand
TCTGCATCTATCTATTGATGGGCCCATTGGAGGAACAAGATATTCAGGAAAGGGAACTGACCGGTAGTCAGAATTATGCATCCATCTATTGAAGGATCCATTGGAGGAACAACAAGAAACTCAGGGAATGGGGGCCGACCGAGAAGCAGATTGGGCACTCATCGAGGTTGGTGTTGTGTGCATTGTTACTTATTAAGCAGGTGTCTACTGCAGAGTGATATCATCTGTTGCTTTCTGTTACCAAGATTTGAAATAATAGAAATAACAATAACAGCAAAACAAAGAAATTCAGGGAGTGGTCTCGTGAAGATGTACGTGACATTGTAAGAAAGAAGAAAGCTCAGAAACTGTGGTATGAAACACATTCGCATAACCATTCTGAGTTGTAGAAAGTTCAAGGAGGAAGGCAATGTTAATAAGTTGGTACACCAATCTATTCCTGAGAATGGTCAGTTTTAAGGGATAAAAAAACAATAATCTATTCTTACCAAGCTTTTCATTAGTAAAAAGTTCGGTACCCAAATAACTTGTTAGCAGCAAAACTTTTCACTAATGTGAAAATAGAACTGCAATATGATCTCTTATGAGAAAAGAAACTGACATGAGGTTAAAAAAAGAGCAAACATAGATGGTATGGCAGAAGAACAAATGAAACTCCTGATGACAGGGTATACAAACATGATGAAACAAATCTCGAATAGGTAAACCAATAAGTTCTTAAGAAAAATAACCTGGAAAGCAAATCACAAGCACATCAATGTCAAACAGAAATAAAAAATTGTTTCTTAAAAGGATATCATACTATTTAGTAGTTATAATATCTATGACCAGATATATAGTAACAAAGTTGAATAATTTTAGTCCTTTCAACCCTAGTTGATGCAGCAAAAGATGCACAAAATAATGACCTTTACAACAGGTTTGTCCGGTACTGGACAGAGACGGGTTGAAGCAGAGTGTCGTCGACAGTGAAGTGAGAGGCTGCAGCAGAGGGCTTCATGGCGAGGCGGCGGGCTCAAGCAGAACAAGCACGCAAAGATGCATCTGCAACTAAAGCTTGCCCAAATGGAAGAACAATACTTTGGGTAAATGACGAGCTACACATGAGAATAACATGATTCAATGAGCAAATAAAAAATTCTTGCATGAAAAAAAATGTACATATAGACATAGTCCAACTTGCACACATGAACAAAAATCAACACTTGGACACATCCGAGCATGAGCAAAAATCTACAAAGAGAGACGAGCGATAGCAAAATCAGATCACCTCTTATGTGAGCATCCAACCTAAAATCCACAACAATATATGGCTGTACACCTGAATTCAGATAAGCATTTTTTTCTGTGAATTCCTACTTCTGGATTGAGGAGACTACAAGTTGTACAACGAACAGACTGAATGAGATGCATGTATACCAGCGAGGAGGGCGATGCAGAAATTGAGTCGGGATATGGATAAGCCCCAATTTCCGGCGAGGCCGTTGGCTGACTTAAAGTAGCAGGTGGCGGCGACAGGGCCGCGTACCAGAGGCTCTGCATCTGCAAATGTGCCAACAAGGTACAAAGTCATTAAATCAACAAAAATCAACGAACATATGGAAGCAAAGAAACAGATGTCACTTCGAGGGGGTGGCACTTACATTGCTCAGTTGGAAGAGAGGACTAACATCAAACCTAGGGATTCTGAAGTTCAAGGCCAGAACTGAAAATCAAGAACTCCTTCAAGACCTGATCACATCACTTCAAGCTTAGATTCCTATTTGTAGTCTTGCTTACCCTTGTATATTTTTTGTATACTTGGCCTTGTTTTATTTGTAAATCCCTTTCTGCCCTTTCGCAAAATAAAAAGACCATTTCTGCCACCAATTGGTGGGCATACAGACAGTATGTAATTATTTCTCAAAAATTTAAAGCATAGCAGCGGAAGCCTCTCCTGCTGTTTTGACTGCTAAAAAAATCATTAAATCAATGAACTAACGCCCCTCCTAAAATAACTAAATAATTGAATTGCAAATAGATAACTGGAAAATACTACTTCTACTTGAGTTTAGCTTATAGTATATACAAAGATAGAAGTGGCATGCTATAACAAAAACTTCTGGAAAAGTGAAAGTTCACACAAACAGACAAACAAACACATAATGTAAAACGAGCAGATCAGCACACCATGGCAGAGAGTGGGCTCAGAGGCAAGAACTTTGATGAGAAGCCTGTAAAAGTTATGGCAATGACGATAAAAATGAGAGGATAGGTTATTCAATACCTCGTATGGTGTACGTGTGACAGAAGATGTGTGTCTACAACCATCAGAAGAAGGTTACCACTGCCTAACGGATATCAGGGTAATGCCAAGCAAGTCACGACAACGACACCTAGAACAGATAAGAAGCATATCACTACTTGTGAAATAAAGACCACTAAGATATAGCAGCATCATGATGTTGCTTGTCTCCATCGGCTCTGGACCAGATACTATCAGCATAAAAAATAGTCAGAAAATGATGACATAAGAAGGTTACCCGGCAATAGAAAAGCAAATTAATTGTAGTCGATTGTATCCTCATTGTTAACCAAATTTACCAGGAATTTCCAAGCCATCATTAAAGTTTGAACAAGAAAACACAAAGGCACAAAACGCAAGAAATCTTGTCTGATAACTAAATCGGTAACCATGTAAGAATACCAAAAGCAACTCACAATTTATACATGTTCCTATAAATTAAAACATCGGGTCATAATGCATTTGCTTTGTGCATTTCACACAATCAAAAAAATTGTCTAAAAAGTTAGACATATTTTGTGTTTCTATTAGAAACTAAAACACATGTCACAGGCCTCTTAATTATTATAAATTGATGAGAAAGCACATTGTCCAGTACAGTAGTGCATCTTTGAAAATTCATGGTACTCAATGTCACGCTGACAGTGTAGGGCTTGGAATACTACAACAACTTAATAGATGAACTGATACGGCATGATAAAGATCAATTTATCTACCTGAACATAGCCTTTGATCGATCTTGATTAACCATCACTGCAGGCATACAACCTAATGTTACCATCTAGTACCATTTTGATCTCCCTCAGTCAGCCCCAGATTCATGTCATTCCAGCTGAATGGAGCTTCAGAATCTTTTAGACGCTTTTGTTCTTCATTTGAATGTATGGTGATATATGTGCAGGAGACAATTATACCATGTACATGGACACCTGCTTCAAATGCTTTGGAGGTAGCGTGAAGCACTGGGTCCCGTGTGATTTCGACGAGGTAGTAGCGATGATCTGCAGCCAAATACACAACAACATGAGCCATAACTTGAAATAGAAAGCGGAAAACACAAATCAGCATGAAAATCATGCACTACCGGAATCGCACCTATGCCGATGGCCCTGGCCGTCGGCATAGCCCTGATTGGCCGTCAGGACAGGCCTATGCCGACGGCCCCCGTCGGCATAGGACCGTCGCCAACATATCCGTCGGCGTAGCCCGGGAGGCCGTCGGCATAGAAAGGCCGTCGGCATAGGCCCTATCCCGACGGTGTTCGTACATCTATGCCGACGGCCCTGGCCGTCGGCAATGTTACCTCCTAACGGCGGCCGCCGTCAAGTGCTGACCAACGCCTGCTCGCCACGTGGCAAGCCTATGCTGACGGCCTAGCCGTCGGCATAGATTTAAACTAAGCCGACGGCCAGGCCGTCGGCATAGGCCTGCCACGTGGCAGCAACTGGGCTCTCCTGGGGCAAGGCTATGCCGATGGCCTGGCCGTCGACTTAGTTTATATGTATGCCGACGGCCAGGCCGTTGGCATATACTTACCCGAGGAGCTCCCAGTTGCTGACATGTGGCGTCTATGCCGACGGCCTAGCCGTCGGCTTAGTTTAAATCTATGCCGACGGCTAGGCCGACGGCATAGAGGCCACGCGTCAGCAACTGGGAGCTCCGGCCAGCCCTATGCCGACGGCCTAGCCGTCGGCATAGTTTGTATTTGATTTTTTTCTTTTTTCTATTTGTTTTCAAATCAATTCAATTCAGATATACAACACATATCAGCAGATATATATGATGGAAATAGACATATAGAACACATCTAAGTATCATCCGTCACCATCACAACAATATATGCATAAGCATCATCATAATCAACATAAAGATAAGCATAAGCATATAAAGAAGCACGCAAGTCATCTAAAGGACCATCAAAGACCACAAGTTTATCATCATCACCACACACAAGTCATCTAAAGATACATAAGCATAAGCACACAAGTAACCAAAAGGCTTAAGCGCCAGGACGTCGAGCACCGCGGAGGTCGTCACCGCCAAGACCACTGAAGCCCAGGTCGTGAGTGCTAGCGGCAGCGCTACCACCAAGACCGTCTCCACCTCCGCCTCCGCCTCCATGGATCGGAGTGGTCAGGCTCCGTGACTCGGGAGTGCTGCGAAGACCACCGCCAACGGTTGATCCACCGGTTCCCTGGATGTTGAAAAGACATATTAACGGGATATATGACTGTGTTGAAAGGCATGATATGCTTTGAGTGAATAGATTGGGGATGAACTAACCGGCGAGGGGCCAGCGTTCTGTGCCACAAACTCCTCAAAGGTCAGCAACGTTGGTTGTGCTGGAGGACCCTCTGCTGATGGCCATTGAGGACACCTGCCCGCCACCATTTCTTGAAAAGCGTGCTGCATCTGGCGATCCCTCTGCTGATGGTATGCATAAAGGCGGTCGTGCCACACCATGGTCTCCTGGCGTGTGTACTCCATGTAGGCCTACAATATGACATGATGAAACTCATAAAACTACTAAAGGCGGAAAATAAAGGGAGCAATGAAGATAATAGGGGAAAATACTTACAGTTTGCTGCTCCTGAAAGAGGGACAGTGACGGTGCACTGCTCATGGGCGTGCTCGCGCGCTGGCTCAAGGTCGGGTCAATCCGACGGAGCTGTGTGTAGGAGATAGTAGGAGTGATCACAGCATCGAGAACCGCCTCCCGACCGTGCTCCTTCGGCCCCATGCCCACCACCACCCTTTTATCCAGATCCGCCGCAATGGGGTCAGTGTGTCAGGATGTAACGCCAGATACCCATCAAAGTAGGCCTTCTTCCTATGCGCGGTCTTCTTGCCGTAGTACTTGGGCTCGCCAGGCTTGGGGTCCTTCCGCGTATGGGCGATCTCCCACGCCTGCATGTGTGAGAGCGGCCGCTTCAGTTTCTCCTCCTACACCACCAAACAGAGGTTAGTCATACATAAGAAAGTAATGGTAAATAGAAGAAGAAGAATGTTTAATGGGGTTAGTCATACATTAACTGCCTTGTGGAGATAGTGGTTTCGGTTTCCCTGAGCATGTACTCCCTCCTTCCCTCGGTTAGCCTTGTTTTTGACTCCATGGCCGCCCAGGCTCCAGCCTCATCACACCAAAGATCCACCAATGCCGCCTAGGACTCGTCTTTTCCATAACACCAATTTGGTAACACCTACATAATGAAAGCATAATGGCATGTCAACACGAAACGGTGAAATGTACCACAAGGTAATGAAAGCATAATGAAAAATCTTTTATACTTACCTTCAAGAACTCGTCCCTCTCCAAGGTAATGCCCATCCTACGCGCGTCTTCCTTGGTCATCTTCACACCAAGATAGTCGTGATGGTATGTTGAGATAGCCACATAGCGCACCTCGTACTGCATCTGGCGGGCCTTCTTCTTGCATTGGCGCAGCACGATCTGGTCCGCTCTGGCCCTGTGCTCCGGGAGAACTCGATAGAATTTCTACAATCATGCACGAAACAAGAATGGAAGAAGCCATGAGTTAAATCATTCATGAAACTAGAATGGACTTGTGCTTCTGAAGAGAATTCACCTAGAAAGTGGTGATCACGGCCTTGGCATGGGTCCCATGGTCCGCGTGGAGGGACGCTTCCCAGTGCTCCCAGCTCGTGGCCAAGACCCGATGGTTCGGGTGCCCTACTGGATCCGGACAGTACAACCCCGGCCAGTGTAACTTCAGCAAGACGATGATGAGGCCATTGGGAATACGGACCCCTTTAGAATATATCCAGTTGCTGCAAAAGAATGAACTATTAGCATGTGACAAGCAAAATAAATAACAACCAGAATGAGCATGTGACAAGAAAAATAATGAAATTATTATAAAGTGGCACTTACTCTTTCCCCGTGGGCTCAATGAGCCACTTCTGCTCCTCAGTAGCAGGAACCTGCTTTGGTAGCTTTGCGTTACCACGCAGCCACCCCTTGTTGTCAACCCCCTCCCCGCCAGCACCATCATCCCCGCCACCACCCTCCTCCTCGCCTGCCTCCCCCTCCCCAACCTCCTCCTCATCCTCCTCCTCCTCGTCCTCCTCCTCCACCTCCTCCTCGGCCCCATCCCGAACCTCCTCCTCTTCGCCTGCCTCGTCCTCGTCCTCCTCCTCACCAGAGGAGGGTACCTCACTAGAGGAGGGCACCTCACTAGAGGATGGCCTCGAAGACAACACCCCTAAGTCGGTGAGGGTGCGCTCTTTCTGGCCGCGACCCCCTATAGTGTCTCTACCCCCACCACCTCGCCCTCTAGGGGCTCTCCCCCCGCCCCCTCCTCCTCTAGGGGCATCTCTCCCTTGACCTCCCTGTGAGGAGTCATCGTCAAGTAGCCGGGGGGGAGGATTACGTGCTGGACCACTCCGACTAGGCAGGCCAACGACCTTGCATAGGAAACCCACGCCGTCGGCCTTCCCCTTGCCCATGTTCCATGAACCTGCATTGAAAAGAGAATAAGCAATTAGTAAATTAATGAAATGAAGGAAAAGGCATGATAATAAACACATTAATAAAAATGCATAAAAGGCATATTCCTAAACTATAGAAAAAAAGACTTGACACATATATCTCCTAGAAACCATATGAATCATCACTGTTGTAACCTCTTTCTTGGTCCGTCTCATCATCACTATCAATCATATCATCTTCGTTGTCTGACGGAGGTGGAGGCTCTTCCTCGTCGTCAGCGTCTTCGTTTAACTTTTCTAGCATAAGTATGTCATTTTCATTGACAATGGTCTCACCATCATTCCGTGCTTCGTCGTCGTTTGGATCCACATCATCATCACCCAATGGTCTAGCGTCATCGTTTCTAACCACATCATCATCATCAGCTTGCTCTTGATAGAACACTCCCTCGTATGTCATGGGGTTAATGTTGTAGTAATCGTCTTCATTCGGGTTCGGTAGCTTACCATGTGGCGACACCTTGAACACAACTTCCCAACCCTTTAGGTACTCTTTCTGGCATGGGTAAGGCAGATAATATACTTGTGTAGCTTGGGTAGCCGCAATGAAGAGATCGGCTCCGGCATAGACGGTTGATGGTTTAACTTCGACCAAACCAATGGAAGGCGTATGTTTTACCCCTTCCCGCGGATCGAACCATCGACATTTGAACACAGGCAGACTTAGGGTCTCGCGCCCCTGGTGGAATTTAATCTCGTATATATTTTGTACCCTTCCGTAGTAGTCTACTGAATTTTGACCGGGGGTGTACACTCTGGTATTTATTGTTTTGGGATCAGGCCGGCTGTTCTGGTGATCCTCTGTATGGAGGCGATACCCATTCACATCATACTTTTTACATGTCATGACGGCAGGGTCAAAACCCATGGAAACCCATCTCAATTCATCATCCATAGATATGTTCGGATCTTTTCCCTACAAGTATAATTGAAATTGTTGCGTGCATTAGTTAACTAATAAATGTTGAACTAGGTATTTAATAGGGGAGTGTGGAAAATTACTTTCTCCATGAACCAAGCAACAAAATTTTTACATCCAGGGTTTCCATGACGGAGAAGAGTAAGTGCCTCCGCCTCAGTAGGAGGATTCATTCCCGTCCATTCCTCTTGAACGAAATCACTAAAAAAAGAAAACCGGTGTTAGACCAGGACTAAGTGAACATAAAACATGATGATGTGGAAGACATAAAGGAATGGTGTAGTGGTATTACCTCATCCACAGTTCCTTAACTTCCCTGATGTTGTGCAAGATATAGAACATGAGGTCCTCCCACTCTTGTCGTGGCATGTTATAAGGTTTCGAGGCCCCAGACCTCCCACCTTGCGTGTTGAATAGATGTAGCTTGGGTTGATACTTCGGCTCTTCTATATTGTATTGAGGCACCTTGTTATGCAGATGGGGAACGTGGTCTGGATAGTATGATGTCCTGAGGTCTGACACCTCCTCTAGGATAACTGCCTCAGCTATGGAAGCTTCAATCTTAGCTTTGTTTCCACATTTCTGTCGGAGATGCTTGTTCTGTCTCTCAGGGCCGTACTGCCAGCGATTCTGCACAGGCCCCCCCAACAATACCTCGTTCGCGAGGTGCAGAATGAGATGTGTCATCGGTGTAAAGAAGCCTGGCGGAAATATCTTCTCTAGCTTGACTATCAACTCCGGTGCCTTCTTATGCAATTTTTCAATCACGTCTTTACTTACTTCTTTAGCACAGAGCGTGCGGAAGAAATGGCTTAGCTCGGAAGCACTCGCCAGACATGCTCGGGGACATAGCCTCGAACCATCACCGGCATTATCCGCTCAATCCATACATGGTAGTCATGACTCTTCAGGCCGGTCACTTTGCCCGTTGAAAGATTGACTCCCTTACTTATATTCGATGCATAACCATCGGTGAACTTCAAAATGTGTTTCAGCCAGATAAGTACTTCCTTTTTTTCTGGTGGTTTAAGGACAAAGTCAGCATCTGGCTTGAACCAGTTTTTTCGACCGCCTGTGGGAGGCTTCATGTTCAGACGTGGTCTATCACAAATTCTCTATTGATCGGCTCTAGCTTTAACGTTATCCTTCGTCTTATCAGGAATATTGAGGATCGTGTGGAAAAGGGACTCTGCCACATTCTTTTCGGTGTGCATCACATCGATATTGTAAGGAAGTTTGAGGTCCTTGAAATAGGGAAGCTATGAGAAGGGGGTAATGTGAGTCCAGTTGTGCGTCTCACCATATCCCTCGAAGCCTTTGGCTTTGGCTTTGGCTTTGCCTTTGACTTTAGGCTGGAGAGATTTTAGCCGAGCAAGAACATCTGCCCCCGAAAATGTTGGAATCTTGGTTACTTCATGAACAACCCGGCCTTTCGTGAAGTTCTTCTTGTCTTCCCTATCTAGATGGTCTGGAGGGAGGAACTGTCGATGCAGGTCAAAGGCTACATACTTGCCACCCTTACCCAGCCAAATCATTCGCAGAGCCTGCATGCACACTGGGCATGGCATCTTCCCACTTGTACACCATCCACAGAATAGAGTATAGCCGGGAAAGTCATGCATGCAATAGTGCAACCAAACTTTCATCAAGAAATTTCTCTGCAGATCCCGATCATATGTCAACGTCGGAAAGTACCAAGAATGGTGCAAAGCATCCACCAGCGGCTGCATAAACACACCCAATTGCTTCCCCGGATAATCAGGCCCCGGAATGATGAGCGACAAGAACATGGTCTTGCGTTGCATTAGGGCACCGGGAGGAAGATTGAGCGGAATTACAAACACGGGCCAGCAGCTGTATGGATTGGACGACATGCCATAAGGATTCAACCCATCACCTGATATGGCTATTCTGACATTCCCAGCCTCGGCTGCTTCCTCGGGGTATTCTTCATCGAACGACGTCCATGCTTCCCCTTCCGATGGATGTACGATTTTTTGGATTGTACCTTATACCTTCCTTGTGCCACTTCATCATTTTGGCAGACTCCTTCGTGATGAAAAGCCGCTGCAGTATTTTTATAAAATCAAGATACCGAAGAACCTTAAGGGGGATGGTTAGCTGCTTTTTCTCACCATCCTCACCGACCACCTCAATGTACCGAGACGAACTGCACTGCCTATAGTACTTGTCATCCGCATACTCATGCCTAAACAAAAGGCAATTCTTCGGGCAAACATCTATTTTCTCATAATCCATAGAGGGTGCCTTCATGATTTTCTTTGTATCGTACATGCTTTTCGGCAGTTCATGACCCTCAGGGAGGCTGTTAGCCCATACTCCCAAGAATGCTTCGAAGCATTTCTGGCTACAGCCGTACTCAGCCTTGACTGTAATCAGTTGCGAGATGGCATCCAGCTGAGATATTTTCGCACCCGCATAAAGAGGTTTCTTCGACGAGGCCAAGACCTCCAAGAAGGCCTTTGCGGTTGCCTCCGGCTCCTCCGGTTCATTCTCTGAAGGTGTCGCATTTCCCGTTTCTGCAACAATGACATCATCTAGCATGTCCTTGACCGCGTCGTCCTCATATCCATCGATGCATTGTCGCATCACCTCCTCTCTACCACGGTCCTGCTCGGCTATGTTTATCGGTGGCATGTCAAAGTTTGGCATATATCCGTGCGTGCGGAAGTGCTCACTCATGTCCGTCTGATTTCTACGGTGACGTCTGGCACATCTCGCACAGGGGCATGGTAGGATAATTCTCATTGGACGACGGAATATCTCCTTCAAATACACATCGGTTTTCGCCATCCACTCCGATGTTACTCGATTCCGACGGATAAAACCACTGTACATCCACTGATTATCTGCCATCCTCTGCTTTTTTGCAAGCCACACAACATAATTAAGGATTCATTTAAATTAATCACATCAAATTTTCAGTTTCTACCGCGTTTAATCCACCTACATCTCTAATAGGTAAAGATGGGTCCTAATCCCACCCGAGGATGTGTAGATTGAGTACGTTCTCCATTCTACCCCGTTTCGAGACAAAATTTCGGCAACACCTCCCCGCTGTTCTCCAGATACACGTCTCGGCAAATAGCCGAGAGAATGTGCTCTGGAGAACAATGGGGAGGCGCCGCTGAAATCCTGTCTCGGAATGGGGTAGAACATGGAGAACATACCAATCTACACATCCTCGGGCTGTCCATGGAAAACGCTGGACAATCCGAAAGAGCTGTGGTGATAAATATGCAATTGAATGCATATTTATCGATGCAACCCTTTCGGACGGGAGACGCCTAGATTACGCCAGTTGACTTGAGAATGAAATCTAGTCACATGAAAAAGGAGGTGATGGATTTGTAGCTCACCCTCCGCTGTAGAGGAAGTAGTCGAACAGCAGAGGGATGCTCAGGGACCAACGCGTCGGACAACGGCCACTCCGGTGAAATGTGACACCACAAAGCCTGCAAATTCCACCGAAAAAACAACTTAGATCATCACATCTCAGTCAAGTGTCAAACTTTTGTCTTCTATTATTTTAGCAAGATCATCATGACTATCAATTTTTTAGCAAGATCATCACATCTTAGTAAGTTTCAAAATTTTGTCTTCAATTATTATATCAAGATCATTATGAGTATAAAAAATAGCAAGATCATCACATCTCAGTCAAGTGTCAAAATTTTGTCCAACATCCATCCATCCATTCATATATCATTAACTTGACCAACATCCATTTATCAACATGACCTAACATTAAATTTATGACAAACAAAGTTTCTAAAAAAATTCACCGACATTCCATCCCATCCACCATCTATGATTCTAACAACATCCATGCATCCATCTAACAAAAAATAATCCATACATCCATCCACCTAAAAACAGTAGCAAGAAGAACAAAAAACATACAATTTTTTTATTTATCTAACTATATATCCATCCATTCATCTAGCAACACAATAGCGGCAGGGGAGCAAGGCAGCAGCAGGGGGAGTGGCACGGTGGCAGGGGAGCTCACCGAGGGGGGCGGTAGGGGAGCGGCGGGGGACGTGGTGGCGGAGGTCGTGTCTGAGGGGCCGGCGACGGGCGGTGGAGCATGGGCGGCCGAGGCCTCCCCGGTGCTCACCAGCAGCAGAGGAAGGCCGAGAGGGCGCTGAAGTTCGCCGGAGCCACGACCACGGCCAGCTCACCAGCAGCAGCAGGAGGTGGGCGGGGCG
>NC_041390.1:625207504-625220259 GCF_002162155.2 Triticum dicoccoides | reverse complement strand
ACGGGTGGAGGGGTCGGGTGGAGGGGTCGGGTGGAGGGGGCGGCCGGGGCGACGGGTGGAGGGGGACTTGGGTGGAAGGGGGCGGATGGCAGCAGCGGGTGGAGGGTGTGGACGGAGGCGCGGCGGGTCGGGATCCGGTGGCGGCGGCGGCGCGGGTGGGGGTCGGGGTCGGGCGGCGGCGCGGCGTGGGTCGGAGTGGTTTGAGGAGGGGCAGTTGAACGAGTGGCCACGGTGTGGCTCGAGTGGATAAGGGTGGATCTATGCCGACGGCATGGCCGTCGGCATAGGAGTGGTCCCACCTGACAGCGAGAGGGCCATCGAGTGGATAAGGGTGGCTCTATGCCGACGGCCAGGCCGTCAGCATAGATAGGAGGTCTGTGCCGACGGCTATGCCGTAGGCATAGATGGCAACTACTTTTTTTTTTGAAAAAATAGTCCCACCTCGCCGAGGGAAAAGCAATTTGACATGTTTAAATAGTTCACTAATCCATACGTTATAAGCTCCGGTATTCATTAGACTTATATGAAGAAAATGGATAGTTGTTGTGAACTTTTCAGTGCTCGGGCACCGGGCGTGCCCGGGCAGCTGGCCCGGTGCCCGAGCACTAAAAGGTTCACAGCAATTGTACATTTTCAATGATGAATACCGGAGTTTTTAATCAATTCAATTATTACATTTTTAGATTCTTAGTTTACCGTCTGTATGGGACCCGGTACCCGACACCTGGAGGGGGGAAACGGACGCGTCGGGTCTACACGGAGGGGATCTTGCTGTGGGTCTGGCCCGGATGTTGCTCCAAAGTGTTCCTATGGGCTAACCTACCACAACTGGGTCGATAGGTCCACTGCTCAAAGCCCGTCCGTGCAAAGTCAAAGGGCTAGATCCCGTGGTCAAACGCTACAGGGTTAGGCAGGACGGGGCCCCTGGGGGGGGGGGTAGCAATGCCACCCGAGAGTCGCACTGGGCCCTCATACATGCGGGGTGGTGTGGTGGCATGTCCGAAGAGGCGGCACGCGTCTCCGGGGGGTGCCCCCCTCACGAACGGCGATGACACGGTAGTAGACGTTCTGCGGTAATGATGCGGCGTGAATATTATTAAATACTCGGAGCGCGATAAAATCATGAGTTTTTTACATGACGCGGGCACATGTGCTGTTGGACTGATGGTAATTTTTCATAATTGTTCGTGATGGAGTAGTATCTGAACAATTCCCTCTATGTGGATTCCTCTTCACGTGTCTACCACTGTGGCAGGCGGCCTCCGGGGGCTATCATGCCGCCAAATCTTGCGTAGGCGGCCTCTCACAAGTCTGGAAGTGTTGTGGCGGGTGCAAACGCCCAGCACGCGTCTCCGGGGTGTGCCCCCCCTCACGGACGTCGCCGCCGCCGGCACCTGGAGTGGGGAAACGGACGCGTCGGGTCTACACGGAGGAGATCTTGCTGTGGGTCTGGCCTGGATGTTGCTCCAAAGTGTTCCTATGGGCTTACCTACCACAACCGGGTGGATAGGTCCACTGCTCAAAGCCCGTCCGTGCAAAGTCAAAGGGCTAGAGGATCTGTGGTCAAACGCTACAGGGTTAGGCGGGACGGGGGCCCTGGGGGTAGCAATGCCACCCGAGAGTCGCACCGGGCCCCGATACATGCGGGGTGGTGTGGTGGCATGTCCGAAGAGGCGGCACGTATCTCCAGGGGGTACCCCCCTCACGAACGGCGATGACACGGTAGTAGACATTCTGCGGTAACGATGCGGCGTGAATATTATTAAATACTCGGAGCGCGATAAAATCATGAGTTTTTTACACGACACGGGCACATGTGCTGTAGGACTGATGGTAATTTTTCATAATTGTTCGTGATGGAGTAGTATCTGAACAATTCCCTCTATGGGGATTGCTCTTCGCGTGTCTACGACTGTGGCAGACGGCCTCTGGGGGCTAGCATGCCGCCAAATCTTGCGTAGGCAGCCTCTCACAAGTCCGGAAATGTTGTGGCGGGTGCAAACGCCCGGCACGCATCTCTGGGGTGTGCCCCCCCTCACGGACGGCGCCGCCGCCGGCACCTGGAGGGGGGAAACGGACGCGTCAGGTCTACACGAAGGGGATCTTGCTGTGGGTCTGGCCCGGATGTTGCTCCAGAGTGTTCCTATGGGCTGACCTACCACAACCGGGTGGATAGGTCCACTGCTCAAAGCCCGTCCGTGCAAAGTCAAAGGGGTAGATCCCATGGTCAAACGCTACAGGGTTAGGCGGGACGGGGGCCCTAGGGGGTAGCAATGCCACCCAAGCGTCGCACCGGCCCCCCATACATGCGGGGTGGTGTGGTGGCATGTCCGAAGAGGCGGCACGCGTCTCCGGGGGGTGCCCACCTCACGAAAGGCGATGACACGGTAGTAGACGTTCTGCGGTAACGATGCGGCGTGAATATTATTAAATACTCGGAGCGCGATAAAATCATGAGTTTTTTACACGACGCGGGCACATGTGCTGTAGGACTGATGGTAATTTTTCATAATTGTTCGTGATGGAGTAGTATCTGAACAATTCCCTCTATGCGGATTCCTCTTCGCGTCTCTACGACTGTGGCCGGCGGCCTCCGGGGGCTAGCATGCCGCCAAATCTTGCATAGGCGGCCTCTCACAAGTCTGCAAGTGTTGTGGCGGGTGCAAACGCCCGACACGCGTCTCCAGGGTGTGCCCCCCTCACGGACGGCGCCGCCGCCGGCACTTGGAGGGGGGGGGGGAACGGACGCGTCGGGTCTACACAGAGGGGATCTTGCTGTGGGTCTGGCCCGGATGTTGCTCCAAAGTGTTCCTATGGGCTGACCTAACACAACCGGGTGGATAGGTCCATTGCTCAAAGCCCGTCCGTGCAAAGTCAAAGGGCTAGATCCCGTGGTCAAACGCTATAGGGTTAGGCGGGACGGGGGGCCTGGGGGGGTAGCAATGCCACCTAAGCATCGCACCGGGACCCCATACATGCGGGGTGGTGTGGTGGCATGTCCGAAGAGGCGGCACGCGTCTCCGGGGGGTGCCCCCGCTCACGAACGGCGATGACACGGTAGTGGACGTTCTGTGGTAACGATGCGGCGTGAATATTATTAAATACTCGGAGTGCAATAAAATCATGAGTTTTTTACACGATGCGGGCACATGTGCTGTAGGACCGATGGTAATTTTTCATAATTGTTCGTGATGGAGTAGTATCAGAACAATTCCCTCTATGCGGATTGCTCTTCGCGTGTCTACGACTGTGGCCGGCGGCCTCCGGGGCTAGCATGCCGCCAAATCTTGCGTAGGCGGCCTCTCACAAGTCTGGAAGTGTTGTGGCGGGTGCAAATGCCCGGCACGCGTCTCCGGGGTGTGCCCCCCCTCACGGACGGCGGCACCGCCGGCACCTGGAGGGGGGAAACGGACGCGTCGGGTCTACACGAAGGGGATCTTGCTGTGCGTCTGGCCCGGATGTTACTCCAAAGTGTTCCTATGGGCTGACCTACCACAACCGGGTGGATAGGTACACTGCTCAAAGCCCATATTTGCAAAGTCAAAGGGGTAGATCCCGTGGTCAAACACTACAGGTTAGGCGGGACGGGGGCCCTGGGGGGTAGCAATGCCACCCGAGCGTCGCACCGGGCCCCATACATGCGGGATGGTGTGGTGGCATGTCCGAAGAGGCGGCACGCGTCTCCGAGGGGTGCCCCCCTCATGAACGGCGATGACACGGTAGTAGACGTTCTGCGGTAACGATGCGGCGTGAATATTATTAAATACTCGGAGCGCGATAAAATCATGAGTTTTTTACACGACGCGGGCACATGTGCTGTAGGACTGATGGTAATTTTTCATAATTGTTCGTGATGGAGTAGTATCTGAACAATTCCCTCTATGCGGATTGCTCTTCGCGTGTCTACGACTGTGGCCGGCGGCCTCTGGGGGCTAGCATGCCGCCAAATCTTGCGTAGGCGGCATCTCACAAGTCTGGAAGTGTTGTGGCAGGTGCAAACGCCCGGCACGCGTCTCCGGGGTGTGCCCCCCTCACGGACGGCGCCGCCGCCGACACCTGGAGGGGGGGAACGGGCGTGTCGGGTCTTCACGGAGGGGATCTTGCTATGGGCCTGGCCCGGATGTTGCTCCAAAGTGTTCCTATGGGCTGACCTACCACAACCGGGTGGATAGGTCCACTGCTCAAAGCCCGTCCGTGCAAAGTCAAAGGGCTAGATCCCATGGTCAAACGCTACAGTGTTAGGCGGGATGGGGGCCCTAGGGGGTAGCAATGCCACCCGAGCGTCGCACCGGACCCCCATACATGCGGGGTGGTGTGGTGGCATGTCCGAAGAGGCGGCACGCGTCTCCGGGGGGTGCCCACCTCACGAAAGGCGATGACACGGTAGTAGACGTTCTGCGGTAACGATGCGGCGTGAATATTATTAAATACTCGGAGCGCGATAAAATCATGAGTTTTTTACATGACGCGGGCACATGTGCTGCAGGACTGATGGTAATTTTTCATAATTGTTCGCGATGGAGTAGTATCTGAACAATTCCCTCTATGCGGATTCCTCTTCGCGTGTCTACGACTGTGGCCGGCGGCCTCCGGGGGCTAGCATGCCGCCAAATCTTGCATAGGCGGCCTCTCACAAGTCTGCAAGTGTTGTGGCGGGTGCAAACGCCCGACACGCGTCTCCATGGTGTGCCCCCCTCACGGACGGCGCCGCCGCCGGCACCTGGAGGGGGGGGGGGAACGGACGCGTCGGGTCTACACGGAGGGGATCTTGCTGTGGGTCTGGCCCGGATGTTGCTCCAAAGTGTTCCTATGGGCTGACCTAACACAACCGGGTGGATAGGTCCACTGCTCAAAGCCCGTCCATGCAAAGTCAAAGGGCTAGATCCCGTGGTCAAACGCTATAGGGTTAGGCGGGACGGGGGGCCTGGGGGGGTAGCAATGCCACCTGAGCATCGCACCGGGCCCCCATACATGCGGGGTGGTGTGGTGGCATCTCCGAAGAGGCGGCACGCGTCTCCGGGGGGTGCCCTCCCTCACGAACGGCGATGACACGGTAGTAGACGTTCTGTGGTAACGATGCGGCGTGAATATTATTAAATACTCGGAGTGCGATAAAATCATGACTTTTTTACACGACGCGGGCACATGTGCTGTAGGACCGATGGTAATTTTTCATAATTGTTCGTGATGGAGTAGTATCTGAACAATTCCCTCTATGCGGATTGCTCTTCGCGTGTCTACGACTGTGGCCGGCGGCCTCCGGAGCTAGCATGCCGCCAAATCTTGCGTAGGCGGCCTCTCACAAGTCTGGAAGTGTTGTGGCGGGTGCAAATGCCCGGCACGCGTTTCCGGGGTGTGCCCCCCCTCACGGATGACGGCACCGCCGGCACCTGGAGGGGGGAAACGGACGCGTCGGGTCTACACGAAGGGGATCTTGCTGTGGGTCTGGCCCGGATGTTGCTCCAAAGTGTTCCTATGGGCTGACCTACCACAACCGGGTGGATAGGTACACTGCTCAAAGCCCGTATTTGCAAAGTCAAAGGGGTAGATCCCGTGGTCAAACACTACAGGGTTAGGCGGGACAGGGGCCCTGGGGGGGTAGCAATGCCACCCGAGCGTCGCACCGGGCCCCATACATGCGGGATGGTGTGGTGGCATGTCCGAAGAGGTGGCACGCGTCTCCGGGGGGTGCCCCCCTCACGAACGGCGATGACACGGTAGTAGACGTTCTGCGGTAACGATGCGGCGTGAATATTATTAAATACTCGGAGCGCGATAAAATCATGAGTTTTTTACACGACGCGGGCACATGTGCTGTAGGACTGATGGTAATTTTTCATAATTGTTCGTGATGGAGTAGTACCTGAACAATTCCCTCTATGCGGATTGCTCTTCGCGTGTCTACGACTGTGGCCGGCGGCCTCCGGGGGCTAGCATGCCGCCAAATCTTGCGTAGGCGGCCTCTCACAAGTCTCGAAGTGTTGTGGCAGGTGCAAACGCCCGGCACGCGTCTCCGGGGTGTGCCCCCCTCACGGACGATGCCGCCGCCGACACCTGGAGGGGGGGAACGGGCGTGTCGGGTCTTCACGGAGGGGATCTTGCTATGGGCCTGGCCCGGATGTTCCTCCAAAGTGTTCCTATGGGCTGACCTACCACAACCGGGTGGATAGGTCCACTGCTCAAAGCCCGTCCGTGCAAAGTCAAAGGGCTAGATCCCATGGTCAAACGCTACAGGGTTAGGCGGGACGGGGGCCCTAGGGGGTAGCAATGCCACCCGAGCGTCGCACCGGCCCCCCATACATGCGGGGTGGTGTGGTGGCATGTCCGAAGAGGCGGCACGCGTCTCCGGGGGGTGCCCACCTCACGAACGGCGATGACACGGTAGTAGACGTTCTGCGGTAACGATGCGGCGTGAATATTATTAAATACTCGGAGTGCGATAAAATCATGA
The DNA here is from genome assembly GCF_002162155.2 of Triticum dicoccoides. Classification (NCBI taxonomy): domain Eukaryota; kingdom Viridiplantae; phylum Streptophyta; class Magnoliopsida; order Poales; family Poaceae; genus Triticum; species Triticum dicoccoides. Next base: position 625,213,808 of record NC_041390.1, on the reverse strand, counting down.
GTTTTTTACACGACGCGGGCACATGTGCTGGAGGACCGATGGTAATTTTTCATAATTGTTCGTGATGGAGTAGTATCTGAACAATTCCCTCTATGCGGATTGCTCTTCGCGTGTCTACGACTGTGGCCGGCGGCCTCCGGAGCTAGCATGCCGCCAAATCTTGCGTAGGCGGCCTCTCACAAGTCTGGAAGTGTTGTGGCGGGTGCAAACGCCCGACACGCGTCTCCGGGGTGTGCCCCCCCTCACGGACGGCGGCACCGCCGGCACCTGGAGGGGGGGGGGGAACGGACGCGTCGGGTCTACACGGAGGGGATCTTGCTGTGGGTCTGGCCCGGATGTTGCTCCAAAGTGTTCCTATGGGCTGACCTAACACAACCGGGTGGATAGGTCCACTGCTCAAAGCCCGTCCATGCAAAGTCAAAGGGCTAGGTCCCGTGGTCAAACGCTATAGGGTTAGGCGGGACGGGGGGCCTGGGGGGTAGCAATGCCACCTGAGCATCGCACCGGGCCCCCATACATGCGGGGTGGTGTGGTGGCATGTCCGAAGAGGCGGCACGCGTCTCCGAGGGGTGCCCCCCCTCACGAACGGCGATGACACGGTAGTAGACGTTCTGTGGTAACGATGCGGCGTGAATATTATTAAATACTCGGAGTGCGATAAAATCATGACTTTTTTACACGACGCGGGCACATGTGCTGTAGGACCGATGGTAATTTTTCATAATTGTTCGTGATGGAGTAGTATCTGAACAATTCCCTCTATGCGGATTGCTCTTCGCGTGTCTACGACTGTGGCCGGCGGCCTCCGGAGCTAGCATGCCGCCAAATCTTGCGTAGGCGGCCTCTCACAAGTCTGGAAGTGTTGTGGCGGGTGCAAATGCCCGGCACGCGTTTCCGGGGTGTGCCCCCCCTCACGGATGACGGCACCGCCGGCACCTGGAGGGGGGAAACGGACGCGTCGGGTCTACACGAAGGGGATCTTGCTGTGGGTCTGGCCCGGATGTTGCTCCAAAGTGTTCCTATGGGCTGACCTACCACAACCGGGTGGATAGGTACACTGCTCAAAGCCCGTATTTGCAAAGTCAAAGGGGTAGATCCCGTGGTCAAACACTACAGGGTTAGGCGGGACAGGGGCCCTGGGGGGGTAGCAATGCCACCCGAGCGTCGCACCGGGCCCCATACATGCGGGATGGTGTGGTGGCATGTCCGAAGAGGTGGCACGCGTCTCCGGGGGGTGCCCCCCTCACGAACGGCGATGACACGGTAGTAGACGTTCTACGGTAACGATGCGGCGTGAATATTATTAAATACTCGGAGCGCGATAAAATCATGAGTTTTTTACACGACGCGGGCACATGTGCTGTAGGACTGATGGTAATTTTTCATAATTGTTCGTGATGGAGTAGTACCTGAACAATTCCCTCTATGCGGATTGCTCTTCGCGTGTCTACGACTGTGGCCGGCGGCCTCCGGGGGCTAGCATGCCGCCAAATCTTGCGTAGGCGGCCTCTCACAAGTCTCGAAGTGTTGTGGCAGGTGCAAACGCCCGGCACACGTCTCCGGGGTGTGCCCCCCTCACGGACGATGCCGCCGCCGACACCTGGAGGGGGGGAACGGGCGTGTCGGGTCTTCACGGAGGGGATCTTGCTATGGGTCTGGCCCGGATGTTCCTCCAAAGTGTTCCTATGGGCTGACCTACCACAACCGGGTGGATAGGTCCACTGCACAAAGCCCGTCCGTGCAAAGTCAAAGGGCTAGATCCAATGGTCAAACGCTACAGGGTTAGGCGGGACGGGGGCCCTAGGGGGTAGCAATGCCACCCGAGCGTCGCACCGGCCCCCCATACATGCGGGGTGGTGTGGTGGCATGTCCGAAGAGGCGGCACGCGTCTCCGGGGGGTGCCCACCTCACGAACGGCGATGACACGGTAGTAGACGTTCTGCGGTAACGATGCGGCGTGAATATTATTAAATACTCGGAGCGCGATAAAATCATGAGTTTTTTACATGACGCGGGCACATGTGCTGCAGGACTGATGGTAATTTTTCATAATTGTTCGCGATGGAGTAGTATCTGAACAATTCCCTCTATGCGGATTCCTCTTCGCGTGTCTACGACTGTGGCCGGCGGCCTCCGGGGGCTAGCATGCCGCCAAATCTTGCATAGGCGGCCTCTCACAAGTCTGCAAGTGTTGTGGCGGGTGCAAACGCCCGACACGCGTCTCCAGGGTGTGCCCCCCTCACGGACGGCGCCGCCGCCGGCACCTGGAGGGGGGGGGGGGAACGGACGCGTCGGGTCTACACGGAGGGGATCTTGCTGTGGGTCTGGCCCGGATGTTGCTCCAAAGTGTTCCTATGGGCTGACCTAACACAACCGGGTGGATAGGTCCACTGCTCAAAGCCCGTCCGTGCAAAGTCAAAGGGCTAGATCCCGTGGTCAAACGCTATAGGTTTAGGCGGGACGGGGGGCCTGGGGGGTAGCAATGCCACCTGAGCATCGCACCGGGCCCCCATACATGCGGGGTGGTGTGGTGGCATGTCCGAAGAGGCGGCACGCGTCTCCGAGGGGTGCCCCCCCTCACGAACGGCGATGACACGGTAGTAGACGTTCTGTGGTAACGATGCGGCGTGAATATTATTAAATACTCGGAGTGCGATAAAATCATGAGTTTTTTACACGACGCGGGCACATGTGCTGTAGGACCGATGGTAATTTTTCATAATTGTTCGTGATGGAGTAGTATCTGAACAATTCCCTCTATGCGGATTGCTCTTCGCGTGTCTACGACTGTGGCCGGCGGCCTCCGGAGCTAGCATGCCGCCAAATCTTGCGTAGGCGGCCTCTCACAAGTCTGGAAGTGTTGTGGCGGGTGCAAATGCCCGGCACGCGTCTCCGGGGTGTGCCCCCCCTACGGACGGCGGCACCGCCGGCACCTGGAGGGGGGAAACGGACGCGTCGGGTCTACACGAAGGGGATCTTGCTGTGGGTCTGGCCCGGATGTTGCCCCAAAGTGTTCCTATGGGCTGACCTACCACAACCGGGTGGATAGGTCCACTGCTCAAAGCCCGTATTTGCAAAGTCAAAGGGCTAGATCCCGTGGTCAAACACTACAGGGTTAGGCGGGACAGGGGCCCTGGGGGGGTAGCAATGCCACCCGAGCGTCGCACCGGGCCCCATACATGCGGGATGGTGTGGTGGCATGTCCGAAGAGGTGGCACGCGTCTCCGGGGGGTGCCCCCCTCACGAACGGCGATGACACGGTAGTAGACGTTCTGCGGTAACGATGCGGCGTGAATATTATTAAATACTCGGAGCGCGATAAAATCATGAGTTTTTTACACGACGCGGGCACATGTGCTGTAGGACTGATGGTAATTTTTCATAATTGTTCGTGATGGAGTAGTACCTGAACAATTCCCTCTATGCGGATTGCTCTTCGCGTGTCTACGACTGTGGCCGGCGGCCTCCGGGGGCTAGCATGCCGCCAAATCTTGCGTAGGCGGCCTCTCACATTTCTCGAAGTGTTGTGGCAGGTGCAAACGCCCGGCACGCGTCTCCGGGGTGTGCCCCCCTCACGGACGATGCCGCCGCCGACACCTGGAGGGGGGGAACGGGCGTGTCGGGTCTTCACGGAGGGGATCTTGCTATGGGTCTGGCCCGGATGTTCCTCCAAAGTGTTCCTATGGGCTGACCTACCACAACCGGGTGGATAGGTCCACTGCTCAAAGCCCGTCCGTGCAAAGTCAAAGGGCTAGATCCCATGGTCAAACGCTACAGGGTTAGGCGGGACGGGGGCCCTAGGGGGTAGCAATGCCACCCGAGCGTCGCACCGGCCCCCCATACATGCGGGGTGGTGTGGTGGCATGTCCGAAGAGGCGGCACGCGTCTCCGGGGGGTGCCCACCTCACGAACGGCGATGACACGGTAGTAGACGTTCTGCGGTAACGATGCGGCGTGAATATTATTAAATACTCGGAGCGCGATAAAATCATGAGTTTTTTACACGACGCGGGCACATGTGCTGTAGGACTGATGGTAATTTTTCATAATTGTTCGTGATGGAGTAGTATCTGAACAATTCCCTCTATGCGGATTCCTCTTCACGTGTCTACCACTATGGCAGGCGGCCTCCGGGGGCTAGCATGCCGCCAAATCTTGCGTAGGCGGCCTCTCACAAGTCTGCAAGTGTTGTGGCGGGTGCAAACGCCCGACACGCGTCTCCAGGGTGTGCCCCCCTCACGGACGGCGCCGCCGCCGGCACCTGGAGGGGGGGGGGGAACGGACGCGTCGGGTCTACACGGAGGGGATCTTGCTGTGGGTCTAGCCCGGATGTTGCTCCAAAGTGTTCCTATGGGCTGACCTAACACAACCGGGTGGATAGGTCCACTGCTCAAAGCCCGTCCGTGCAAAGTCAAAGGGCTAGATCCCGTGGTCAAACGCTATAGGGTTAGGCGGGACGGGGGGCCTGGGGGGGTAGCAATGCCACCTGAGCATCGCACCGGGCCCCCATACATGCGGGGTGGTGTGGTGGCATGTCCGAAGAGGCGGCACGCGTCTCCGGGGGGTGCCCCCCCTCACGAACGGCGATGACACGGTAGTAGACGTTCTGTGGTAACGATGCGGCGTGAATATTATTAAATACTCGGAGTGCGATAAAATCATGAGTTTTTTACACAACGCGGGCACATGTGCTGTAGGACTGATGGTAATTTTTCATAATTGTTCGTGATGGAGTAGTATCTGAACAACTCCCTCTATGCGGATTGCTCTTCGCGTGTCTACGACTGTGGCCGGCGGCCTCCGGGGCTAGCATGCCGCCAAATCTTGCGTAGGTGGCCTCTCACAAGTCTGGAAGTGTTGTGGTGGGTGCAAATGCCCGGCACGCGTCTCCGGGGTGTGCCCCCCCTCACGGACGGCGGCACCGCCGGCACCTGGAGGGGGGAAACGGACGCGTCGGGTCTACACGAAGGGGATCTTGCTGTGGGTCTGGCCCGGATGTTGCTCCAAAGTGTTCCTATGGGCTGACCTACCACAACCGGGTGGATAGGTCCACTGCTCAAAGCCCGTATTTGCAAAGTTAAAGGGCTAGATCCCGTGGTCAAACACTACAGGGTTAGGCGGGACGGGGGCCCTGGGGGGTAGCAATGCCACCCGAGCGTCGCACCGGGCCCCATACATGCGGGATGGTGTGGTGACATGTCCGAAGAGGCGGCACGCGTCTCCGGGGGGTGCCCCCCTCACGAACGACGATGACACGGTAGTAGACGTTCTGCGGTAACGATGCGGCATGAATATTATTAAATACTCGGAGCGCGATAAAATCATGAGTTTTTTACACGACGCGGGCACATGTGCTGTAGGACTGATGGTAATTTTTCATAATTGTTCGTGATGGAGTAGTACCTGAACAATTCCCTCTATGCGGATTGCTCTTCGCGTGTCTACGACTGTGGCCGGCGGCCTCCGGGGGCTAGCATGCCGCCAAATCTTGCGTAGGCGGCCTCTCACAAGTCTCGAAGTGTTGTGGCAGGTGCAAACGCCCGGCACGCGTCTCCGGGGTGTGCCCCCCTCACGGACATGCCGCCGCCGACACCTGGAGGGGGGGAACGGGCGTGTCGGGTCTTCACGGAGGGGATCTTGCTATGGGTCTGGCCCGGATGTTCCTCCAAAGTGTTCCTATGGGCTGACCTACCACAACCGGGTGGATAGGTCCACTGCTCAAAGCCCGTCCGTGCAAAGTCAAAGGGCTAGATCCCATGGTCAAACGCTACAGGGTTAGGCGGGACGGGGCCCCTAGGGGGTAGCAATGCCACCCGAGCGTCGCACCGGCCCCCCATACATGCGGGGTGGTATGGTGGCATGTCCGAAGAGGCGGCACGCGTCTCCGGGGGGTGCCCACCTCACGAACGGCGATGACACGGTAGTAGACATTCTGCGGTAACGATGCGGCGTGAATATTATTAAATACTCGGAGCGCGATAAAATCATGAGTTTTTTACACGACGCGGGCACATGTGCTGTAGGACTGATGGTAATTTTTCATAATTGTTCGTGATGGAGTAGTATCTGAACAATTCCCTCTATGTGGATTCCTCTTCACGTGTCTACCACTGTGGCAGGCGGCCTCCGGGGGCTAGCATGCCGCCAAATCTTGCGTAGGCGGCCTCTCACAAGTCTGCAAGTGTTGTGGCGGGTGCAAACGCCCGACACGCGTCTCCAGGGTGTGCCCCCCTCACGGACGGCGCCGCCGCCGGCACCTGGAGGGGGGGGGGGAACGGACGCGTCGGGTCTACACGGAGGGGAT
>NC_041390.1:625206662-625207306 GCF_002162155.2 Triticum dicoccoides | reverse complement strand
ACCTGAGCATCGCACCGGGCCCCCATACATGCGGGGTGGTGTGGTGGCATGTCCGAAGAGGCGGCACGCGTCTCCGGGGGGTGCCCCCCCTCACGAACGGCGATGACACGGTAGTAGACGTTCTGTGGTAACGATGCGGCGTGAATATTATTAAATACTCGGAGTGCGATAAAATCATGAGTTTTTTACACAACGCGGGCACATGTGCTGTAGGACTGATGGTAATTTTTCATAATTGTTCGTGATGGAGTAGTATCTGAACAACTCCCTCTATGCGGATTGCTCTTCGCGTGTCTACGACTGTGGCCGGCGGCCTCCGGGGCTAGCATGCCGCCAAATCTTGCGTAGGTGGCCTCTCACAAGTCTGGAAGTGTTGTGGTGGGTGCAAATGCCCGGCACGCGTCTCCGGGGTGTGCCCCCCCTCACGGACGGCGGCACCGCCGGCACCTGGAGGGGGGAAACGGACGCGTCGGGTCTACACGAAGGGGATCTTGCTGTGGGTCTGGCCCGGATGTTGCTCCAAAGTGTTCCTATGGGCTGACCTACCACAACCGGGTGGATAGGTCCACTGCTCAAAGCCCGTATTTGCAAAGTCAAAGGGCTAGATCCCGTGGTCAAACACTACAGGGTTAGGCGGGACGGGG
>NC_041390.1:625173822-625206476 GCF_002162155.2 Triticum dicoccoides | reverse complement strand
CCACCCGAGCGTCGCACCGGGCCCCATACATGCGGGATGGTGTGGTGACATGTCCGAAGAGGCGGCACGCGTCTCCGGGGGGTGCCCCCCTCACGAACGGCGATGACACGGTAGTAGACGTTCTGCGGTAACGATGCGGCGTGAATATTATTAAATACTCGGAGCGCGATAAAATCATGAGTTTTTTACATGACGCGGGCACATGTGCTGTAGGACTGATGGTAATTTTTCATAATTGTTCGTGATGGAGTAGTATCTGAACAATTCCCTCTATGCGGATTGCTCTTCGCGTGTCTACGACTGTGGCCGGCGGCCTCCGGGGGCTAGCATGCCGCCAAATCTTGCGTAGGCGGCCTCTCACAAGTCTGGAAGTGTTGTGGCAGGTGCAAACGCCCGGCACGCGTCTCCGGGGTGTGCCCCCCTCACGGACGGCGCCGCCGCCGACACCTGGAGGGGGGGAACGGGCGTGTCGGGTCTTCACGGAGGGGATCTTGCTATGGGTCTGGCCCGGATGTTGCTCCAAAGTGTTCCTATGGGCTGACCTAACACAACCGGTTGGATAGGTCCACTGCTCAAAGCCCGTCCGTGCAAAGTCAAAGGGCTAGATCCCGTGGTCAAACGCTACAGGGTTAGGCGGGACGGGGGGCCTGGGGGGTAGCAATGCCACCCGAGCGTCGCACCGGGCCCCCATACATGCGGGGTGGTGTGGTGGTATGTCCGAAAAGGCGGCACGCGTCTCTGGGGTTTGGCCCCCTCCAAGTGACGGCAGCACTGCCTTGCGTGTAGGGGGGCACACCGCGGAGCCCCAAGACGGGCGTCTACGCATGCCTGAACACTTTCACATATGCATCGGGACCCGTGCGATGTTTCGGTGACATAGCTACACCCCGAATCCCCCCACCAACCAGAATTCCCTCCGTGTCAACAGTTTCCCCCCTCCATGACACGGCGATAGCGACGTTCGTAACGGGGGCAATCGATATGCCATCGGGGTACGTTTTTTTTAGATAAGGCATAACTATCTTATGGAAAAACAAAAATTAAAATAAAGTAAAAATAAAAAATAAAGTAAAATAAATGTATGCCGACGGCAAGGCCGTCGGCATATCTGTGCACACACGGAGATACAGTCCCACGGATCGATGACGTGGCATGGCACACGGATCTATGACGTGGCATGGCACACGGATCGATGACGTGGCAGAGCGGCCTATGCCGACGGCTATGCCGTAGGCATATCTTTGCCATAGATAGTATAAAGCAAAATTAAAAATAAAACTAAATAAATATATGCCGACGGCAAGGCCGTCGGCATAGCTGCGCACATGGATCGATGATGTGGCAGAGGGGCATGGGCCAGGTCTATGCCGACGGCTATGCCGTAGGCATACCTCTGCCATACATATGCCGACGGCCGCCGTTACCTCCCGTCGGCGTAGTTTCAACACTGTCAAACGGTCAGCGCTGACCGGGTAGGTGGGCCCGGGCTATGCCGACCGCCACGCCTATGCCGACGATCCCCATAGGCATATCTCGAGCGGTCCCGACGGCCACGTCTATGTCGACCGCCCCGTCGGCATAGATGGATGTATGCCAACAGCTTTTCTACGCCTACGGCCTGTCCTTGGCCGTCGGCATAGGTCCATCTATGCCGACGGGGGCCGTCGGCATAGATGAGGCCGTCGGCCAAGCAGTTATTCTGGTAGTGATGGATATGGAAAGGAAGTAGACTAAATACACACAGACAACGGTTTATCATCAACACATCAGTTTTTCAATGTAACCAGCGAGGTTTGTTGAGAGAGACCAAATATGTGAGGCTCCTTTTATTAGACAAAAGAAAAGGGAACAACCTAGATACGATGATGTCGGTGCTCTGGCGTGTGATGTTGATGAGCCCGTCGTCGTAGTCAGCGAGAGAGCAGCCGGGCTTGATCTGGATGTCGTGTTTGTGGCCGACCTGGAGTCAAAGAAGGCCTTAGTCCGTGCCACCATGATGCTGAACCGCGTCAGAAAGCCCAATAGGATGCCCGCTTGCTCGCCGTGATGACGGCGTGGTCCTCACGCCCTGCCGCTGATCTATATATTCTGGCTCCCCGCCTTGTGCTCCTCATGGATCTTGGACCATATTCCTTCATCCTCATATCCCTGCTTGAGGCCGCCGTCACTAGCGCCACGTCCCACATCAATCAGCCACCTCCGTCGCACATAAACCAAGGAGAGCGGATAGGTGGAGCGGCGCGGCGAGAGCGAGTAGGAGGAGGGGAGATTGCGTGCAGTGGTCGTAGAGGAAAAGCAGCGGAGGCGATATTTTTACCTGGTGTAGGTGTTATCTCACGACGGTAAGATCCCCACCTCATTTTTTCACCACACAAAACAGCTCACACCACTGACAGTAGGCCCGCGAATAAACCTGGGACCACCTGCAGACACTCAGCCACAAGCAAAACTGTCGATCGCTTCGCGTGTCCAGAGGAGCTGCTCGCCCCTTCAATGGTCCATCGCTTCGTAATCCGCCACTCCCATTGGCCCAAGACAGGCGCTCACCTGGACACAATCCGCTGCTCTCATTGGCCAACGCTAACAGTACACGCCCTGTCGACGTGTACAGCGCGAGAGGGCGCCCCATCTGCGCACGTTAATGTTTTTAATTAATGCCATGGTTGCGCTTCTGGGTTGCATGTCGGTGGCCAGGGCCACCACCACCCATTGTCGCTACCGACTGACCCACCATCCACCATGCACAAGCGCTGATGAGCAAAGCTCGGGTTCAGGCCCTCCTCCACCCTGGGCAGCAGCATGGGGCCCGACTTCTTTCCATTCTATGGGGCCGGGAGCAGGATCCTCTCCTCTACATCGACCACGCCCCATCCAGATGATGCCGGCCTCGCTGAGACAAATCACTGATGACGCCGACACGGCCCACTCCTCTGCCTACCCCGTGGACCACGACGTGCTCTACGTCATGGACAACGCGAGCCGCAGCTTCCAGGCCCTATCATATGGGTACCCCGACCAGCCGATATCCCGCCAACACATTCTGGGCTGCCGGAATGTCTGGCACTGGCGCCCACTCCCTCGGCCGCCAATCATCATCGGCGACCGTGACTCCTTCTCCATCTGGTGCAGTTACGCGCTGCTAGACGGCCATTCCCACAATAACAAGGATGCCTCCAGCAGCACCATTCTTGTCTCGTTCAGCCGTTCCTACTATGGAAGGACTAGGGCGGAATCCATTGGCACATACTGCTTCAACACCCGCAAGGGAAAGCGGGCCAATTGTGGGGACTGGACGCTCCCCTTCTGGTCCCAGGCCTTGCATGTCCCCGAGTTCAGCATCGACAACAAGCACTTCTTGGCCATGGACGTCTTCAGTGCCGCGAAGATGGACAACCGGTGGACCCCGGTGTTGCGGCACGCGTGGGTCGATGTGGACGTCGACCCTCTGTCAGACTACAACATGGTGTACCTCGGGGACGGTAGGTTCTGCATTCACAGGAGTTTTGAGGTCATGGAAACCGATGGATGGGGCAGTGGTGAGAGTGGTCGACATGGTGGTCCTGCTCATCGGAGTGGAGGTGGCGCGAGATGGGTCCGGGCTCCAGATGATCAAGCACAAGTCCAGACGTCTCGACTCCGACATCTACTACTTGCTCTAAAATGTCAGCCACAACTAGACCGATGGGAAGAAAGGTGGTATTGCCAAGTTGTGGAATTATGCCTTTTTTATTCAATCATATGACAACTTTATGTGATTTTGCGAAAGAAAGGTAAAATTACAGTAGAATCATCGAAGAAAGCCAATACTCGATCAATCAAGCTAAGGAGCAAATACATTTCAAGCAACTACACCCCATCGGCTAGCTGCTTCGTCCACCCGTGTCGTCTTCTTCGATATGTGCGAATTGAACCATGAAGGCGTGGCGGTTCTTGAACCATGAAGCGGCGGAGGATCTTTGAGCCGCATCGTCAACCCCATGGAGCACTTCTTCTAGCCCTCCACAGCCCTCGCGCAGCAGCACCAGGTCCAGCAATAGCCGGCGGCGGCGACGGCGGCAAAGAAGGAGAGGGACTATATGATCTATTCGCCGGTGCCGGAGGAGGATTTCGACGGAGTCTTGTCGCTGCCCAGGCCCAAATTCAGATTCAACACTTCCTCCCAACTGGGCAGCCGCTCCAAGACTCTCAGCTTCCTTCCCTTTTACGGCAGAGCTGACAGGGCCCATGCCAGGTTCCTCCTCGTTGACGAGGACGGCATGACCGTGCTCCATGACACCGACGCCGACACCTTCCAGATGATGCCCGCCCTGGGCAAGCTCAAGGGGTTTGACCCTGTCTCTTTATGCGTCACACACGCCGCCGATGAGGACCATCCCGACGCGCTCTACGTCATGGACCCTGCCGGCCGCAGCTTCGAGGCTCTAGGAGAAGGATCCATCCTATTGATCAAGTCAAGCACAAGTCCAGACATCTCGACTCCTGCATCGAAGATATTCTCTAAAATATACTGGTACTATTATACTTCTTGCCATATGTATGCAACGTAATTTTTTATAATAGCAAATTGGGGATTAATTATAACCTTATGATATATGAGCACCTTGTATCTTTTTTACTCAGCTATTTTATAGGATTCTTATATCTCACGATGTACTTATATCTCCTTTTGTCGTGGAATTGTCACGGCAGATGTCCTAGCATAGGACTTAGTCGTGGAGCCATCTGTAAGTGCATCTAGTGTCCCTTAGTGATTTTGGTGTATTGAAGACTTATAGGTTAAGGGACTAATGTGTTTATGAGTGTACACACGTCTATGAGTCTATGTGTCTCCTTAGGTTTAAATACCTAGCCGCTCCAACCAGATGTACAACTGAGACAGCAGTTGGAACTGGTCTACCAAATCATTGTCTTCACCAAGCCAACTGGTTCTATTTCCTCAACTCTTTCATTTCCTCATAACTGTGTTGTGCACTTGTTCATATCTGTGTTTGAATACTTTGACTGAAGACTTTTTCAATTTCCCCAGTTCAATTTCTTCAGTCTGTTTGTCTTCATCCTGTGTTATCATGTGTTTACGCTTTTTGTACTCTGTGCTTGTCTTCATTTCATCATGATGACCATGCTTGTGTTCTGCTATGCATACTTTTGAGTACTTATTCCACTGCAAGTAGTTCTTCACTAAGGAATTTCCTCACTAGCAAATTCCTCAGTGAAGAATTCATAAAAATCGCCTATTCACCCCCCTCTAGTCGATATAACGCACTCTGGGACCGTCTCTCTGAGGTCTATGAAGGTCATCGAACCCATCATGATCCTTGGTTTGAGGACTTCAAGGAATCTCAAAGCGATGACGTTCGAACCAGAATCATCATCCTCTTCATCGTGCCTTATGGCAAAAAGTGCTGAGGTAACTGAATGCTACCTATCCGAGTCAAGTGATGATGAATCTGGTGATGAATTTGGACCCAACTATGTCAAACTTGCTTCCCTTGCCACTAAACAACAAAGAGCTTTGGAAAAGTTCAATACATGCTAAATAAGAGCGATGATATGTTGGGTGAAGAAATGGATCAGTCAAAAGCCTTGGCTGAAAGTCTTCAGAGACTTCATACTAAGTATGACACCCTTCAAGATCAACATAACACTCTCTTATTTGATCATGAGAAGCTTTCTTATGAATTTCTTCAAAGAAAGCAAGATCTTGAGAAGCTAAGAGTGAGTTATGAAGATCTTCAGAAAGAGCGAGATTCACTACTTGCTCAACAAATCAGCACTGCTCAGGAAGAAATTGTTCCTCCATGTTTGAAATGCATTGAACGTGAATCTGCTAATTCTTCACCTGAATGTTCAGATACTTCTAATGCTACAGATTCTTCAACTGTCTCTGCTATCACTAATTCCTCATCTGAGGACATTGCTAGTATCACACACGATGCAGAGCTGAAGGAATTGTACATGACAGGCATGTACAAAAGCCTCAAAGGGCATCAGACTCTTTGTGATGTGCTTAAAAAGCAGATCCTCAACAGGAACCCTAGGAAAGAGGGTATTGCCTTTGAGAGGAAACTCAATGCTGATGGTACATATTGGAAGCCTGAGTAGTACCCCAAAACCTCATGGGTTGCTGCAAAGGGACCTCAAGTTGATCCATCTAATTTATCTGGCTTTACATGTGAATCTTCTCATTCTTCTGATGAGAAATTTGACTCCAACTATAAACTGTTTAAAAATCAGAATGGTGAAGTATTTGCTAGATATGTTGGCACTAACTGCAGGAACGGTTCTCCTATGAAGAAAATCTGGGTTCCCAAAAGGTGCCTTGAAAGTCTTCAGGTGAATGTCCTCATGACACCACCTCTGAAGAATAGGAACCCCAGATCAAATTCTAAATATGGACCAAATTCTTCATATGGATCCAAGTCCTCACACTAGTACAAAACAGGGCTTTCGTCACAGGGAAATATTCACATTAGTCCCGGTTCAGTCACGAACCAGGACTAATGTGAGCATTGGTCTCGGTTCGTGCGGCTAAGGTATTAGTCCCGGTTCACCTGGGCCCTTTAGTCCCGGTTGGTGCCACGAACCGGGACTAAAGGGTGCGATGCCCATTAGTACCGGTTGGTGGCACCAACCGGGACTAAAGGTTAACCTTTAGTCCCGGTTGGTGCCACCAACCGGTACTAATGGGCTTTGAGGCATTAGTACCGGTTCATGGCACGAACCGGTACTAAAGGTCTCATTTTCAAACTCTACCCCCCCTGTTGACCGCCTTTTCAGTTTTAGAAAAAACAAAAGAAAATTATGGAAATGTCAAAAAAAAAATAAGTTTCCCATGTGATATGAGATTAGAGGTTAAAATAATTCAGAAATTTGAAAACCGTGGTCAAACTCCTCAAAAACCTAACAGAAAAAAGTCACGGGGCTTTTAAGATCTGGAGAGGCAAAAAAATTCAAAAAATTTCAAACTGTGGTCAAACAATGGTCAAACTAATTATTCTAGAATATTAGTGTTACTAAACAATTATTTCAGTTTTTTTGAATTTTTGTCAAATCTGGTCAAAGAGTGGTCAAAATGTGGTCAAACAGTGGTCAAACAATGGTCAAACTAATTATTCCAGAAATATTAGTGTTACTAAATAATTATTGTTTTTTAAAACAATAGTTTCAAACTCAAACAGTGAAATGTGTCACTTCATGCTCAAGCTAAATTCCTGAGGGTTAATAGGATTGACATCTTACTATTGTCAGGAAAACAACAAGTGCAGACTTGGAAACGAGGGAGAATAGAACCCGGAAGTTAAGCATGCTCAGGCTGGAGTAATGAGAGGATGGGTGACCGTCCGGGAAGTTAGATGATTTGGAATGATGAGGGGTGATTAGAGATTAGAGGATAAATTGAGCAGTGATGAGGGGTGGTGATTAGAGATTAGAGGTTAAAATAATTCAGAATTTTGAAAATCAAAAAAAAATTTAAAAAAAAATTCGCAAGAAAATTTTTCAAAAAAAAATCATAAAATTTCCTTTAGTCCCGGTTGGTAACACCAACTGGGACTAAAGGTGGAGCTCCACGTGGTCGCGGCCTTTAGTCCCGGTTCGTGTAAGAACCGGGACTAAAGGGGGGAGGCATTAGTAACGACCCTTTAGTCCCGGTTCAAAAACCGGGACTAAAGGCCCTTACCAACCGGGACAAAAGCCCCCTTTTCTACTAGTGTCATACGGATCGAATTCCTCACGTGGATCATATTCCTCAAAAGGATCAAAGTCCTCATATGAACATCATTGTGCTAACAACTCTGTTTCGCAGGGAAGAGCTAAGGGCTATGAATATGAGCATTATTCTTCTAATCATTATGTTCATAAGTCCTCGAAGAATTTCTCTGCTTATTCATATGCTTACCCTAACTCCTCTTATGTGAAACGAAATGGATTGGCTTCTATGCCACCTTTCTCGTATGGAGCTCGCAGAGTGATGAATTCTTTGCCACCCCTTCAGATGTGGGTGGTGAAGAAAAAGAACTAATCTTTTATGCAGGGTCAGGTCTCCAGACGTACTTTAACGTCTGAAGAATTTGCTGGAGACCTGAAAAGTGCCTGAAAGGACGCAGGCTAATCATGAAGAAATGAACTTTCATTTCTCACGTCCTCATACTGTTTTCACTGTTGCATTGCTTGATGAAATTGGTCTGATGAATTGTGATGTCATATTCTTCACTGAGGAAGTATATGAAGTTCGTAAGCTGCACTAATTCATCTGCAGGATGATCAACCCAAAGCCACTGAGTGGGTCCTCGATAGTGGATGTACAAATCACATGACTGGTGACAAGAATCTATTGATGGATGCTCCCTTATCACCATCGCATCTGAAGCATATCATCTTCGCTGACAAAGGCAAAAGTCAGGTATTGGTTCTAGGCTTTAGGAGAGGAGACTTGTATATTGTTGATTTCTCTACAGGACCGCAACCAGCCGTGTGCCTACTTGCAAAAGCTTCAGAAGGCTGGCTATGGCATCGACGACTTGGTCATGCAGGCATGAGGAATTTGCATACGCTTGGAAAGAAGAAGCATGTCATTGGCATTGAGAATGTCAAATTACTCAAGGATCACTTGTGTGGAGCTTGTGAAGCTGGAAAGATAACCAAGGCTAAGCATCCAGCGAAGACTATCATGACCACTACTCGACCATTTGAATTGCTTCATATGGATCTCTTTGGTCCTAACCATTACTCAACAGTCACAAATGAGCATCTCTCTATGGCGTTGTTATTATTGATGATTACTCTCGATACGCATGGGTACACATTGTTACTTACAAACATGAAGTGCAGGAAGTCTTCAAACGATTTTCCTCGAGGGCTTCAACCAACTTTGGTGTGAAGATCAAGCACATCAGAAGTGGAAATGGAACTGAGTTCAAGAATTCTGGTCTTGATGACTATCTTGATGAACTTGGTATTACTCATGAGTTATCTGCTCCTTACACTCCTCAGCAGAATGGCATCGTGGAGTGCAAGAACATAACTCTTGTTGAGATGGCTCGCACTATGCTTGATGAGTACAAGACGCCTCGTCACTTCTGGATTGAGGCAATTTATACTGCGTGCCACATCATCAACAGGGTATATCTTCACAAATTCTTCAAGAAGACTGCCTATGAACTCCTCACTGACAAGAAACCCAATGTGAGTTATTTCAAAGTCTTTGGTGCTAAATGTTGGATTAGAGACCCTCATCATAATGCTAAATTTGCACCGAAAGCACATGAAGGTTTTATGATTGGTTACAGAAAGGACTCGCACACCTATAGAGTCTTCAACAACGTTCTTCACAAGGTTGTTGAAACTATAGATGTGCGGTTCAATGAAACTAATGGCTCTCAAAGAGAGCACCTACCCTCTGTGATAGATGAACCAGCACCTGGGGAAACTATCAAGTTCAAGGCTACTGAGGATGTCATTCCTACTGAAGAATCTGCTGAAGAATTCATTCCAGAACATGAAGAACGTCGAGCTAATGCACTTGATGAAAATGCTAAAGAAAATGGTGCTGAAGAAAATGCTGATCAAATTCCTCGACGACAACCAACTCATCCTCGCGTTGCAAAAGAAGTGCAAGTTGAAAAGATCATTGATGACATTGAAGCACCAGGTCCTCTCACACGCTCAAAAGCTTCACATTTATCTAACTTTTGTGGGCACTATGCTTTTGTCTCTATCACAGAGCCCACTAAGGTAGATGAAGCATTTCTGGAGCCTGAGTGGATTCAGGCCATGCAAGAAGAATTACATCAATTCGAACTCAACAACGTCTGGTAACTGGTTAAACGTCCAGATCCTCACAAGCACAATATCATTGGCACAAAGTGGATCTACCGCAACAAGCAAGATGAAAATGGCCTTGTGGTGAGGAATAAGGCACGGCTTGTAGCTCAAGGCCACACACAGGTTGAAGGAATTGATTTCGATGAAACTTTTGCATCTGTTGCTAGACTTGAAGCTATTCGCATATTACATGCTTATGCTAACCATCATGATATCACTTTATATCAAATGGATGTGAAAAGTGCATTCCTCAATGGTAATCTTGAGGAAGAAGTATATGTTGCTCAACCCCCAGGTTTTGAAGATCCAAAACATCCTGACAAAGTCTTTAGACTCAATAAGGCCCTCTATGGCCTCAAGCAGGCCCCTCGGGCATGGTATGATACTTTGAAGGAATTCCTCATGAAGAAAGGCTTCAAACCCAGTTCACTCGACCCTACTCTTTTCACTAAATCTTATGATGGTGAATTGTTTGTGTGCCAAATATATGTTGATGATATTATCTTTGGCTGTACTGACCAACGTTATAGTGATGAATTTGCCTATATGATGAGTGAAGAATATCAAATGTCTACGATGGGAGAGTTGAAGTTCTTCTTAGGTCTTCAAATTCGTCAACAGCGCATTGGCATATTCATATCTCAGGAGAAATACCTCAAGGATGTACTGAGGAAATTCGGCATGCAAGATTGCAAAGGCGTCAAAATTCTGATGCCCACAAATGGCCATCTGTGCACTGATGAAAATGGTATTGACTTCGATCAAAAGGTATACCGCTCCATGATTGGTACTTTATTGTATTTATGTGCATTTAGGCCAGATATTATGCTTAGTGTTTTCATGTGTGCCCGATTTCAAGCTACACCGAAGGAATCACACCATAAGGCTGTGAAGCATATTCTTCGATATCTAGCTCACACACCAACACTTGGATTATGGTACCCCAAGGGCTCGGCTTTTGATCTCATTGGATATTCTGACTCTGGCTATGCTGGTGATCGTGTGGACTGCAAGTCAACATCTGGTACATGTTATTTCCTCGGACGATCTTTGGTCTATTGGTCCTCGAAGAAACAGAACTGTGTATCACTGTCTACTTCTGAAGCTGAGTACATTGCTGCTGGTTCTTGCTGTGCTCAATTGCCGTGGATGAAGCAAACTCTCAAGGACTACGGCGTCAACATGAAGAATGTGCCTCTCTACTGTGGCAATGAGAGTGCCATCAAGATTGCTCACAACCCAGTTCAGCACTCGAAGACAAAGCACATTCAAATTCGTCATCATTTTCTTCACGATCATGTGTTGGAGGGCGACATTTCTATTGAGCATGTGAAGACTGAAGAACAGCTAGCCGATATCTTCACAAAGCCCTTGGATGAGAAGAGATTTAGCAAGTTGCGGTGTTAGCTAAATATCTTAGAATCTTAGAATGTTCTTTGAAAAGGACACTCATCCTAACATTTATGCAAAATTGATGACTTAGATGTGCAACACATGAGGAAACGTTTTTCTTCAACCAATGAAGAATAACACTCTAAGTGTGAAGAAATTAATGAAGAATTTGATTCTCAGAGCCCTACGACAATTGTACGCGGTGTCTGAAATCATCATTCTTATACGGTGGGTCACGCCACCACAAAAGTTGAAAATCTTCAATTTGAGTATTTTCCTCAGTTTTTGAAATTCCTCAGTTGTTTATGTTCTTCAACTTTGCATTGTAGTCACTTTTTCCGTCATTTTTCTTCATTGACTATATATATATATATATATGAGTTTATGTCCTCTACAACATTCATTTATGGCTAATTCTTCAAGTTGGCTTTTCTGCTAAGTGAATGTGATCGGACCCTTCCCCCTCTATGCTATACTCAACCCAATCTATTCACAAATTCTTCATGTGCGTTCTATTTGAAACTCGTTCAAAATCTTCACTATGTCCTTGTCAGCTGAAGAATTTGCGAACGGAACTTTTAACTTATCTTATCCAAATTTTCGGCGTTGCCGCTCAAACTGTTCTGTATCCCACGAAATACTTGTCTATTCACCCACGATCTAACACGATCTCCACTTCTCAGTACGTGGGTGACACATGTCAAGCGAATGAGAAGGGTCAGGGGCACGTTTTTCCAATTTCTTCGGGCGAACAGTTTTTCACCGTGGCTATAAATACCCCCTCTCCCCTTCCTCACTTTCTTTACTCTGCTCGACCTCTCTCCAGCTCGAGCTTCTCAAACCCTAGCGCCGCCGCTACTTCATCGTCGCCGGTGAGGAACAGCTTCACTGCCTCGACCTCGTCGCCGCCGTACTCGCGCCGGCCGCGGAAATCTTCACTCCGCCGCCGCCGTAGCCGTCTTCCTCCGCCGAGTTAGGGCGTGGAAGATCTGCACAGACGAACTTCTCATCTCTACCTCACAGTTCGTCGTGTTCTTCATTCAGGGTAATTAAAAGTTACTTTTACTGCCCTCCTTGATTCAAATGATTTCTATAAAATCTTCAAAGGTGTTTATTCTTCAAATTCTTCACACAGTAAACACCTCACACGTCATTTGTTCTTGATTCATTTCTCTAAGCAATAATTTTTTTCAAGATTCCTCAATTGTGTGGATCTTCGATCTATACAACTCTGGAACCTAAGACAAAGAACGCTTAGTGAAATTCTTCAAGACTATTCTGGTCAAATTCCTCAAACTTGTTTTTTTTGAAAAAAATTCTGAGAACGCATATGACCTCTTCAAATTCCTTGCAACTATACTCTGTTCACAGATACTCATGTCCGCTGCTGAATCACTAGATTCTCATCAACTTAACTCATTTGCAGCATTCCTAGAAGAAAGGTTGCATACTTCTTCAGAGAATTCAATTGTTCAAATTCCTCATCTAAAGAAAATGGCTGATGGAAAAAAGCCACAGAAAGGAGGAAAGAGGCCTGAGATGAACACTGCATTTGAAATCCCTGAGGACATCTATGCTGGTTACTGCACACCCCCTGAGGAAGATAAAAATCAGCGCAAGGTGCGCATTCAGAAGATAGAGAGGAGATGGGCAAGAGAGTGGAGGGAGTACAGGTATGTGACTCCCAAGTACATGAAGAAATTCGCACTCAATCCTCCATGCTCAAGACCTCCGTTGGCACCTGACCAAGAAGCTGATCTCACCAGCCTCAAGCGTGGTGAGGATTATCCTGATGAATGGGCCAAGCGCCAGGCCAAGCTGGCTAAACAAGCTAGAGAAGTAGTGAGGAAATTCAATGAAGACTCTGCTGCTGCTGTTGCCGCTGCCGCTGAGGTCTCTGTCAAGCCAAAGAAATCCATGGCAAAGAAGCCTGCGCGTAAGCCAAGTGCTTCACCTTCAATGCCCTCAAGGCCAAGTTCCTCAGCAATGCCCTCACGGCCAATTCCTCACGCTGCTCCTGCTCCTCCAAAGTCCTTAGGTGCTCCGACCAAATCCTCAGCACATGTGCATCTTGCCACATGCCAAAGGACTACATGCATCTCTATTGCCTCAGGAGCTTCAGCTAGTTCCTCAGCTGCACCAAATTCTTCAACAGGACCCTCTCTGCTGAAGACAAAGACCATTGCTGGACGAGGCTCTCGCCCAAGTCCTCACAAGAAGCAGGTCGCCTTCCAAGTGTCGTCTGAAGAAGACGAAGCTGATGATGAAGAACTTGCTGAAATCATCAGAGATAGGCAAGTCAGGGCCGCTAGAGCCAAGGGCACAAATGTGCCTCTGCTTTCGGATCCAAAGTTGATCCTTGATTACATTGATCTCTGGCACAAGGACCCAAACACTCCTATGCCTGACTTCAAGCTGACTCCTGGCCAAAGTCATATGCTGACTGCCTTCATCCAAGAAGAGAAATGGAAATTTGATAAGACCAGGCAGCTCAAGAAAGCGCAGTACAGGAAGGAGAAATTCTTGAAGAACAACATTGTCTCTATGACAACTGATGAACTTGTAAAGATCCAGTCTGAAATCAAAGTCCTCAGCGATGATTTCAATGCTTACTATACTGATTGGAAAGGAGCCAAGGTCAGGTTTGTTAAACTGACTGAGAAGTTCACCTCCAATGTTACAGCCCCATCGCAACAAGAAATTCCTCAGACTGAATTATCTGCTCAGCCAACTGAAGAACATGCCAGCACCGCTGATGACATTTAGGCTGCTGAAGAAAATGTTCCAGGGCTGATGACTGCATTCCAGGCACTGATGAAATTTCCAGGGCATCCATTAGTGGTGCGCCTGAAGAAAATGAAGAGGTCAGGGCAACTGCATCAGTTGTGCCTGAAGAAAATCAACCACATTCCTCTGCTCCCCCTGTGCCTACACCAACTCCAATTCTTCCATCTGCATCAGATGTGAAGAAGACCAAGGCTGCAGAGCGTGCAGCAGTGAAGAAAAGGAAAGCACCAGCTCCTTCAGATTCTTCAGCACTGAAGATGAAGAAATTGACAAGCTCATTTGCTAATCCAATTGATGTTGTTCCTGTTTCCTCCATGCCATCAAAGGAAATCATCCCTTTTGATGAAGAATATGTGATCCCTAGCGGATCTGATGAAGAAAATCCTTCTGCTACTTCGCCAGAGTAGATGGATGAAGAAATTGAAGTGGATAAAATTCCTTCAACCCCCACAGTTTCCTCGCCTATGCCTCAGTTTACTGCTGAAGAGGCCGGCGTTGAAGAAATGGAAGATGAAGATGTGGACATTGGCTGTACCACACCTATGTTGAATGATGACTTTTGGGAAAGTCAGCACCCCAACTCTCCACTCTTCACACCATTACAACAAATTCCTCAGTCCCCAGCAACTATAGTTCAAATGGGATCTGATGAAGCTCATGAAGAAATTCCAGCCACTAGTGCTGAAGAAAATGAAAATGAAGAATTGAAGACCCAGGCTACCACTGAAGAGGAACCAGAAATTCCTCAGCCTGAAGAACGTGAGATTGTGATTCCTGAGGTTGTAATGCAACTGACTGACACTCCTCTGCCTAAACCAAAGGATCCATTCTCAAGGAAGCAAAAATTCAAGGCTAATGATTTCTTCGGCGAGCACGTATTCTTCACTGATTACAACCCCTATGACTCTGCTCGCATTAGGAAGAGACGTTTCTGGACTGCCAGCCAGGCAAATTTTTATTCCTCAGTGCTGTTCAACAAAGACAAAGTCTTCGATCATGAGCACATTCCTCACATGGATATGGAATCTCTGCCGTGCTTCGTGCCAGTCCTCAGTGTACTTCACGATGCTGGGCTGTTAAATTTCTGCACTGATATATGTGATTGGAATGAAGAGCTCATTCTTCAATTTTATGCAACTCTGCACATCACCGGAGACTCTGAAGATGGGAATTCATGAGTGTTGGACTGGATGTCTGAAAATACTCACTACAAGGCACCAGCTACTGAATTGCTTCGTGCTTTGCCTCTCAGTCCTCCCCTTGAAGCTGCTCGTTGCGTCTACAGTGAACCTGAGCTTACAGATCACTATATGCAAGTGCTAATGAAGCCATTGAAGCCAGGTCAGGCCCCAAGAACTAAATTCCTTGTGAATGAATTGTTATATGTGCCTCGGACTGTCTATCGCATTCTGACGAAGACATTGAGTCCTATCAAGGGCCACGACTCGAATGAAGAAGAAGTCGTTGGCATCATGAAGAATCTGCTTTTCAAAATCATTCATGGCGTTCCCATCAACTTCCATGATTTCTTCATGAGGACTCTGGCCAATGTCGCAATGTCACCTTTTGAGTTGAAGCCTTATGCTCCATGGATTATGAGATTCATCAGAACAAGGTCTTCACTCAACTACAAAGCTGATACACTGAACCATTGCAGCTACTTGCCCCCGATTGAAGTCCTCAAACGGACATTTTCCTCAGCTGATGAAAAGGGCAAGGCTACTGCTGTTATTGATGAAGGCATTCGTCCATTGGATGGTCAATTTCGCAAGGCTGCATCCTACTCCACCAATGATGACTCTGCCACCCATGACTCTGACGCCAATGCAACCAAGCCAAATCCTCAAGGCACAACTCCCAGGGTGATGACTGACCATGAGCTTCTCCCAGTCTTCACCAGAAGGTTGATCGCAATCACAAATGGGTCAAGCGTCATTTTGGTTCAATTCTTCACAACATGACTGCTACCCACAATGTAGTGAAGAAAAACCATAACTACCTTCATGAAACCCTCAACCGCACCTGGGCTGTTCTGTCGCACATTTATAGCGCAGAAGATCTGAAGAAAATGGGTCTCAAGGAGGACTTTGACTGGTCTGCACCTCCACCGAAGAAATACAAGAAGGTCAAGGTTCCGTCCTTGGTGGCCAGCTCCTATTCTTCATCACGTGACACCGACGAGCATGAAGACTTGGACAACACTGTGGCAGGCCCTACATCAACAAACGACCCCAACAACGCTGGCGCTCCTTCATCAACTTGATATTCTTCAAGGGCGTTAGTCCTCATTTTCGAACCTTTTGGTCATTCAATGACAAAGGGGGGGAAATTTGAGTTAGTCTTCAAGCGGGTCTATCTTATATGGGCATTTTTTTCTAAGTTACAACTCTCGTTCTTCTGATGACTTTGTTGGATCGAGTTGTAAACTCAAAACTCTATGGTGGCCTGATACTTTTGCTGTTTCTTCTGCATGCTTATTCCTCGTTAATGTTATTGCACGCATGCTGAATTACTTCAGTCACCATATTTCATCATGCATTTCAAATTCTTCATATATTATGTCAAATCCGTGTATGAATTACAAGATATAGGGGGAGATCTCCATGATTCAACTCTTCAAGTGTGCATTGCTTCAAAAGCAAATTCCTCACTATGCACATCTTCAGGGGGAGTTCTTCTATATCCTGCAATCAAATTCCTCAATATCAGTATTTACACTTCATATGTTTATCCCCTTTGAAAACTTAACCTATATTGTCATCAATCACCAAAAAGAGGGAGATTGTAAGTGCATCTAGTGCCCCTTACTGATTTTGGTGTATTGAAGACTTATAGGTTAAGGGACTAATGTGTTTATGAGTGTACACATGTCTATGAGTCTATGAGGAGTTTAATATTTACAGAGAAAGTCGACCCCTAAAAATGAAGTTCCTCGACTGAAGACTTTGGATTTCTGAAGACTTTGAAAGTGAAGAAATTGGTGTGACCTTGAAGACTTGGTATTCATTTGAGGAACATGAAGCATGAAGACTTTTGTTTTTGTAGTTTCATTTTCTCTTTCTTGAGTCATAGGAAACATCGTACTGTTAAAGGGGGTCAAGGAAATACTAAGGAAAAATTTCCATGTGATGCTCAACTCAAAATCCTACACCTACCAACCCCTTCGAGTGAAGCCATTGGAAATCTCATACAATTCAGTCATATTCTTCAGTGACTATGCGCCAGCTGAGGAGTTAGGAATTTGTTCTGACTGAGGAGTTAGGAATTCGCCAGTGCGAATTGCCTACATGGTGAGGAACATGATAGCCCTGAGGAATTTGATACTCAAATTTCCGACCGTTGCTGTGCTACGCGCCAGCTGTCCCAAAATATCTTATCCACCTAACGGTCATATCATTGAAGGGCATTTATGTCTTATCATGTCGGGCTGCTCCCTAGGCTATAAATAGCCACCCCCTACAACCACTAGTTGGTTGGCTGCTCCGAGAGAAACTGACACATGTCATTTGAGAGCATCCCATCCTTCGAGGACTTTGAGCGAAAATCATCAAGTGAGGAAAACCCAAACCCAAACACCTACAAACCCAAAGTGATTGAGCATCACTGAAGAGATTGATCCTGTGTGGATCCGACACTTGTTACCTTTAAAGACTGTGCTTCTTCTAGATGGTTAGGCGTCATGGTCTAGAGCATCCAAGAGGAATTGTGGATCGCCGAGTGACCGAGTTTGTGAAGGTTCGGAAGTCACCTGAAGACTTACCACGAGTGATTGGGCGAGGTCTGTGTGACCTTAGCTCAAGGAGAATACGATGAGGACTGTGTGTCCTCAGGTTTAAATACCTAGCCGCTCCAACCAAATGTACAATTGAGACAACAGTTGGAACTGGTCTACCAAATCATTGTCTTCACCAAGCCAACTAGTTCTATTCCTCAACTCTTTCATTTCCTCATAACTGTGTTGTGCACTTGTTCATATCTGTGTTTGAAGACTTTGACTGAAGACTTTCTCAATTTCCTCAGTTCAATTTCTTCAGTCTGTTTGTCTTCATCCTGTGTTATCCTGTGTTTACGCTTTCTATACTCTGTGCTTGTCTTCATTTCATCATGATGACCATGCTTGTGTTCTGTTATGCATACTTTTGAGTACTTATTCCGCTACAAGTAGTTCTTCGCTAAGTAATTTCCTCACTGGCAAATTCCTCAGTGAAGAATACATAAAAATCGCCTATTCACCCCCCCTCTAGTCGATATAACGCACTTTCACCATCGCAACTAGGTTAGCTTAAAGGGGTTAAACAGGAAAAAGGACACAGAGAGTTTATACTGGTTCGGCCCCTTGCGGTGAAGGTGAAGGCCTAATCCAGTTTGAGGTGGTATTTCTTAGGTTTCGATTACCAGGGTGCGAATACGCTTGACCTAGTTCTCGATCTCTTGTTTCTTGCCCTAAACCGCCGCCGGGTCACCCCTTTATATACCTAGGTTGATGCCCGGCGGCCTACAGAGTCCCGGTCGGCTCATACACAACGTGTCTAGCTCGGTGACAGAACCTATACTTTCCTTAATGTACAAGTTAACATATGGCAGATTACGCCCGTGGGTCTCAAGTCGCCTTTGGGTCTTGGGCCTTCAATAAGCCTGCTTCGTGAACTGCCATCTTTAACATCTTCATGGGCCTTGTCATTATGAACCGCCAGTGGTATGACCCGGCCTCTCCTGGGCGGGTTGTACCCAATAGTTATATCCCCAACACTTCTCATCAGTAATATAGCAAGAAAAACAATAACTGACGCAGACCACAACTAGGCCGAAAAGCAAGAAAACATTCTGAAAAATGCAGAATCATTTCTCATGTATGTATCACGAAATGTACGTCCCATATATATGCCAGATCATGCTACCTAGGAAAAAAATCAGTTATTTTTAATTTAAATTTGATGTAAAAATAACGCATTGACATCTAGATGAGCCCCTCATATTGGAAATTTATTAAAATAACAAGTTGTGAGCTACATAAGTAATAAACATGTAGTGAATTATAGATCCACACATTTGGATGTGAATATTGTGTGAGTGCTCTCCGTGGAACCCCTGGCATGATAGATCGTTCGGTTGAGAGGTACTGTTGGAAATATGATCAATTTGCCGAATGATTTAATTAACAGAAATACTAGATAAAGCATGACTAATATAGCGGAGATAAAACAAGTCATGCGATCTGACAGAGAGAAGGTAAATAGCATCTGCATATATGAACTGTAACCAAACATATCTAGACCAGACAGTAGGGCAAGTTGCATATATGAAGTAGAACCTAACATATCTAGGGCAAACCCTAGAACAGGGAACTGTGGTAGGACCTCTAACAGCAAGAGTAAGAGAACATATGGAACAGGAGCAGAAGCACCGGTCTTGGGGTCGGTGTCCTCACCAGCCATGTCGTCAAGGAGGTTCTCGACGTCAGGGAAGAAGTCATCGTTGGGGAAGTAGTCGTAGGAGTCCGGGGCGTCCATGAAGAAGAAGTCAGTAGTCGTAGGAGTACAGGACTAAGAAGTTGTCTTGAAGACTTCATTTTATCCTTTGAGCTGCTCATTTTCTTGATCACAGTTTGATTGTCGCAGTTCATAAGGATGTTGGGTTTCGTAGTAATTTCAAAAAATTTCCTACGCACACGCAAGATCATGTGATGCATAGCAACGAGAGGGGAGAGTGCTGTCTACGTACCCACACAGACCGACTGCGGAAGCGCTGACACAACATAGAGGAAGAAGTCGTACGTCTTCACGATCCAACCGATCAAGCACCGAAACTACGGCACCTCCGAGTTCAAGCACACGTTCAGCTCGATGACGATCCCCGGACTCCGATCCAGCAAAGTTTCGGGGAAGAGTTCCGTCAGCACAACGGCGTGGTGACGATCTTGATGTACTACAGCAGCAGGGCTTCGCCTAAACTCCGCTACAGTATTATCGAGGATTATGGTGGCTGGGGGCACCACACACGGCTAAGGAATAGATCACGTGGATCAACTTGTGTGTTTCTGGGGTGCCTCTGCCTCAGTATATAAAGGACTAGAGGGGGGAGGCTGGCCGGCCAAGCTTGGCGCGCCAGGAGAGTCCTACTCCCTCTGGGAGTAGGATTCCCCCCCCCCAATCCTAGTTGGAATAGGATTCGCGGAGGGGGAAAAGAGAGAGGGGGGGGGGGGCGGCCACCTCTCCTTGTCCTAATAGGACTAGGGGAGGGAGGGTGGCGCGCAGCCCATCTAGGGCAGCCCCTTCTCTTTTCCACTAAGGCCCACTAAGGCCCATATAGCTCCCGGGGGGTTCCGGTAACCTCCCGGTACTCCGGTAAAATCCCGATTTCACCCGGAACACTTCCGATGTCCAAATATAGGCTTCCAATATATCAATCTTTATGTCTTGACCATTTCGAGACTCCTCGTCATGTCCGTGATCACATCCGGGACTCCGAACAACCTTCGGTACATCAAAATGCATAAACACATAATATAACTGTCATCGTAACCTTAAGCGTGCGGACCCTACGGGTTCGAGAACAATGTAAACATGACTGAGACACATCTCCGATCAATAACCAATAGCGGGACCTGGATGCCCATATTGGCTCCCACATATTCTACGAAGATCTTTATCGGTCAGACCGCATAACAACATACGTTGTTCCCTTTGTCATCGGTATGTTACTTGCCCGAGATTCGATCGTCGGTATCCAATACCTAGTTCAATCTCGTTACCGGCAAGTCTCTTTACTCGTTCTGTAATACATCATCTCGCAACTAACTCATTTAGTTGCAATGCTTGCAAGGCTTAAGTGATGTGCATTACCGAGAGGGCCCAGAGATACCTCTCCGACAATCGGAGTGACAAAACCTAATCTCGAAATACGCCAACCCAACATGTACCTTTGGAGACACCTGTAGTACTCCTTTATAATCACCCAGTTACGTTGTGACGTTTTGTAGTACCCAAAGTGTTCCTCCGGTAAACAGGAGTTGCATAATCTCATAGTTATAGGAACATGCATAAGTCATGAAGAAAGCAATAGCAACATACTAAACAATCGGGTGCTAAGCTAATGGAATGGGTCATGTCAATCAGATCATTCTCTTAATGATGTGATCGCGTTAATCAAATAACAACTCATTGTTCATGGTTAGGAAACATAACCATCTTTGATTAACGAGCTAGTCAAGTAGAGGCATACTAGTGACACTTTGTTTGTCTATGTATTCACACATGTATTATGTTTCCGGTTAATACAATTCTAGCATGAATAATAAACCTTTATCATGATTATAAGGAAATAAATAATAACTTTATTATTGCCTCTAGGGCATATTTCCTTCAAAGGATACCCGGTACAGATTTCTCAACAACCGGCAAGTCATTCAAGAGCCGGCGAAGCCAATCTGTTTCAATCATAGCTGTATCTAGTGCTGTGAGTTCTGCTTCCATTGTTGACCTCGTTAAGATGGTCTGCTTGCAAGACTTCCAAGAAACAGCACCACCTCCATGAGTGAATACATATCCGCTCGTGGCCTTTATCTCATCAGCATCTGAGATCCAGTTTGAGTGACTATACCCTTCAAGCACCTTTGGATGCCCAGTGTAGTGAATTCCATAATTCCCAGTGCCTTTCAAATAACTCAAAACTTTCTATAGAGCTTTCCTTTGAAGAATCTATAAATCGTGAACTAAATGACAGAGCAGAGTAGAGCTAGCAACAACGGAAACTCTGAAATATGAATCTCTCTAGCCTTTGCATCTAGTCCTGGCTTATCTTATTAATCTTTACTACCATCTGAACTAACATGTCCAAACAATTGAATGGTTGTTCATGGCAGCGTGGTTTGACTGGTCCAGAATTCTGGACGCCGTTGGTTCTGAACCTAGGTAGGGGATATGTATGTAGCTACTCGATTAGTGCCTTTGCTGTCGGCGCAGTTTATCTAGTAAATTAACCCACCACATACTATGTAGCTAGTCGATTAGTGCCTTTGCTGTCGGCGCAGTTTATCTAGTAAATTAACCCACCACATACTAGAATTTATCATGAGCAACTGATGGGCCCAGCTCAACTGGTTGGAGGAATGGATGTACAAACCCAACACCTGGGTTCAAATTCTAACAGATGCGGATTTATGTTATTTTACGACAGGTGTGTTGTGTCATGTTTGGTCGGTAGGTGCTACGCACGATAGATCATCCAGAAACGGTGATGTCGTGGTCCATATTATCGAGTTTTGTAGGTGTGAGTGGTGGATTCGGATGGCTTGATGTATGCTCATTTTTCAAAAAAAAAGCAACTAATGGGCAAAAACCATCAGACCATATAGGCACTTATGGTGGAGATTTCGTATCGCAGTCTTGAACCAAACAGCCACTGCATTGCCATTACCAAATGACGGGGCAGCAACTGAAACTGTGGCTACTGCACCCACGGCTGGCTGATGCTACCTTTCTTTTAGACGCAATTGTGGTGGTCACGGCAGCAAGCGTCGAGGTCGTCACTCCCCCTTGCACTCGCCGCTCCACCCCAAGCCGCAGACCTTGCCTTACCGCTGCCACTGTAGGATCTAGAAGTAGATGTGTCTAGAGGGGGGTGATTAGACACATAATGCTCAAGTTGCAATTTTTAAGCTTTTTCGGTTTAAGTGGAGTTTTAGGCACAATTTCAACACACACGGTACATATCAAACAAGCACGCAAAGAGTATATAGGCAGCGGAATGTAAAGCATGCAACTTGCAAGAATGTAACGGGAAGGGTTTGGAGAGATCAAACGCAATTGGAGAGACGGATGTTTTTCCCGTGGTTCGGATAGGTGGTGCTATCCTACATCCACGTTGATGGAGACTTCAACCCACGAAGGGTAACGGTTGCGCGAGTCCACATAGGGCTCCACCCAAGGGTAACGGTTGCGCGAGTCCACACAGGGCTCCACCCACGAAGGGTCCACGAAGAAGCAACCACCCACAAAGGGTCCACGAAGAAGCAACCTTGTCTATCCCACCATGGCCATCGCCCACACGGGACTTGCCTCACTAGTGGTAGATCTTCACGAAGTAGGCGATCTCCTTGCCCTTACAAACTCCTTGGTTCAACTCCACAATCTTGTCGGAGGCTCCCAAGTGACACCTAGCCAATCTAGGAGACACCACTCTCCAAGAAGTAACAAATGGTGTGTAGGTAATGAACTCCTTGCTCTTGTGCTTCAAATGATAGTCTCCCCAACACTCAACTCTCTCTCATAGGATTTGGATTTGGTGGAAAGAGGGTTTGAGTGGAAAGCAACTTGGGAAGGCTAGAGATCAAGATTCATATGGTAGGAATGGAATGTCTTGGTCTCAACACATGAGTAGGTGGTTCTCTCTCAGAACAAATGAGTTGGAATGGTGTGTGTGTTCTGATGGCTCTCTCATCGAATGAGAAGAAGGTGGAGGGGTATATATAGCCTCCACACAAAATCCAACCGTTACACAGTTTTCCAATCTCGGTGGGACCGAATAAATAAACTCGGTCGGACCGAAAATGTAAACCTAGTGACCGTTAGTGATTTTCGGTGGGACTGACATGCAACTCGGTAGGACCGATGTGGTTAGGGTTTGGGCATAACGTAATCTCGGTGAGACCGATTACACAAACTCGGTGAGACCGAATTTGGTAATTAGCTAACCAGAGAGTTGGTCAGGCAAACTCGGTGGGACCGATTTGCTCTTTCGGTGAGACCGAGTGGAACTCGGTGAGACCGAAAAGTTACAAAGGGGAAACACTGAGTTTACATTGCAAACTCGGTGGGACCGATTCGCTCTTTCGGTGGGACCAAAAAGTTACGAAAGGGAAACAGAGAGTTTGCAGCCCCATCTCGGTGTGACCGAGATCCCTATCGGTGGGACCGAATTGCTAGGGTTTGGCAGTGGCTAATGACAAGTGAAACTCGGTGGTGCCGGATAAGAAAAATCGGTAGGACCGAGTTTGTCTTAGGGTTTAGGTCATATGTGGAAGTGGGAAAGTAGTTGAGGGTTTTGGAGCATATCACTAAGCACATGAAGCAAGAGGCTCATTAAGCAACACCTCATCCCTCCTTAATAGTATTGGCTTTTCCTAAAGACTCAATGTGATCTTGGATCACTGAAATTTAAAATGAGGAGTCTTGAGCTTGAAGCTTTAGCCAATCCTTTGTCCCTAGCATCTTGAAGGAGTTCCCAAAACCTTTAGTCCATGCCACTCCATTGTTGAACTTATCTGAAACATGCTAGATTGAGATGTTAGTCCAACAAGAGATATGTTGTCATCAATTATCAAAACCACCTAGGGAGCACTTGTGCTTTCAATCTCCCCCTTTTTGGTAATTGATGGCAACATACATCAAAGCTTTAGATAAAGATATAAAGAACAACAAGTAAAGCTTTGGAAGGACATGTAACAAGCATAGGCTCCCCCTACATGTATGCACTCATGTAAATATGAAATAGAGAGGCATGTGAGAGCATAACCATGACAGAGTAGGCAAGGTGTTACATGTATCTTGGCCATATGCATCAGAGCAAAGAATTATCAAGGAAAATACCTTCATGCTCATGAGTCCTTCTTGCAAACAGTATGTACATAAGCAAGAACTCCTCATACTCATGATTTTGATGCATATCCTTACCTTGTGGTCTTGAGTTGGCTTAGGATGGAATGAACCTGCACAAACAAGGTTAGATAACACAGGTACGTCCACTAGCCAGAGCAAACAAAAGAAACCACAAGAAAACCAAGATTGGGATGACATGTAGAATAAAGAATAAAGATATGCAATGAATTTGACTGATTTCTTTCCCTTAGATGTCTTGCTCCCCCTGAATCTTACATGGGATATTGGGAGAAGATAGGAAACGGAAAATCAGAGCTGAAGGTTATGAATAGAACTAAATTCAAATGAGTTCATATGAACATGTCTTTCCCCCAAAAAGACATGTGGCATCTCTCCTCTTGAACATCAAGCATCTGGGATCCTTGAGTATTCTCTCCCCCCTTGAGGTCTCTCTCTCCCCCTTAATATTTTCTCTCTTGTAGGTTTGGTCCTTGAGACTGTTTCTCTCCCTCGATGTGATCTCTCTCTCCTACAAGCTTTGATGTGATCTCTCTCTCCTACAAGCTTTGATGTGATCTCTCTCTCCCCCTTTGACATCAATTTCCAAGAAGGTTTCTCCTGGAATCCGTCAAATAGGTTTGGTCCTTGAGATTCAGTACAACGCAAGGAATAAAACTGTGATGCTTGTAGAGGACAAGATTCATTGAGTGGAGCTGGATCAGAAGAAATATAGAATATGTGGCAAACTGTTTTTCCTGTTGCAAAATCGGTGGCACCGAGTGGCATGTTTCGGTAGTGCCGAAGGGATTCGGTTGGACCGAAAATGGCAATTCGGTGAAACCGAGTTCATCACAGAGAAAAACACATGTCACCTCAGCTCACTAGTCAGGTAAGATCTCATAAGGATTTGCAATGAATTAGCTGAAAGATTTGCAAGGAATTTG
Organism: Triticum dicoccoides; assembly: GCF_002162155.2. NCBI lineage: Eukaryota > Viridiplantae > Streptophyta > Magnoliopsida > Poales > Poaceae > Triticum > Triticum dicoccoides. The sequence continues at coordinate 625,180,936 of NC_041390.1, read as the reverse complement.
ATGCAGAAATATGCAGAACAAAAATCAAAAAGAAAAGGGTAAAAGGTTTCTAGATAAAAATAAAGAAACAAATATGCAAGGGACAAATGCAATAACTCAGAAAGGAACATAAGAGAACTTCATCTAGAATTGGGCGGTGACATAGTCACCTATGTTAGAGTATATTGACTTAGGAGTCAAGTTAGAATACTTGATCATAGGTCATACTCATCGTTTAAGCTCAAAATGGGGTTACCATTTTTCGTTTAAGCATCTTGATGTATTCACATCTTGTTGAGTTGCTTGACTCATGTCTTGGAGTAAAGCTTCTCTAAGATGGAATAACATACCTTGGGTGGTGATGTGGTTCTTGCTCATGTAGTTGAACTTGTGTGGGTGCTCAAGGTTGATGTAGCTCTTCGAGAGTTGGGAGCATCATTTGGAGTTTGGGTTCATCTACCTACATGGGTTAGTTTTTGCAAGGAAGAGCACTTGTGTATCCAAAAATGACAATCATGAAGCTCAATCATAGAATTTGTCAAAGGATATGTTTGTATGGTTTTGTGCTTCCTTGTCTTCAACCACTATTGTGTAGAGTCTTGGTGATGTAGAGATCGCTCAGGATATGAGTGAGTCGCAATCTCATGGAATTAGATTCAACCAAGCACCTACATGGGTTAGACAACATGCAAGGTACAAATGTATCCAAGACATAAGATAGTTATCATGAGAGATATATCATGGATTAGTCATAAGCTTATGTCTTGCATGTATCCAATGGAGTTTCTACTCCAAGTTCGAAGCATCAATGATGTTCAATTCTCCTCTCAACCTGCAAAACGCTTTCTCATCAAGTGGTTTAGTAAATATATCCGCTAACTGCTTGTCGGTGCGAACATGCTTAAGATTGATGTCACCCTTAGCAACATGATCTCGAATGAAATGATGACGAACTTCAATATGCTTAGTTCGAGAATGTTGTACAGGATTATGACCAATTTTGATAGCACTTTTATTGTCACAAAGTAGTGGAACATGTTTCACATAAATCCCATAATCTTTAAGAGTTTGAGTCATCCAAAGTAATTGAGCGCAACATGAACCAGCGGCAATGTATTCAGCTTCGGCGGTGGATAAGGATACCGAGTTTTGTTTCTTGGAAGACCAAGACACAAGAGATCTACCAAGAAATTGACAAGTACCCGAAGTGGACTTTCTATCAACCTTGTCTCCGGCATAATCCGAGTCGGAATAGCCAACAAGATCAAAAGAAGACCTCTTAGGATACCAAATGCCAAAATTTGGTGTATGGATTAAATATCTCACTATCCTTTTCACAGCCTTAAGATGACAATCTTTAGGAGCAGCTTGATATCGTGCACACATGCATACACTTAGCATAATATCGGGACGTGAAGCACATAGGTATAACAATGAACCAATCATAGAGCGATAAACCTTTTGATCAACCGGTTCACCATCTTTGGTTAAATCATTATGTCCACTAGTAGGCATGGGTGTAGACATACCTTTGCATTCTTGCATATTGAACTTCTTGAATAAGTCCTTGGTGTACTTTGTTTGAGAGACAAATGTACCTTCCTTAGTTTGCTTGATTTGCAACCCGAGAAAGAATTTGAGTTCACTCATCATAGACATCTCAAACTTCTCTGACATTAGCTTTCCAAACTTTTCACTAAAGAGAGGGTTAGTTGAACCAAATATGATATCATCAACATAAATTTGGCATACAAATAGTTCTCCATTAACCCTTTTAGTAAAAAGACTAGAATCAATTTTACCAATATCAAAACCACTTTTAGTAAGGAACTTGGTCAAGCATTTATACCATGCTCTAGGAGCTTGTTTAAGACCATAAAGAGCTTTGTGAAGTTTGTAAACATGATTTGGTTTCTTGGGATTGATAAAGCCGGGAGGTTGTTTGACATAAACTTCCTCCTCTATTTCACCATTTAGAAAAGCACTTTTAATGTCCATTTGGTACAAGGTGATATTATGGTGATTAGCATAGGGAAGTAAGATGCAAATGGACTCAAGTCTAGCAACAGGAGCATACGTCTCACCATAGTCCATACCTTCGACTTGTGTGTACCCTTGGGCGACGAGACGTGCTTTGTTGCGAACCACTTGTCCATCTTCATCTTGCTTGTTGCGAAACACCCATTTGGTACCAATGATGTTGTGGTTGTTGTCGGGCTTCTCAACCAATGTCCAAACTTGGTTTCTCTCAAAATTATGTAGCTCTTCATGCATAGCGTTTATCCAATCCGGATCTTCCAATGCTTCTTCAACCTTCATTGGTTCAATGATAGAGATGAATGAATAGTTTTCACAAAAGTTAGCTAAACGAGTTTTTGAGCGAGTGATTCTCCCGGTTTGTATATCATTGAGGATTTGCTCGACGGGATGATCTTTGGCAATTCTTGCTCGAACTCGTGAGATCTTTTACTTGGGTCTTCGTTGAACATCTTTTTCATCTTGTTCTTCTTCTTGGCCTTCTTCATTGTTGACGTTGTCGTTCTCTTGTCGTGGTGGAGAAGGAGGTTGTTGATGTTCGTCCTGACGTATTTCCTCGTTTTCTTCATCTTGATGTGTCCCACTTGTGGATGCTTCCGTGTCGATTCTTGGTTCACCTTGTCGTGAAGTAGAAGCTTCCACTTGGACGGATGAAGTACTCTCCTTCACCTCCGTTGGACGAATTTTGTCAATGGACAAGTTTTGAATTGCTTCTGAAGGGTCTTTGTCTCCTACATCAATTGGCAATTGCTCTACTTGCGAGCCATTAGATTCTTCAAACTTCACATCTACCGTTTCTTCAACCTTTCAGGTGAAATTGTTGTAGACACGGTAAGTGTGAGAGTTTGAGCCATAACCAAGTAGAAAACCTTCATGAGATTTAGGAGCAAACTTTGAACGACGATGCTTATCAAGAATGTAGCACTTTGAGCCGAATACTCGAAAGTATCCAACTTGAGGCTTGTTACCGGTGAGGAGCTCATATGCCGTCTTGCCGAGTAGCTTGTGAAGATATAAGCGATTCGTTGCGTGACAAGCTGTGTCAACCGCTTCTGCCCAAAAGTGCTTTGGCGTCTTGTATTCATCAAGCATCGTTCTTGCATTTTGATGAGCGTCCGGTTCTTCCTCTCAACAACTCCATTTTGTTGAGGTGTGTACGTAGCCGAGAACTCATGTGAAATCCCTTCTTCGTCAAGAAAGGTGTCCACATTCGCGTTCTTGAATTCCGTTCCGTTGTCACTCTGAACCTTCTTGATCTTCACATCAAACTGATTTTGGGCTTTCCTAGCGAAGTTTCTGAAGATCTTCTGGACCTGCGACTTGTCATTAAGAAAGAACAACCACGTAAATCTTGAAAAGTCATCAACTATAACTAGACCAAAAGAATTTCCACCGAGACTCTTGTAGGCGTTGGGACCAAAAAGATCCATGTGAATTAGCTCGAGTGGTCTCCTTGTGGTCATGATGTTCTTCACGGGATGTCTTCCTCCAACCTGTTTACCTGCTTGACAAGCACTGCAAAGTCTATCCTTATCAAATATGACATCGTTAACTCTGAGGATATGATTTCCTTTAATAAGCTTGTCAAGGTTTCTCATGCCAACGTGACCTAGCCGTCTATGGCACAACCAACCTTTTGAGGATTTAGCAACAAAGCAAGTTTTAGGTTGTGCCTTTTTAGAGAAGTCGACAATGTAAAGATCACCTCTACGCATACCGGTAAAGACCATTTTATGATTGTCTCGACGAAATACTTGGCAATCTACCTCAGTAAATAGGACATTCAAACCGAAATCAGCAAGTCTAGATACTGAAAGTAAGTTGTAGCCAAGAGATTCAACGCGCATGACATTTTGAATGGAACTATCATGTGAGATGGCCACCTTACCAAGGCCAATCACTTTACCCTTTGAATTATCACCAAAGGTGACATATTTTCGAGGGCCGTCATTTTCAGCAAGCTCACGAAACATCTCTTCATCGCCGGTCATATGATCAGTACATCCACTGTCAAGAACCCATTCCTTTCCTCCTGATTCATATCCCCGAAGATTTGCCATAAGACCAAAATTTCTCATTGCATCATCAAGATCGAAGTCACTATCATCCTCATTGTAATATTCATGTTCATCATGATCTTGTGATTCATCATTTCCTAGAGAGGGTAATTCATCAGATAAATGATCATCAAAGTGGTCACTTTTATGAATTCTTATAGCTTTGAGTATGATATCATTAATGATTCCAACATCTCCTTTAGCATGCTTAAGATTGGCAAGTTCAAGAAGACATTTACCAAAACTAGGATTATTAGAGTTCATCTTACTCAAGGCAATAGATTTATGGAGAATTTCATCCAAAGTTTTCAAGGAATGATTGGGAAACCATTCCTCAAGAAATTTCCATATAGTATAGGCGCAATTTTGAGTAGGCAAACTAGCAATCAAATTTTTGGGCAATCCTCTAATGATGAGCTCAATAGTTCTAAGATTGCGAATCATGTCAATATCTTCATCTAGGGTAGGATGCAAGGGATCAATATGGGGTGCACAAGGGCTAGCAATATACTTGTTCAAATGATATTGATTGAAGATTACAAGCATCTCATTTTTCCATTCATGAAAGTACTTTCCATCAAAATTAGGCACTCTATGTCTAAGACTCCCTAGAGTAGACACATCCATCTTCCTCCAATGGTGATTAAAACAAAGCAATGGAGACCAAGGCTCTGATACCACTTGTAGGATCTAGAAGTAGATGTGTCTAGAGGGGGGTGATTAGACACATAATGCTCAAGTTGCAATTTTTAAGCTTTTTCGGTTTAAGTGGAGTTTTAGGCCCAATTTCAACACACACGATATATATCAAACAACCACGCAAAGAGTATATAGGCAGCGGAATGTAAATCATGCAACTTGCAAGAATGTAACGGGAAGGGTTTGGAGAGATCAAACGCAATTGGAGAGACGGATGTTTTTCCCGTGGTTCGGATAGGTGGTGCTATCCTACATCCACGTTGATGGAGACTTCAACCCACGAAGGGTAACGGTTGCGCGAGTCCACACAGGGCTCCACCCAAGGGTAACGGTTGCGCGAGTCCACACAGGGCTCCACCCACGAAGGGTCCACGAAGAATCAACCACCCACAAAGGGTCCACGAAGAAGCAACCTTGTCTATCCCACCATGGCCATCGCCCACACGGGACTTGCCTCACTAGCGGTAGATCTTCACGAAGTAGGCGATCTCCTTGCCCTTACAAACTCCTTGGTTCAACTCCACAATCTTGTCGGAGGCTCCCAAGTGACACCTAGCCAATCTAGGAGACACCACTCTCCAAGAAGTAACAAATGGTGTGTAGGTAATGAACTCCTTGCTCTTGTGCTTCAAATGATAGTCTCCCCAACACTCAACTCTCTCTCATAGGATTTGGATTTGGTGGAAAGAGGGTTTGAGTGGAAAGCAACTTGGGAAGGCTAGAGATCAAGATTCATATGGTAGGAATGGAATGTCTTGGTCTCAACACATGAGTAGGTGGTTCTCTCTCAGAACAAATGAGTTGGAATGGTGTGTGTGTTCTGATGGCTCTCTCATCGAATGAGAAGAAGGTGGAGGGGTATATATAGCCTCCACACAAAATCCAACCGTTACACAGTTTTCCAATCTCGGTGGGACCGAATAAATAAACTCGGTCGGACCGAAAATGTAAACCTAGTGACCGTTAGTGATTTTCGGTGGGACTGACATGCAACTCGGTAGGACCGATGTGGTTAGGGTTTGGGCATAACGTAATCTCGGTGAGACCGATTACACAAACTCGGTGAGACCGAATTTGGTAATTAGCTAACCAGAGAGTTGGTCAGGCAAACTCGGTGGGACCGATTTGCTCTTTCGGTGAGACCGAGTGGAACTCGGTGAGACCGAAAAGTTACAAAGGGGAAACACTGAGTTTACATTGCAATCTTGATGGGACCGATTCGCTCTTTCGGTGGGACCGAAAAGTTACGAAAGGGAAACAGAGAGTTTGCAACCCCATCTCGGTGAGACCGAGATCCCTATCGGTGGGACCGAATTGCTAGGGTTTGGCAGTGGCTAATGACAAGTGAAACTCGGTGGCGCCGGATAAGAAAAATCGGTAGGACCGAGTTTGGCTTAGGGTTTAGGTCATATGTGGAAGTGGGAAAGTAGTTGATGGTTTTGGAGCATATCACTAAGCACATGAAGCAAGAGGCTCATTAAGCAACACCTCATCCCTCCTTAATAGTATTGGCTTTTCCTAAAGACTCAATGTGATCTTGGATCACTGAAATGTAAAATGAGGAGTCTTGAGCTTGAAGCTTTAGCCAATCCTTTGTCCCTATCATCTTGAAGGAGTTCCCACAACCTTTAGTCCATGCCACTCCATTGTTGAACTTATCTGAAACATGCTAGATTGACATGTTAGTCCAACAAGAGATATGTTGTCATCAATTATCAAAACCACCTAGGGAGCACTTGTGCTTTCAGCCACACGTCCCATCCCGTCCATGGTCAATCGGATCAAAGACAAATCATCACACACTGGATTGACCGGATGAGGGGAGGACGAGGAGGCGAGCAGGACTAGAGAAAGAAAGGTCGCCTCCCTTTCCGCCTTATGGTGGTGGCCGTGGAGGAAGAGGAAAGCGAGGTGACCGTGGATATCAGCGATGACCTCCAAGACGGGGGCTTGGAGGAGGTGCGGGGATTGCTCCTGCGGGATGGCGCATACGAGTTGGCCATCACCTGCGTCGCGGACCGCACGGTGGTGCTCAGGCCCTACCCGGCAGCAGACTGCCCAGATGGTGGTAGCTGCTCGATTAGATGCCAAGGAGCAGAGGATGGCGGTAACGTTGCAATGATTCCAAAGATCCGAAGAAACTAGCTACTGTACTTGATTTGTGTGCAGCAGCTCCGTTGGAATGTGTAGAGAGACAAGTTATGGGCTGTGCAATCGCGATGTATTGATCGGTGCACCAGGCACGTATATATAAGTACAGAGGGGGGCCACATCCTCAACTATACAGAGGAAACAGGAGGTGGGCCCTATACACAATATACACGTACACAATATACTCAACA